>NC_048298.1:7966568-8146476 GCF_013100865.1 Trachemys scripta elegans | reverse complement strand
GGACCGGGTTGCAGGAGAGAGCTGCCCTTGTATCAGCACAAAGTGCTCTCGCTCCCGTTTTGCTACGCTGCATGGCAGAAACCGCTCCCAGTTGCAAAAGGGGAGGGCTGCACTTTGTGCTGAGACACTTGCTCAGAATGCAGGGCGGAGCTCCTCTCCAGCTGCTCCGGAATCCAGCCCGGGACTTCCCTGCAGCCCTCCCAGCCGCTCCGGGGGAGGGGGGAAATCCCGGACATTGTGAGTGCTTTACAAATTCCCCCCGACGCTATTTTTAGCACAAAAAGGAGGACATGTCCGGGTAAATCCGGACGAATGGTAACCCTACATTAAAAACCCATGGCTGGCCCATGCCAGCTGGCTTGGGCTAAGGGGTGTTTAATTGCAGTGTAGACTTTTAGGCTAGACTAGCAGGTGGAGGGGGCAAGCCAGGAATAGTGGGGGGCACTGTAGGTCAGCATTAAGGTGCCTCAGGCAGTGCCTGCCCTTCGCGATACCTGACTGTAGCACTAAACTAACCCACTCAGTACACAAAGAGTAGCGTGGAAAGTAGCATCAGGGAACGGAGCAAAAAACCAGGCCTTCAATTCCAGCCAGAAAACCTGCTCTCCTCCTTTGTCAGAAATCAGTAGAATGTACAGATGATCCATCCATCCATAGATGTATATTTGGAAACTACTGTGACAGACCCAGACCAGTGGGGTACAGGAGTCTGGTAGAGGGCAAATATACTGGTCACTGGATGAGTAGTTTTCTGTTCCCTGAGTGACCAGAGCAGGGGCTGCACTAGAGTAATCAGGAACGTGCTAGAACCAGTTAAGGCAGGCAGGCTAATTAGGACACCTGGAGCCAATTAAGAAGAAGCTGCTAGAATCAATTAAGGCAGGCTAATCAGGGCACCTGGGTTTTAAAAGGAGCTCACTTCAGCTTGGGGTGTGGGTGTGAGGAGCTGGGAGCAAGAGGTGCAAGGAGCTGAGAGGGTGTGCTGCTGGAGGACTGAGGAGCACAAGCGTTATCAGACACCAGGAGGAAGGTCCTGTTGTGAGAATAAGGAAGGTGTTTGGAGGAGGCCATGGGGAAGTAGCCCAGGGAGTTGCAGCTGTAGCTGTCATGCAGCTGTTACAGGAGGCACTATAGACAGCTG
Organism: Trachemys scripta elegans; assembly: GCF_013100865.1. Taxonomy (NCBI): domain Eukaryota; kingdom Metazoa; phylum Chordata; order Testudines; family Emydidae; genus Trachemys; species Trachemys scripta. Next base: position 8,145,335 of record NC_048298.1, on the reverse strand, counting down.
CAGTCCACAGGGCCCTGGGCTGGAACCTGAAGTAGAGGGTGGGCCTGGGTTCCCCCCAAACCTCCCAATTGACCTGGACTGTGGGTTCTTCCAGAGGGGAAGGTCTCTGGGCTGTTCCCCAACCCACATGGTGAATCTCTGAGGCAAGAAAATCCACCAATAAGCACAGGACCCACCAAGATAGAGGAGGAACTTTGTCACACTACTTAATAGAGTATTTGCCCCCAAATCCAGTCTCTTTACTGTGCAAATAACCACCTGAGGATACCTAGCAGCCTGCAATAGCCTTACAAATATTAGGTGTATTTGCTTCCTTATCATTATGCAGCTCCTGGTGTCATAAAAGTATTTAATAAAAAAAATCTTATTGAGGGCTTTATTTGGGGCAATGTAGGTAATTTAAGAATAGGATCTGTCAGCCTGAGGGAAGAGGAGTGAGAACTGCTGTATCAGAAACGTGCAGATGGTTTGCAGGCACTTGGGGACGAAAGATAAAGAAGGGTGATGGGGAGGCCGAGATACTAGAGGGAAAAGAGGCCTGGAGACCTGGGCTAGGGACAAAGACCGGAATGTTAAATGCCGTGCATTCCAACTGTATAGGAGTTCTAGTGACATTACCATGTTCTTTTTCCTCTATTCTCTTTTGTGTCACCAGAACTCCCTACATGGAAATGAAGGAAAACCTGGCAGGATGGTCTTGTGGTTAAGGCTCTGGGATCCAAGAGACCTGCGTTTACTTCTTGTCCCTTGGTAAAATTACTTCTCTGTTGGCGCCTCAGTTCCTTTATCTGGATCATGCAGGGGTCGGCAACCTTTCAGAAGTGATGTGCCGAGTCTTCATTTATTCACTCTAATTTAAGGTTTCGCGTGCCAGTTATTCTAATGTTTTAGAAGGTCTCTTTCTATAAGTCTATAATATATAACTAAACTATTGTTGTATGGAAAGTAAATAAGGTTTTTAAAATGTTTAAGAAGCTTCATTTAAAATTCAATTAAAATGCAGAGCCTCCCGGACCGGTGGGCAGGACCCGGGCAGCGTGAGTGCCACTGAAAATCAGCTCGTGTGCCGCCTTCGGCGCGCCTGCCATAGGTTGCCTACCCCTGAGTTAGGATCTTAGCAATGTACAGTACCAAGTTAGGCCACAAGCTGCTGTCCTGCTGTTGACATACCAGGTTCCTCCGGCCCTGAGCAGCAGCAGCGTGGAGCTAGGACGTGGTTGCAATGACTGCGGGAAGGGGATTCTTTCTTGAGGCTGCTGGCTGGAGGCAGGAGTCTGGGGTTTAATGCAGGCTGGGCTGCCTAGGGTCACTGCTATTTAGGGATGCCATAAGGGTATGTCTGGCCTGGAGCTGGAAGGTTTCATTCCATACCCGTTGAGCTAACCTACTGAAAATAGCAGCCCACGCGCCATAGGTTGCCTACCCCTGGGAAAATGCTTCCCTACCTCACAGGGATGTTTGTGAGAATAAATTCAAGAGGGCTTGATTTTCATTTACACCCATGCTCGTGATTGCGGACAAAAATCCCATAGGACACTCCTGGGCCCATCCCAGCCTGGATGGTGTTTGAATCGGCCCGCACCTTGTCATGCTACAACAACAGACTCTCAAAGCCACTTGTGCACCCTGGGAGGCAGCTCCTGCTCTCTCCCCTCAGCGCTGTAAAAAGCTGGGAAAGTGGCTAGATACATTGCGTAATGGAGTATTAAATTACAGCTGTCCAGGTTTTCCCTTGTCACAAGAGCTTAGCCAAAGCAGAGGGGAATGAAAGCCTCAAAACTTCCCTCCTCACCTCCCTCAGAATGTGCTGGAATCCAAAGCTCTAAGAGGAGGGGGATGATAATGCGGGTGGCTACAGCACCAGATGGAATCCAGAGGCAGTGGAGTCTCACTGCCTGCCTAGGCTGCACCCTCGGCTCCGTCCCTTTCAGATGTTTACAAGGAGGTGTGTTTAATTAGCCAGGGAGCATCCTTGTGCTGGCTGAGCAAATCAGCTCCGACCACTGCAGCACCAGAGCAGCCGGGATTTGGTTGTATCCGGTTGGGATTTCACGCGCCCTTGAACAATCAAAAAATAATCAAACATGCAGTGATGCAGGTTTCTGCAGAAAAACTTGGTCATGCACACCTTGACCTTAAGAGACTGCACCCTGCATACATGCCCCATGGAGTGCTGCTGCCCAGATCCAGCGCTCTAACCCAGTGGTTTTCAACCTGGGGTCCATGCACCCCGGGGGGTCCACAGACAATGTCTAAGAGGTCCATGAAAGCTGCTTGTTACCACAGAACAGTGGTTTTCAACCTGGGGGTCCACAGACTATGTCTAAGATTTCCAAAGGGGCTCACACCTCCATTCAAAATTTCTTAGGGGTTCATACATGAAAAAAGGTTGAAAACCACTGCTCTAGACTGTGCACGCAGTGCTTTCGGTTTGTTACACAGTGGACATTGGGTACTCCATGGGAATTTCTTTCAGACCCCTCTCCTCTCTCATGTTACAAACACACACACAGAGTTACGTGTCCCAAGTTCCTACGAGGTGCTTCAATCAAATCAGGGAGATGCAGAGAGAGGGATACCTAACCTTGAGTTTTACTATTATATCTGTGCTGCTGCTGCGTAGGGTGACCAGAGAGCAAGTGTGAAAAATCGGGACACGGGGTGGGGGGTAATTGGTGTCTAAATAAGACAAAACCCTGGATATCAGGACTGTCCCTATAAAACCAGAACATTTGGTCACCCTACTGCTGCGTGAGCACTGGCTAAACTCCCAAAGTCCTATCTCAGCACTGGGCAGAGTGAACAACTTGGACTGGATTTTCTGAGGGTCAGACACTTGTGTGGATGTTGTGAAATCCTGGGCAGGAATCAGAAGGAGATACCTGAAAACACAAACTCTCACACAGACAAGGTCACCAACCAAGAAACACTAACTTACAGACAAAGCACTCCTGCACACTGAGCAACAAACACCCACAACACCTCACACAAACACACCCACGCACACAGTGAGTGTGTCGCCATGATTTTTCAGATAGCACTGGGCTGGGACTAGAGAGGAACAAGTCCAGGGAGGATTGGCTTCTACTATTTGCAGTCCCCTCCGATCCCTGTTAATTGCATTGCAGGAGCACTTAGAAACCTCAGTCAAAGATCAAGGCTTTGATGTGTTAAACCTAGCACAAGAGACAACCAATGGAGAGAGCCAAAGTTAGGGAGGACACGATAATCGTAAAAGAATCACTGTTAGCATGGCCAGTAGCACTTGCAGATCACCAAGACACTGATTTTCAAAGGTTCTGAAGATCCCATTGACGGTCCCATTCCCTTCTGTTGGAATTTTGATTGGTCAGCACTTCTGAATGTCCATAGTTCAGGAAGGCACTTAATTTTCAAGAGGTGCTTAGTTAAATGCTTTCCTGAACTGGATCCCAATGGCCATGAGATGTGTAGGCATAAGGCCCCAGGTGAGCACTATGCGTGGTTCTGAAGGACCGTATCTGTTTTCCCTTTATTTCCATGTTACCTAAGAAGCGAGGGGAGACAATAACCAATGCAAAGCCACTAAAATTACAGCCTTTTTAATTCTGTTCTGAGCAATTATACAAGACATATGGGCTAGTTGTGAAAGCCTGCCTGCGTCAGAACTAATATTAATTTTAAATCTCCAGCCTCTTCAAATTAATGTGAAATGTAAGTTTCCACATTCTTTGATTAAACATTCTGCTGTGTAATGACTACTTTATTATCCCCCCACCTCCAAATTACTGATTGTTGTCTTACATTATGGCCTCATTGGCACTTATTAAATTAACAAGTCTGTGAAACACTTAATGAATCGAAACTCATCAAGTGTTTCCAAAGTTAATAACTAATCTAAAGATTTTTTTTAATATATCTGCTTGTGAAATTTATACATTCCCTACACAGTCGCCGGAGTTCAGATGGCCCTAATCTCATGAAAGATTTATTACTGCACAGCTCTGTGATTTATTCGTTTGCTGGAGCAACATGTAGCAAGCTTCTTCTTTTTTTCTTTTCCCAAGGCTTATTTCAAACTGTTAGAGCTAGAGAGAGAGAGAGAGAGAGAGAGAGAGAGAGAGAGAGAGAGTGTGTGTGTGTGTGTGTGTGTGTGTGTGTGTGTAAAGCACAGCTCAACCCAGAGAAAAGCGATTGTGCAGCCGCTGTGACAAATGCTGGATCAAGAATTTTCTACTCCGACATCCAAAATACAAAGGAGTGTGAGGAAGAGATTTCCTCAAGCTCTCCGGGACCAGACAAGCCTTCTCAACAGGAAAATCAGCAGAGATAACAGTGCGATGTGCAGCGGCCTTACCCCACATCAGGAATGGCAGGGCACAGGAGATCAAACCCCAAATACAGCGTGAAGACTTATCTTGGGCAGATTGTCATCTACCTCTGAGAGAGACCTGACGGGTCTGTCTCTGTTACATTTTGACAACACTTGCCATGCTGATGAGGTATTATGGATTGGGTGATCCTGTGTGACTCTGAGCCTGTAACACTGTATGTCTGAGGGCACGTAACGGTGTGTGGCTGTTGGCCTGCCTGTGTAAATGCTGTGTGAATTGTGATGTGCCTACAGGGGCGTCTGACTGTGATTGGATGAGCCTGGTTGCGTGACTCTGGGGCTGCCACTATGATGAGCGGATGGGTGGGTGTGCGTGGGCCTATGTGACCCTTTTGGTGATGAAGGAAGCGGTGTGGGTGTTTGGGTAGACTGCCATTGTGTGAGTGTGAGTGGGTGTGTCTGGGACACTCGGGGCAGTTGTCTCTGTGGGGAGGGAGGCAACGTGAGCCTGCGTGATCAGCTGCCATTGCACTGAGTGAGAAGGTGAGCGTGTCTGGGAGACAAGTGGATGCGAGTCACCGGCTGTGTGCGCACAATAGCCGCTAGAGCCTACGGGTGACTGCACTCGAGTGCGACTGCCTCTGTGTCTCCAGGAGGGAGGAGCAGGAACCCAATTAGCTCATTCGCCTAGGGTTACCATTCGTCCGGATTCCCCCGGACATGTCCGGCTTTTAGAGTTAAAAATAGCGTCCAGGGGGAATTTGTAAATGTCCGGACTTCTCTCCCCTCGCCCCCCCGCAGAGCACGCGCTGCTGACAGGGCAGCCGGCCGGATGGTGCCACTTACATGGGGCTCCGACAGCCAGAGAGAGCCCCTCCTCCACTTCCCCTGCAGCTGAGAGCACTCCCTCCCTCCCTGCATTCGCAGATCACCAGCCGGCCGTTTGCACCGGCAGTCTGGAGCTCCTCCCCCTGCTCCTCCTCCACGGCACGCTGGTCTGAGCGGCAGGGTAAGGGGCCCAGGGGGTCGGAGAAGGGGCAGGGAGGTTCTGGAGGGGGCAGTCAAGAGACGGGGGGGGTCGGGCGTTCGGGAGGGGCTTTCTGGGGGTGGGGGTGGAGGTGTGGATAAGATTTTGGGCAGTCAGGATACAGGTAGGGGGTAGGATCCTGGGGGGGGGGCAGTTAGGGTGGGTGGGTCTCAGGAGGGGGCAATTAGGGGACAAGGAACAGGGAGGCTTAGGTAGGGGGTAGGGTTCTGAAGGGCAGTTAGGAGCAGGGGTCCCAGGAGGGGTAGTCAGGGGACAAGGAGCGGGGAGAGGGTTGGGGGTCCTGAGGGGGGCGGGAAGTGGGAGGGAGTGGAAGGGGCAGGGGCGGGGCTAGGGCAGGACTGGGGCGGGGCTAGGGCAGGACTGGGGCGGGGCTCCTCCCGTTCTCTTTTTTGCTTGCTGAAATATGGTAACCCTACATTCGCCATCTCTCCTAATACGGCCAGAGCCTCAGTAGGGGAAGCACAAAATGTGAGAGACTGAACTGTGGCATCGCCAAGGCCGCATAGCAACCACTGGGTCCTCTGACAGATAGATACTCCTGCCCCAGGCTCCCTCAAGGATGGCAGGCCGAAAAACAGAGCAGACAGGAGTGGGGACAAGAAACCCAACTGGTTTAACACAGTGTTTGATACATTTCTGAAAGGGATTATACAGAGCTGCCCTGTGAGAGGAGGGCCTGTACTCTGAGCCAAGAGGTCCTGTCTAGTTCTCTGCTCTTACGTTTTAGTATTAAAAGTAGAGCTGGGCAGAAGTTTTCGACTAAAGGTTGGGGGGAGGGTTGGGGGGGAAAATCCGGACTCCTGTTGACCCAACATTTTGTTTTGGTTAAAAACCAAAACTTTACAATATTTTCACAAATGTACATTTGTCAATTCGAAAGGACTTTGTTTCGAAATGTCCTTTAATTGTATTTAAAAATTAGAATGTGTTAAAGAACTGCTAACAATCAAAGCTAAATGTTTAATTTGACCCAGCATGATTTTTCCCCCTTTTAGATTCGCTGACAATTTTGGAAAAAAATTCTTTTCAGCTTGACAAAAAACAAATCATTTTCTTCGATTTTTTGGAATTGTCAGTGAATTTTTTTAAAAATGGTTATTCACACAGCGCTAATTCAGAGTGAATAAACCTGTCTCTGTGAACAAGATGGAGTTGGAAGATCTTCAGTGAGCTCAATGTCTTGGATTAGGAAGTCACCTGGTGTAACAGAATTATTGGAAAAGTCTTGGCAGCTTGGATCCAATGGGCACCAACACTGTCTCAGACGGCGCTGAAGAGCAGTTTTTGGGAGGTGGGAGATCAGTCTAAGACTCTTGTAGGAGGAGTGGAGGGGACTTGCCAATGGGCGTCAAAGGAAAGGGAGGGAAGCCGGGTGGGGGCAGAAGAGGGTAAGAAGGCCGGTTGGACGACTGTACCAGGTGCTTTGTAAAAGGTCTCAACTCAAACTATCACAGCAGTACCAGGTGCTCTAGCTGCCCAGATGAAGCCTTGTACAACTTGGCCAGGATTTACATCTCAGCCCTTGTTTATATAAATTACACCTCTCTGCCTGAAGCATGACACATGTCCCCTAGGAAGCTACCCAAGCCCCCACAATCCCCCATCTATGTTCCCGACTAGCTTGGAGCTGTTGGATTTGCGATCATCCACTCCGACACCCCATCAATCTCCGGCATGCCTTTTATAAATGCAGCAAGAGAGATCCCTTCACTAGGACATCGCCGTAAAACACAGGCCTGCTGTACGGCCTCCGCAAAAGAGAGCTCACATCTGTAACTACGAGGATGCCTGATGAGAGAGCAAGGATCAGGGGATGGAAGGAGCATGAAATATGACCCAGCTTTGCAGAGCTGGATGGCAAAACCCATCAGGCGTACGCAAGCGAAAAATTCTCACACAATTTATGTTCCTACAGCCGAGACCCAGAAGTGGCCTTTTAACTGAATTTTTGACCAGTTCTACACAATGCATCGAGGAGAGAGAGGCACAGAAGGGCCTTGGCTCAGCCTGGGGCGATCACGGAGGAAAATGCAATTACATCTGGCTGCTGAACTCCTCCTCGCTGCCTTCCCCTGACCGGGTTTGCGCTCTTGTCTGGGAGAAGTCAAGTCATGTGCAAGAGAAAGAGATCAGAACAAATGGCACTGCTGTTTTCTTTACACAGCCCCCTCCCGAGCAAATAAACACAGGATCCTAGGAACAGATTAGACACGGTGAGCGGATGACAAAGGGGGCTCCAGTCCAGACACCGTGAGCCATGCTGCGGGCTGGCTCCTGCTGAGTATCGTCCAGTCTGATTGCAAACGATGCAGGTCCCTTGGGAGTGTTCCTCAGTCAGGAAGGGTCTTCCTAATGTCTAATGTTTCATACCCAGGCTCCTCATTTCCCCCCATTCACCTAGGCTGATATTTAGATTCTGAGCAAGAGTCACTGTGTTCCCAGACTCATTCATGGCCAGGGGAAATGCTTCCCCTGCTGCACTTCCTTAAAGCTTCCACTACAGGGAGCAGCTTTAGCATGAGGCCAGGACTTCATCAGAGCCCCAGTTGGTGGTAGGGTGACGTGTGTGTGTGTGTGTGTGTGTGTGTGTGTGTGTGTGTGTGTGTGTGTGTGTGTGTGTGTGTGTGTGTGTGCGCGCGTCTATAAGCCCCTCCAGCAGGAGAAGTTTGCACCGTCGTGCGCCAGGGTCTGAGTTGAGTTCTGCCACAAAAGACTCAGGAGTGAATAAGGCCCCTAGCTTGGGATCCCCACTTCTAGCACATCAAAGCCGGTCACTGCGTTCTCAAGTCCTGCCTCCGGCAGTGACTGTCATGGCAGAGGGAATTCACCTGGTCACTCAACGCACTGTCAACCTCTGGAACTCCTTGCCAGAGGGTGTTGTGAAGGCCAATACTATAACGGGGTTCAAAAGGGAGCTAGATAGATTCATGGCGGATAGGTCCATCAGTGGCTATTAGCCAGGATGGGCAGGAATGATGTCCCTAGCCTCTGTTTGCCAGAAGCTGGGATTGGGTGACAGGGGATGGATCACTTGATGATAACCCGTCTGTTCATTCCCCTTGGGGCACCTGCCATTGGCCACTGTCGGAAGACACGATCCTGGGCTGGATGGACCTTTGGTCTGACCCAGTATGGCCGTTCTTATGTTCTTATGCTCCTGCAATCTGTACTCACAGGAGTCCTTCCGACTCCACTGAGGATGCCTTCTCATATAAGTACTACCCACATGAGTCCGCACTGCTGGGCTGGGGCCTGGCCAAGCATCCAGAGAAAGAGGAAGAAAAGTTTGTGTTTAGAGGATACATTTCCCCCCTCGAATGAGGGACTCAGCCCTCCTGGGAAAGAGGTGCACCAACTTCAAACTGCAGACGGAGCAGAGCCCTTCAAAAGCAGCCTGCCATACTGGCAGTGGCGGATAGTTCATAAATTATCCCTGAAGCCTACTGCATTTTTAATCAGCCCCTTCCCTGATTACTCCTGGCACAGGGCTCCAGGACCCAGCGCTGAGTATTTATCTTGCTTTAATTAGATTAGAAAAGCCGGGGTATTCAATAAACTGACTAATCAAGGGAGGGGATCAATATGGCACGTGGCAGGGCCCTACAAGCAATGAATTAGCCCTGGAAGGAGCCAAGATTAACCTTGTGTGAGCCAAGGCTGGAGACAAATGTGCCTTCATCTGCTCCCACCACCAAAGGACAGAGGGACGGGATAAGCGTGTTCATGCAGCTCATGCAAGTCACAGGGTGAGGCTGAGAAGTTAAACCAAGGCCCCAGTCACCTGAAGCCTGTAAAGATCCCATTACACTTTTAATAAAATTGGGGGATTTACCTGTGGGTAGTTACATTCTGCCTCCCTAAGCTCCCCCTGACGTTTCAACTGAACATGGTGTCCATCACTTGGAGGAGTTCCTATTCTAAACAGTTGAGCAGCATTGCCATGTACTGTTAACAGCTGCTGAGTTCCACCCCAGAGGCGACTGCATTTCAGTGACAGGTGATTCAATCCCTGTGTATCTGGCATGCAATGAGTTTGCAAACTTTGCCGCACACTTGAGGATCATTCAGGGTAAACAGTATGTTTGGTTGGGTCCCATTAATCTCTAAACCCTGAACCATCATTTGTGTATTTCGCTCACTTAGTGGGGCAAATTTCAGGGAAGAGCTGGGGTCTCTGCTGCTTTATTGTTTTGCTAAAGGCCCATCACACTAGTATTTCATGCTGGATGAAGTACCAGCTACAGAACGATGACCAGAACAGTCAAACACCGGAGATGATGGCCCAAATTCTGCTATACACAACTCAGCTCAAGCCAATGCCAACTTCTTCCAGGACTGAATTTGGCCCAATGATCTGTGTCAGCCATTGCTTAATATGATTACAGGGGAGAGATTTAGCCTGGGGGACAGAGGCACAAGGAGAAAGGGGACCCTGAATTAAGCACTTCACAGAGTAGGTTTAGAACCCAGGACGAGGGTTACCCAGAGGTGGCGGGTATAATAGGCCAGGAGAGGCTAACCCTCCCGTGGCACAGCCGCCACTGACCCACAAACAAATGGGACGTGGTGGTCCCACCTGTGCTCCGCCTCTTCCCCTTCCTGCTCCGCTCCTTCCCCGAGGCCGTCACTGCCTGCCACAGCTGCTGCCTGGTGAGTCCCTCCTTCCCCCTCTTCTACTCCACCCCTGCTCTTCGGAGGTCCCCCCACCTGCCGGGTCCCACCTCTCCTCCACCCCGTCCCCCTGAGACCCCCCTGCCATGTCCTGCCTCACCCCTCTCTCCCCGGCAGCCGGAGGGGGCTCAGCTCCAGCTGGTGGCCTGGAGTTCAGGGCTTGGGCTGGCCAGTGGGGCCAGCAGCTCGGGGGTCCAGGGAGGCTTGGGCCAGGGCCTGGACCGGTGCTCAGGCCAGCCGGCAGCGCGAAGGTTGGGGCAGTTCAGCTGCAGCTCCTCCAGCCATTGGGGTGGGGTGGAGGCTTGGGGCTCCGGTGGGCATGTGGGGATGGAAGGGGAGGAGCCTCGGGACCGGGGGTGCTAGCCTTCCCGCAGGGGAGTTCCACCCGCAGCCCTTGGTGTTACATCGCTGATGATGCCCAGCAGCCAGTTCAGACACAGACTGTGGAATGCTAGGAGCATTGCCAGCAGATCGAGGGACGTGATCATTCCCCTCTATTCGGCACTGGGGAGGCCTCATCTGGAGCACTGGGTCCAGGTTTGGGCCCCACACTACAAGAAGGAGGTGGAAAAATTGGAAAGAGTCTAGCGGAGGGCAACAAAAATGATTAGGGGTCTGGAGCACATGACTTACGAGGAGAGGCTGAGGGAACTGGGATTGTTTAGTCTCCAGAAGAAAAGAATGAGGGGGGATTTGATAGCAGCCTTCAACTACCTGAAGGGGGGTTCCAAAGAGGATGGATCTAGACTGTTCTCAGTGGTAGCAGATGACAGAACAAAGAGCAATGGTCTCAAGTTGCAGTGGGGGGAGGTTTAGGTTGGATATTAGGGAAAACTTTTTCACTAGGAGGGTGGTGAAGCACTGGAATGTGTTACCTAGGGAGGTGGTGGAGTCTCCTTCCTTGGAGGTTTTTAAGGTCAGGCTTGACAAAGCCCTGGATGGGATGATTTAATTGGGGTTGGTCCTGCGTTGAGCAGGAGGTTGGACTAGATGATCTCCTGAGGTCCTTTCCAACCCTGACATTCTATGATTCTATGGTGTCTAGCCGTACTCATTGTCTGAGCAGGGTACTCGGGGTATCTATTCCTAATTCACATGCGGGGATGAGCCCCTGAGTCATGCATACAACTTACTGTGAAGTGCTCCTCTGGGAGTCTTTCCTCCTCCCATGTAGCCTTAATGAACCAGTTCACTGTTAGGAAGCACAGAGCAGGCCCCACTTTGATTCTAAACACATACCTCCCCTTCCCCCACAGTGCAGCTGGGCAATCGAACAATAATAGACTGGACCATGGGGCAGGGGGAAATTTCTTCCTGACCCCTACTGGTGATCAGCCAACGTTGTGAAATATGAGGATTGAGAGCCCTGCTCATTTCTCCCCTAGATAAAGTCCCTGCATGTTACTGATTTAATAGATTTAAGGACCATTGTGATCAATCTAGTCTGACCTGCTATCCAGCACAGGCCACAGAATTTTGCCCAGTGAGTCCTACATCAAGCCCACATCTTGTGGTTGAGCTAGAACATATCTTTTAGAAAGACATCCAATGTAAAGACTGCAAGTGATGGGGAATCCACCAATTCCCTGGGTAAGCTGGCGCAATGGCTAGTTACCCTCACCAACATCTCAATAAAAATATGGTGTAACTTGGTTAAAGTTCCAGCTGTTGAGATTCTTTGTATACGGATTCACTTTTCCCCTATGGGGCATTTGTCTCTCATGTGGACGTGCTCTGGCTCCCTCCATTGATGCCAACACGCGTACAGCTCATGGCCAAACCCCTGGGAGTGAACCCATCCAAACCAGTCATGCAAAGGGAGGAGAGAAGGGGAATGCTAGTGCTTCCAGCCACATGCACTCGGGCCAGGCACTAGTTACAAGGAACCACCCGTCTTCTCCCAGCTGCCCATATCATCCTTTCTCAAGTATGGGGCTAATCCTGGGAGCTGTGGTGTACCTGCCATGGGGTGCTGGGTACCTCTGCTCGGACAGCTCTCAATCACAATTGCAGGGGCTCAGCTAGATCGGGCCCTAAGCTAGTTTATTTGGTCTTCCTCTATTCACCCTGAAGCAGTTGGCGCCTGCTCTGAGTTGTACTGATCTCCCCCCGACCCCATTTTGTTCTGATTGTGCAAATGAGCCTCTCGCAATGTGAACAGCTGTCGCGGGCAAAACGAGGGACAACAGCAGACAAGGTTCCTGCTTGGGAACTAAATCTTCCCAGTTAAAGTTCTTGAGGATCTCCATTACATTGATTGAGCTTGCAGGAGGTCTCAACTACAGCTCAGCGTTCTGTGCTCAGCTGTTCAGATCGATGCGGCAAAACATTTAACAATTTAACAACCTGGTGATGGGGGAGAGGCTTGCAATTAGGAGGGTGTTTATTCCAGGCGTTACCATTAAACAGCAAATGCGCCGAGTTACTGCGTGTCGGTGAAGCTCAGCGAGAGTCAGAAAAGCAACTCTAACCATGGGGCTCCACCGCTATTTTGTCCGTAGAGATGGGAAGATGATGTTACACCCCAAGTTGTTCAGCTCCAGGGGTTGGGGCTGGCCCATCAGAGCGATCTGAGTCTGCCGTGAAGTTCAGATCCAGATCCAACCCCGCCAAATTCTGAGTGTGTTTGGGTCTCGAGTGGTCCCTACCGAGTGTCTCAGATCAAGTCGTTTTACAAGAGGGTTTATTTTCATACCTCCAGCACTGCAAGCTGCCCCGGGGATCTGAAAACCCAGCTGGGCTCTTGCATTGGCAGGAAAGATTCTGCCGTCAGAACTTAGTTGATGAGACACGTCAATTAGCAGACTCACTCTCCCACAGCTCTCCGGGCTTTGCCCGGCTAAGGAGGGTCAGGATAGATACATGCACACACTTCCATTGGCTTCAGTGGGAATTGCTCACCTGTACTGAGGCAAAGGGTGACTCTCTGTTGGTAAAATTAGCAGACGTGACTTGAAGACTCCTAGGGATCTGATATTAGGATGTGGAGAAAGAAGATGCCCTTGTTAGAGTCACTGTCTACTCCAGTGCTAAGCTTTCCAGCTCTTTCAACGAGATTTAGGATTAGTGGGGTTATATTGTACCTAGAAGCGGTCACTGAGATCCGGACCCCAACTGCGCTTTACAATACCCATAGTGAGAGTAGATCCCCTCAAAACAGACAATGTGTGGGAGGGAAACAGAGATGAAGGGGCTTGCCAAGATCAGTAACAGAGCTGGGAATGGCACCCAGGTCTGCCATGTCCCAGCCCAGGGCCCTGTCAATGGGAATGCACCACTGCTTTGCTCAAGTTAACCAATGGGACTTGAAGACACCCAGGTAGCTGCTGCCAATGGGCCGCTGAATAAGAAGATGCATCTTCTAGAGCAGAGGTGGGCCCACGGGCCCCTCGTGCCCAGCCCCTGAGCTCCTGGCCCGGGAGGCTAGCCCCTGGCCCCTCCCCTGCTGTTCCCCTTCCCCTGCAGCCTCAGCTCACAGCGCTGCCGGCGGGCTGCGAGCTCCTGGGGCAGCGCAGCTGCAGAGCCGTGGCCTGACCCGGTGCTCTGTGCTGCGCAGTGGCGTGGCTGGCTCCAGCCGGGTGGCATGGCTGCTTGTCATGGTGTTCTGGGCGGCGCGGTTGTAGCGCCGCCAGCCACCGGTGCTCCAGGCAGCGCTGTAAGGGGGCAGGGAACAGGGGGGGTTGGTTAGAGGGAAGAGGATTTCGGGGTGGTGGTCAGGGGGAGGGGGTGTGTATAGGGGTCAGGGCAGACAGAGGGTGGGGAACATGGGGGCAGAGGTCCTGGGGGGCAGTCAGGAATGAGAGGAGGGGTTGGATGGGGTGGGTGGGGCTCAGTCAGGGGCGGGGGGCCCGGGGGCGGTCAGGGGACAGGGAGCGGGGTGGGGTGGATGGGGCAGGAGTCCCGGGGGGGCCGTCAAGGGGCTAGAAGCAGGGTGGGTCGGATAGGGGGCAGAGGGCCGGGCCACACCTGGCTGTTTGGGAAGGCACAGCCTCCCTTAACCAGCCCTCCATACAATTTTGGAAACCCGATGCGGCCCTCAGGCCAAAAGTTTGCCCGCCCCTGTTCTAGAGTCACTTCGCCGACTAGCACTGTGCTTTCCAACTCGCTCCATTGCTACTTCATCTTTCCTCTGCGTAAGCGGCGAGCAACTGATCTAGCATTATTAGCCTCTTCTGTTGCCACCGTTGTTACATTTTGTTGAGTCAAGAGAACCGCTGTGTGTTTTAATACCGCGTTCGGGAGCGAGGAGAAGCAGAGCTGAGATAATAGGCAGTCTGGCAGAGGTCAGAGAAAGCAGCCACGTCGCATTAAGGGAAATATGGACCCAGACCCACTTCTAACTAGGAATCGCATGGAACGTGCCTAAACAACTGGCGAAAATAATAGAGAGCAACAGCTTTTGTTTTTCCTAAGAGGAGTCTTGTCTCCCTAGGGCCTGATCCTGCAAGGTGCCCGATCCTGAGCTCCTCACTCGGGATTTACTCAGTCCTTACTCAGGCAAACTCCCACTGAAATCTGAGTCAAGAACACAGAGCTTGTCTCTGCCTGCATCATTTACATTCGTGTGTATGAACTTGGGGACTGTTTTTTTTTTAAATACAGACAATGGAACAAGCACACTAGCAAAGTAAACATTTATAGTCCTCATAATATTGGTATTAGGATAGCATGCAGAGTTCCCATTTGAGATCAGGGCCCCATTGTGCTGGGAGCTATACAGACACAGAGTGAGAGACAGCCCCTGCCCCCAAAGAACTGCAATCTAAATTGGCAAAGGGCATTAAAGGGGAAACTGAGGCACAGAGCCATGAAGTGACTTTCCCCATGTCATACAGCACCATGCCAGAGCCAGCTATAGACCCCAGCTTTCTCAAGTCCCAGTCCAGTGCCCAACCCCCTAGGCCCTGATAAAGCAGCTCCCACACACCTGAGTAATCCTTGCTTATGTGAGTAGTCCCAGTGAAGTCAATGGCAGCACTCATGTGAGCAAGTCCCCGGCATCAGGCCAAGCATTGTACAGTAATAGAAATCTTGGTCCCAATCCTGCAACTGCTTCAACACACTGCCATGAATGGGGCTCTGTGCAGGGCAGCCGGCTGCCCATTCATATGAGCTCACAGGATCGGAGCCTTCCAATGTACACTGTTTAACACAATCCGTGACGTTAACACACAACCAAACTTCACCAGCGAACAATGGTTTTAATGACCCGATGGGATACAGCTCCAAGCAATGTGATCCCCTCCTTCCCCTTTCTCTGCCCCGCTACAGATGGCACTCAGGCCTTGGTCCAGTCTCTCGTTAGGTACTGGCATGCAGCAGATAAAGCAATTCCAAGAGGTCGATTTTAATGCTTTTTTCGGCAGGTTTCCTCCAAATTGTATCGGGCCAGATCACGGCTCTGCGTTGTGCTGCTACACAGGGAGTAAGAACTATCCTCCTGCTTTCAAGAGCCGCTCTGCTTGGGCTGCGGTTCTGATTAGCTCCATCCCATGCCCCCAAACCCACCTTCCCTGGGACCAGCTCCTGGAGCGTGACGGCCACGTTTACACGTCGCCAGCCCCCTCCACAGACAATCTGCAGCGATGAAAAATGGTAACGTCGAGGTATTTTCAGTGGATAGTTTATAAAAATCCCATTTGTTCTTCCTTTCGTCAAACCTTTTCCCGTCTTGTCTATTTAGACTGTAACCTTTTCAGGGCAGGGCCAGTCTCTCACATCTAGCACAATGGGGGCCTGCTCTCAGCTGGGGCCTCGAAATGCTGCTGGCATAAAAATAATTGCAAAATCAAGCACGGTCTATTACTTTGAGGGGATTTTATCAGTTTTATCCTCAAAGTGACACCTATTCCCAATCAGACACAACATATGGAGGTGTGATGGGGTGTGCTCCCCACACTGGCCCTGCAAGAGCTGAATTGGGCCAGGTGGCCCAATCAGCTAATCAGGCTGCAAAGGGGGTGCTCGAGGCTGGAGGCAGGGCCATTCCTACCCATACGCAAAGTACGCAGCTGCGCAGGGCACCAGGAAATTTGGGGCACCACATTTGCTGGTGCCCTATGCAGCTGCGTGCTGCTCCAGCCCCTGCCCCACCTCTTCCCCAAAGCCCCCGCCCCTGCTCCGCCCCAGCCACGCATTCCCACCCCTGATCCGCCCCAGCCTTGCCTCTTCCCGCCCCTGCTCTGCCCCAGCCCCGCCCCCACTACACCCCTTCCCCTGAGGACTGCAGCAGGGGTCGGGCCTGCACTCACCGGGCGGCGGGAAGTGGAGCGACCCGGCCCCAACCCGCTCCGCTCCACCAGCTCCTGTCCCTGCCCCTGCCCCCCAAGCCTGCTCCTGCCTGGGGCCACACACACACACACACACACACACCCTGCGTGGGGCACCAAAATGGCTAGGGATGGCCCTGGCTGGAGGCAGTTAACTAAAGAGAAGCTCACCTGCGATAGACAGGAAGGGCTTCTATAAAAGACAGGAAAATGGACACAGCAAGGAGAAGTCTGCAGTCACTCTCTGGGAGAAGGTTTGAGGGGCTGCAGAGACAAGTTGCCTAAAGTTACTTCCCGGGAAGGGGGAGTGAAGAGACAGGCAAACCCAGGAGAGTACGGAAAACCATGAGGGGAGGTATGGAAGCAGCTCAGGGAGCAGCAAGGTGCAGGGGATGGACCTTGGCTGCTGTGTAGAGAGTCCGAGAGGGGGAACCTGGAGGAGAGGGTGGGCGCGGGTTCCCCTGCCAGCCACGGTGGGAGTGGCAGCATGGGGCTGTGAAGCAGAAGACTGCCTGAGACTGTTGGAGAGCAGGAACCTGAATACGCTTCCCCCTCTCCCCCCACTCCTCACTGGGGAACTATGATAGAGACCTAGCTGAAGAACCGAGTCATGAAGAGGACAGCTGTGGTTCCTGAGAGCAAGAGAGGGGCTGCAGAGGAGAAACTGAGGGGGTGTAACCACTGAAAGGGGTGTCAGTCTTGACTAAGATAATCCCCAGAACTGCCAGACGGTGGCACCATCCAGCAGTGAGTAGAGCAACCCATCCCAGGAGGTCATTTCCCTTCTTCCACTTCCAGGATGGTAAGTTCTTTAAAAATTAAACCGTTAAAACCCACTTGGATGGGGATGTAATGAAGATAAAACTGAGAATTATACACTGAGCTACAACTGTCTACATACGCATAGCTTAAAATTCAGATCAACTCATCAGCCAGTCAATTTAGAGCAAAACGGGATTCTGACGCTGGCCATGTTCAAAAGTTTCATATATATGTACACTTAAACACCCACACATTATAGTTCTCTATAGCGTGTGCGTGGCTCAGAAAAATCTTTGGCCCAGAACAATCTCAAACCAAGATCTATTGACACAGTGCAGCCAAGAGGATCTGGGCACCCTCATTGCCAGGAGGCGTTGGAGATGGATCGGCCATGGGCTTCGGATGGAAACTGATTCCATCACCAGAGTAGCAATAAGATGGACACCTGAAGGCAAGTGAAAATGAGACAGCCGGAAATCAACATGGCGAAGAGCTGTGGAAGCTGAGCTGATAAACCCGGGGCACAGCGGGGGAACCATTGAAAGACTTGCCAGAAACAGACAGGAGTGGAGGAGGTTCGTCACTGCCCTAAACGCCAGAGGCATAATGGGAACATGATGATGATGATATATACAATAAACAAGACTATCTATAATTGTGTGATTACTCTGTGTGTGTGTGAATGTACATATACCACACACACAGAGCAAACAGGAACCACACAGGCACTAAAACCTAGGAATTTACTACTAATCTCCAAAGTGAACACATTCACGCCCCTGGCTCCCGGGTACGTACCCGGCTGGCTAGCCCAAGTTGCCACAGCCACACTGTTATTTTCAGTAAACTGGTTTGAGCAGAGCTGGCGCATGTCTGTCTACCAGTGCTGGGAAGCACCCTCCGAGCTGTTGTGTAGACATAGCCCTAGGAGACAAGTAATGACAAGGAGCTGTCCAGGAGCCCAGTGCTGAAGGCGACTACCAGTACAATCTCACCCTGTGCTGCGCGGCTGGTACAATAAGTAATAACACGATCGCAATCAAATATTTATGATGGAATGTTTTCCCCCTGCAGCACAAAAAACAAAAACGCCGAACTAAGGACTAGTTCGGTGCACGTACCATGAGAGGGGGGGAATCTATATATAAGAGGCAAAGCGGAGATTTTATTTTTACAGAGCAGGCTCAAAGTTTATTTGCACCACTGAAATGTGCTAAGTGCTGTAAATATCAAAGCAGCGTTAAAGAAATCTGGCGTTTTCACACTCACGCTAAAAGGACAGATTTCAGTTTTCAAGGTGTAGGTGGATGTTAGTGTCCTACACACAGAGAGCACCGGGCTAGAGCCATGTGCGGCATGAAAGATGCTGCTCAGATTTCTGATGAAGAGCTCTGCTAATGGACCTCCCCCAGAGCTGCGGCACTATTCCTCCTAGTCCAGGGGCGGGCAAACTTTTTGGCCCGAGGGCCACATCTGGATGGGTAAGTTGTACGAATGCTCATGAAATTGGGGGTGGTGGTGCGGGAGGGGGTGAGAGCCCCGGCTGGGGGTGCAAGCTCTGGAGTTGGGCTGGGGATGAGGGGTTGGGGGTGCAGGAGGATGGTCCGGGTTGGGAACTAGGGGTTCACAGGATGAGAGGGGAATCAGGGCTGGGGCAGGGGGTTGGGGCACGGGAGGGAGTCAGAGGTGCAGGCTCTGGGCAGCGCTTACCTCAAGCTGTTGTTCCTGGCCAATGCGAGCTGCGGGGGCGGCGCTTGGGGCGGGGCAGCGCGCGGAGCCCCCTGGCTGCCCCTACATGTAGGAGCCGGAGGGGGAACATGCCGCTGCTTCCAGGAGCCGCACAGAGTGTGGCAAGCCCCAGACCCTGTTCCCCGGCAGGAGCTTGAGGGCTGGATTAAAACGTCTGGAGGGCTGGATGCAGCCCCCAGGCCGTAGTTTGCCCACCCCTGTCCTAGTCTCATCTTGAGTTTCTAGCCTGGCCAGCTATGGGAGACGTGATGCTCCTGGATCGTTGTGCAGGATGTGTGGCTATGTCTACACGTGGAGCCGGAGTGCGAGTCCCAACACAAGCAGACTTACTCGCACTAGCTCTCATCTAGGTAGCACACTAAAAATAATTGTGTAGCCACACTCGCCACCCCTAGTGCCTTGTCATGGCATCCGAGCGAGTTTGTACTCAGGATGAGTAGCCTGTGCTGCTGCTCACCACTGCCTGTGCTAACGTGGAGACACTAGTAGTTTGAGTGAGCTCTCTGAATGACAGCCAGCCTGAGCGTGTCCCCTTGAGCTGGGAATCACACCCCAGTGCAAAGCGTACATGTCGTCTTAGATCCACTTAATTTCTTTTGGGAGCAGCTGCATCCTTTGTTATTCCAGTTCTAGACCATCCACAGACCTCCACCAATGGGCCTCCAGCCAGACTCTGCTCCCCTGAAATATGCCAGTGTTAGGCTGCTCACAGCTCTGCCAATAGTGATCTGCTGCAGCTCGTTGCTCTTCCGCTTTTAGGCCACACCGAACTCTGCCACTGCACCGTTAGCCTGACCCGCTGCACCCTCTGATGTTCCAGTCCTGGCCGTTGTTACTGATGGGGCATGAGCCAGGACAGATTGGTGCTTGGTCTTCTGTAGCCACTAGTTGCTGTGAGTCATGAAGGTTGGGTCCAGAATCTCATGTTCTCAAAGTGTTTGGCTCTGGGGTTTTGGTTCAAGCCCGTCATTAAATTATATAGCACCTGCCACCTGAAGAATTCCAAAGCACTTTAAGACTGTCTTGCTGTATAGTTCATGTGCCTCACTGCCCTTTAATGGATGGAAGAAGAATGGCTTAACTGTGTGTCATAGGCTCCATACTGCTAACTGTAAATGGAGATTCTCCTTTACCTCAAATAGCAAAGATGTGTGCTTTTGCAATCCTATCCCTGTTATCATGGCAATGCTCTCAGCAGCCATGGTGTGCAGCACAGTGAAAACCAGGAAGTCTTTGGATCGGTTACAATATTACACCAGGAGCACTCTACTATAACTGCAATGCAGACGCGTCTGGGGTGGAACCCTGCAATTGCCCCCACAATGATGTCCAGCAGTTTACAGGAGGAAGTGAAGAATCCTGAACACAATGGAAACTTCAGGAGGAATGTCATGATCTGAACTGGAATCTGGCCATTCTGCAGGGTCTATCTCATTTCTTCAGCTCTGGAGTTTCCTTGGCCAACAGACCTCTCCCTGCCGTTTGCTCCCACCAGTTCTCCCTTGGGCTCCATCCCAGCAGTGACCCTGCTGAGTCATGCATGGTCTGGGCCCTGCCACGCTGTCCAGTTTGCACCCTTCAGTCTGTGACTACACCTTCACATAGAGAGCCACTTCATCTTTCAGTCACTCCAGAGTATTTCCTCGCTTCTTGCTCCAGCAGAGCCACTGGCCATTCACCTGTCAGGAATTAATGTGCCTCATTTGGAGACACTGAGCTAAAGGCTGAGATACTGAGGACTAATCTCTCTGCAGTTAATGCGCTTGGCCAGGTTTCAGCAGCTCAGTATCCCATGGATTAGCAATAGCCACCCTGCCAATGCTCTGAATCTCAGCCCTGGCAACCGCTGTTTGAAAACCGGCACAGACCGACTCACAAAAAAATATATAAATCCCAGCCTGTGAGGCTCCCGCACTCCCGATGCAAGAAGCAGGCGGGAACTTTTCTGGGCTGCCTGCAATGGGATTGGCACATTGAAGACGTGGTGCACCCAGACCCCGGCCAGCCAAGCAGCAGCATGAGGGAGCTCTGAAGGGAGCTGAGGCCACCCCCTTCAACCAGAGGGGTGGGCTGTCCATGTGCGGGATCTTTGGGACTGTAGGAGAAAAAGGAAGAGGATCCCAGAGGAGATGCCACCTAAAGCCTTGTCTGTGTCCTTCATTAACCACATGATCTTTAACAAAACCCAGGGTAGCTAATCAGACTTCAGTTATGACCCCCCCCCCAAACTTGAACTTTCAACCCTGCCAGGAGGGGGACCCTCTACAGAGCTTCAAACCCAGAGCCTGGCACAGCCTCGCCATCCAAGCCAGCCAGCTTTGGGGATCAAGGAATCTTCAATTCTGCTTCCTGGCCTAGGGGCCCAGGCTGGGCTGAAGCCAATGCTTTATGGAGCCATACTTAACCCGTTATCCCCTGGCACCATCACTGCCTGGTATTTCCCCTTCTAAGGTTTGGGCCCATCCCCTTGTTTTTGGAAACCAGACTTAGGCCTCACTCAGAGCCCCAGTTCCATAATAGCAAGAGAGTCTTCCTTTTGGAAAGTGAATTACGCACCCACCCATCAGGTAAGCAAAAGAGAAAACCCAGCAACACAGGCCTGGCCTAGCGCACCAACAACTGCGTAACAAAAAGCAGAGAGAAGACTCTAGTATGAGGATCACACGTGGTCTTTCCCTCCTAAGCCAATAAAGATGCAGAGGGCTGAGGAAGCACATTCGTGTCATTCACTGGTGACGTCCTACTGGCCCTTTTGGGAACAGCCCCAGGTGAGGAATCTGGATCCAGACCACCTCAGCTCTAGGGATAAGTTATCTGACCCAGGAGCCCTGAGGAAGAAGGCAGTGCATGGTAAAAACGATTGGGTGGGGAGGCTGTTGGGACTTCACAAAGGGATAAGAAGAGCTTTCCCGACTGGAAGAAAATCTCAAGTCCCAGCTCAGGCGGGAGCCCTGGATAAGCAGTCTGAGATATAACTCAGTGCCCTGGTGCAATGAAAAGGTGCCCATGGCTTAGTTCAGCTTCCCTGTAAAGATCACTGATGCAACAATAGCAAACAAGAGTGGGGAGGTGGGATTCAGCCCCAAGACCCCTGACCTTTGGTGTGGAGGCCTTCCACTTCCTGAAGAGCTGACGGAGCCTGATGGGTGCTCTCAACCAGCAGAGGGGCATAGAACATGTCCCATCACATTTCTGAAGCGAGAACTCAAGCGTGTGCACGCACACATACGCACACCGTTGTGCAGATGTAGAGCTTGGCCAGCTGGCGTGTCCCTGCAGGATGCAACCCAGCACTGATGGCTGCATTGCTTCAGGCCCAGGCCCAGCAGGTGATGAGCATGCCAAGTGAAGGGAATTCAATGTGCCTCTGAAGCACTAATCAAAACTTGACGTCTGCCTATGAAATGAGAGATGGTACATACTAGGGCCTGATCGAAAGCATCCCGCTGACAATGGCCTTTGGATCAGGCTCTTAGACAGCACCGTCTATCTGAGGGGCTCAAAGCACTTTACGTACATGCAGGTCGGCTAAATCTCAAGTTCAAAACACCTACATGCCTTGGAAAAACAGGTCCAGTCTCAGCGACATTGACTCAGCGCTTCATTTTCTCCAAGTAAATCAGCTGAGAAGCGGCAATTTAGTGTGCCGGGAACTGTCAGGTGAGACCTCCTAACCCGAGGTGCCGCGTGAATGTGCCACGGTGAAGGGAGCTCTACAAATATCTACAGAGATTGACGCTGGGGCCATGATTCAGGCAATGCGTTTAAGCACACACTTAACTGCTTTGCTGAATTGGGGCCTACATCTCCATGGCATTGTTTGTTTGTAAAAGATCTTTCTCCCAGTGCACTTGGTCAAAATTGGTCCTCCTTCCACTGATGGGCAATGTCCTGCCCACTTTCTATGACCCTCCACCCCAGAAGTGGCTGCATTCCAGTGTTATAGACCCCAGTGTAAACGCCCATTAATACTGGCACGAACGGTGTTATATACACACAATAAATAGTATTTAAGCCTCACAACGCCCCTGTGAGATATGCTGATATTCTCTGATTTTACAAATGAGGGAAACTGAGATACACGAAGGCCTTGGCATCTTATCTCAGAAAAGGAGTGGCTCATCAGGGAATAGAACCGCGGAGTCCTAACTACCAGGACTGTTCCCCCTATAGCAGTGGAGATGGTGACCAGAAAATTTCGGTCTGACGTCCACATGGGCCCCCTCACGCTGGTGGCAGCTTTAGAGCTGCCGGTACTGTTGTGTTCTCATCTCGTTGATAAAAAGCCTCCTTTCCCAGGGCTAAGTGCTTGAGGGATGCCCCTCATGTGTTTGCAGCTCTGCCCCAGTGATTTTATGGTTATTGGCTATTGTTCCAGCTTTCTCAAAGGAATCCAACATTAAAATAGCTTTCCATATTCCTCGGGTAAGTTCCATCATCTCCGGGCAGCAGCCGTTCGTTCGTGTCACCTGAGCGATGCTGCCGCCGCCGCCGAGTACCACAATCCCGTCTTCCTGACGTGGTTAATTAAAGCAGAATTGCTCAATAATTCCACTGTGCATTCTCGGGCACCTGGTCGCTCACCTCTCGTGTGCACAGACAACTAATTTTTATGCTGTTAGTACAGGGGGGACTGGAACTAGAATATTAATTCCAGCTGCCGGGGAGAAAGCTTTGCTGGTTCACAGGTCGGTAGACAGGGCCAAGTCATAAGAGGTGCCGAGCCCCCACCATTCTTATGACAATAATTGGGTGCTGAAGGTGTTCAAGGACTTGCAGGATAGGACCCAGTTTTGGGGGCAGGGATCTAGAGTTAAAGTGACTTCCCTCCACTCCATATTCAGTGCTTGTGTAGTTATTATTATGTATCTATTGTGGTAGGACTTGGAAACCTCAACTAAGATCAGAGCCCCATTGTGCTAGGCACCGTATATACACACACACACACACACACACACACACACACACGGCAAGAGATAGCCCCTGCTCAGACCAGCTGACAGTAACAATACAAGGCAGACAAAGGGGGAGTACACAAATATTATCCTCATATTTCAAAGGGGAAATTGAGGCACAGAGTAAGTGATTTGCCAAGGTCACACGGGGAGCCTGTGGCAAACAAGGAGTTGCACCCAGATCTCCTTGACTCCTAAAACTGTGACTTAACCATAAGACCATCCCCTTCCTCTTAGCCTGTCTAGAAAAGGACAGGACCAAATTATTATTTTTCCCTGGCATTGATTGAAATGTCAGTTGAATGAGACCAAACAGTGCTTTATACTCTTTGGGACTACTGATATGGACAAGAGTCCATAAGGACACACGGATCACAGCTCTGATCTAGTTAATGGATATTAGAGACACAAAGTGCTTTCGAATGTGCACAATTAGGTTCATCTGATAATTAGGTAAAGGGGTGAAAGCGCCTTTCTAGGAAATATGGTAATAGGTATTGATTGGGAAATGGTACTGCTTTACCAGAGCCGGGATGCAATATAAGGTTAAAGGATTTTAATTAATGAAAAAGCTTTTTTATGAAATGACGATGTCATTCATGGAGAGAGCCGTCCGTGACCTCCAGTTAAGTGGAGATACTTTTTAATAGGGCGCCGCATGTAAGATCATTACTCGCTCTTCTTCTCTGCTGAATAAATAATTAGCACTTATGGAAGAGCACAGGCCTGAGTTTATAGTTAACGCTCTGCCAGAGTCTTCCTATTCCATTTTCCTGGGGCGATAGACTTCCTCATGGAACATTGGTGCTACTGAAACGGGACGGGCCAGGAGACTGAGGAACTCTGGATATCCATAGAACAGGTACAGGACTCTCCACCACTGTAAACTTCTCCACCAACATGACTCAACCCTGCCCTGCTGGGACCATATCAACATATGTGAGCGGAGATCCATGACGGAGCCAGCTGGTGCTGGCGGAGAAGGTGATTTTTATAAGGGCAGGTCTACACTAACCCCCCAATTCGAACTAAGGTACGCAACTTCAGCTACGTGAATAACGTAGCTGAAGTTCGAAGTACCTTAGTTCGAACTTACCGCGGTCCAGACACGGCAGGCAGGCTCCCCCGTCGACTTCACGTACTCCTCTCGCCGAGCTGGAGTACCGCAGTCGACGGCAAGCACTTCGGGGTTCGACTTATCTCGTCCAGACAAGATGCGATAAGTCGAACCCAGAAGTTCCATTTGCTTGCCGCCGAACTACCGGGTAAGTGTAGACCTACCCTAAGACAGCCTGCATGTCCATTGTCCACTAGGAGATGGATTATAGGCCCAATCCTATGCCCGCTGAAATCAATGGCACACCTCCCATTGACTTCAATGGCACAGGATTTGGGTTCTAAGGCTTCTAGATTGTTTCACAAAGGCCATCAAACTGGCATCAGATAGTATGAACTGCGAACCGGGGCAGCATCTGAACTGGTGGTCTAGAAGTGAAAGGCCCTGTGCCTATCACCTGAGCCATCTGTTTCCGCAAGGCAATGACTTTCTGTTTGTATATAAAGGTGAATCTGTTTTTAACTCATACAAGTGTAAGCAGAAATAAACATTAGCTCCTTTATGACTCTTTCTGGCATTTGCACCCTGCTTCCATTTGAAAACCGAAACGTAATGAATTCTAGATGCAGTCCAGAGCAGGAACTGTCAATCCTTTAATTGTTCAGTGTGCATTACTGCTGACATGTTCGATGGAGTTATTTCTTTTTAAAGAGACTCTATCAACTTAAGTTGGCCCCAAATGGATGGTGAGTTTACAACACTTGGGTAATGGTTCTGCTACCAAGGCAGCTGTGCACTCCAAATATGATTAAATCAGAGTGAACTAAATTTACCTTCATCCCAAGCCGATGCTCCTTTTGCTGTTAATGATTTAGCAGAATAGCTCTTCTAGACCATAGCACATCCCTTGGGCCAAGCCGCTTCCCCCAGCGCCCATTGGCCTGGAACGGCGAACCGCGGCCAGTGGGACCTGCGATCGGCCGAACCTGCGGATGCTGCAGGTAAACAAACCATCCCGGCCCACCAGCGGCTTTCCCTGACGGGCCGCGTGCCAAAGGTTGCCGATCCCTGCCGTAGGTTATCTAGGGCAGATGATTCAGTGCCCCACATGGCGTTCCACTCAGGGGCTCCAAAGCAGCAGGACTTGATTAGCCTGACAGCCACAGCAGAGCACAGACAGGACCTTGCAAATGTGCCTTTTATTAAGGAGCAAATATGTAGCTCAGGCCCCACCTAAAATGTGCTACAGAGAATGTATTGTTAATGGGACAGATCCTGAGCCCCTGACGTCAGTGGAGTGTTCTGATACCCACTTCAGGGGGAACAGGAGCAGGGCTTTTCAACTAAGGCGAGTTTTATTTTCTATTTTGTTCTTCACCGTGGCATCTGTCTGCATGCCTGAATTCCAGCTGTAAACTTTCGCCTGCAGAGCTGGGAACCCCAACAGAGCAGCACTGTCCAATACCCAGAAAAAGTGAAACTGACCAGACAGGCTAACCAGGCCAGGCCAGCCTTGCTGCCCAAGTTGAGTGAAGTGCACAAAGCATACAAACCACATCTAGGAGGGCAAAGTGGATAAAATTCCTTCAGTTTACGGTGGTGTTAGCAACACACCAAAGGGCATTTCTTCTTTTAACTCTGTGATTATAGATCCATTCACACCCCTTTTAGTGAATTTGGTAAAAGCTAGCCGAATCCAATGAAAAAAATCAGAGAAAAGCAACATTATCCACTGAAACGTCAGACAAATATCGATCTCCTCATGAAGAGCTTACTCGGATGCCCTGAGAGTGTCAATACGCAACATTAAAATTTCACAGGTTCTTGACCAAGGTGACTTTCCCTAAGTAAGAATGATCTACACATCAAGCCAGCCCACTGATCCTACCACATGTGGAAGATGTGTGGGCTTTCAGGAACCCATCCCTCTGCTGGATCAGGAGAAAAGCACCCTTCATCCATATTATACTCTGATACACATGAACAGAAACTGAGGTGCATAGAGCTTAAGTGACTAGCCCAAAGTCCCAGTAAATCAGCAGCAGAAACAGGAAAAGAACCCAGAAGCCTAGATACCATGGTGATGGGCACTTGGCAAATACAATAGGCAGATCCCTGACACTTATGTACTGCGTTAACCGACAGCCACATTCTCTCTTAGGACCCAATCTAACGACAACCGAAGCCAATGGTATTTTTTTCTATTGACTTCAATGGGAGTTGGATCAGGCCCTTAATCCCTCATGGCTTTGTGATTGCAGAGAATTTCCTCTGCATCACATCTCAGTATGCGGATGGGTTAAAGTGAACGTCAATCACATCAAGCCTGATTGTGAAGAGCCCTTGGCTGTAGAAAACAAAGCACTGAGCGTCCATTGGCTGCACATCTCGGTCTCCTTTCCCCCACTCTTTGCATTTTGCATCTACTCAACCATATGCACGAACGTCCTGAACTCTCAGAACCAAGCCCAGCAGCACTCCTGGGTTAAATTAAACCAGGGCTAGTCTCTGCCGGGGTCCCAAGTGCTAGTCATGCTCCAGTTTCTGTCTTTTTCAGTGTGGTTTAGTAGTTAGAGCACAGGACAGGGTCAGGACTCCTGGGTTCCCTGTTCCCAGCTTAATCTCTTAATGCCTCAGTTTTCTCATCTGTTAGACAATATAATAGCAATAAAGGTGCTGTGGTATCTAAGTGCAGAGTGTCATCATTATTCCCTTTCCTCTCCAATCCTCCTCCTTTTCTCTCAGGAATGTCATGGGGGGAATAAAAAATCAGGAGATGCTCTGAAAAACTGAAAGGGACCTCTCCCCTCCACCCGACTGAGGCTAGGAATACAATTCTAATTTTATTGCCTCAGCCACTCCATTATCCAAATAGCCCCCTCACTCGTTTCCTGGTGCATTTGCAGACACATTAGTATAATGGTGCTGTTAAACAGCTGCTGCCTTCCACCCCAGATGCACGTCAGCGGTGGAAAAAGCAATGATGATCCCTGTCTATCTCCTAGGGCTCTTACTAATTTTAGGGGAGCTTGAGCACATCAGAGTGGCAGAATCAGGTCTATATGGTGTAAAACCCTTTGAGATCCTATGTAAGTGTGCATAGATATATGTGACAGGCAGGTATTTTGGCACACGTTTGTCCACCATATTATAAACAAAGACACCTTATACTGTCTAGTTTATCATTTATAAACCATAAGGTTTCTGCTCGAAATACCAGGACCAATTCTCTATCGTGGCCCCCTTGCACTCAATTTCTGGCATACATCTGGCAGACTCAGAGAAGCTGGGAATTTCCTTAGTGTAGGGAAACATCAAGGATCGTACAGCATGCAGATTTGCTCTGTGTTTCCTTCCACCATTCATTCAGCCCCCCACATAAGGAATCTGGCTGGAACATCGCTACACCCCAGCTCTTTCCAGGAGCTGGAAGGAGCCCTCAGAGTCATAGAATATCAGGGCTGGAAGGGTCCTCAAGAGGTCATCTAGTCCAACCCCCTTATAATAATTAATGGAGATATCCCATCTCCTAGAACTGGAAGGGACCTTGAAAGGTCATCAAGTCCAGCCCCCTGCCTTCACTAGCAGGACCAAGTACTGATTTTGCCCCAGATCCCTAAGTGGCCCCCTCAGGGATTGAACTCACAACCCTGAGTTTAGCAGGCCAATGCTCAAACCACTGAGCTATCCCTCCCCCAGTCATAGATTCCAAGGCCAGAAGGAACCATTGTGATCACGTCTGACCTCCTGCATAGCCCAGGCCAGAAAACGTCCCTGAAAAAATTCCTTTTGAACTACATATGTCTTTCTTTAAAAATTGCCAGTGGTGGAGAATGTACCATGACCCTTGGAAAATTGTTTCAGCGGTTAATGGCCCTCATTGTTAAACATTTATGCAATATTGCCAGTCTGAATTGGTCTAGCTTCAACTTCCAGGCACTGGATCTCGTGATACTTTTATCTACTAGTCTGAAGAGCCCAAGATTAAATATTTGCTCCCCATGTAGGTACTTGTAGATCGTGATCAAGTCACTTCTTAACCTTCTCTTTGTTAAGCTAAATAGATTGACCTCCTTGAGTTTATCACTACCTGGCCTGTTTTCTAATAATTCATTCTCATGGCTCTTCTCTGAACCAATTTACCAACAGCTTTCTTGAGACAGCTGGGTAGAAGTTAGAGCAGCCCTAAGGGAGCTCTGACTTACACCAGGTAGAAGAAGCAGAGAAGTGCAAAGGTGCCATAAAGCTTTTGCTCCCTGTACCAAACAAGCCTCAGCCAGAGCTGTGAATTGAGCAGATTATAATTCCCCATGTTTAACATTAAGCCTGGGGTAAATTTGCACCAGAGAAGACAGATTGTTCTTTTCTGGGGTAGGATGGTGGCAAGATATAAATGGCAAAAAAAACTTCATCTCACTGAGGTATGACACATTTCCAGGCATCTGATCCAGGCCCAAAACAAATACCAATTTTTCAAGAGAATCTCAGCTACCCAGTAAAAAATCGCCCATTGCTTCTGTAGGACTCAGGGGGGGAATCAGGGATGAGTCCCCTCCCCACCAAATAAGCTCCCCCCATTTTTGCTTTTGAGAAAAA
The DNA here is from genome assembly GCF_013100865.1 of Trachemys scripta elegans. NCBI lineage: Eukaryota > Metazoa > Chordata > Testudines > Emydidae > Trachemys > Trachemys scripta. The sequence goes on along the minus strand of NC_048298.1, from coordinate 8,115,916 downwards.
CAGACCAAAACCTGCAATTTTTCACCTTGTGTGCAATTCCCCTCCCCAGCTCTCAATACCTGCATCTAGGAACTTTCATTGTTGGGGGGGGGGAGGAGTCAGAATTAAAAGCCTCAAACATCGTGCTGCATCTACCTTTAGGTAGAAAGCATAACCCCCCTAAGTCCTTCAGAACAGGTTCTCGCGGGGGCAGGTGGAAGAGTCGGTGAATCCAGATGGTTATCTGCTCATATGTGATTTTTATGCTACAATTAGTAGTAAATGGATTGATCGTCTGTTTAAAAAAGAAATACAGTCTCATGGAGAAAAGGGAAGGTCGTCAGGCCTGTGTGGGAATGGGGAGAACCTGTAAAAACCTGTCCATGCAACCGGGTTTCTCCTGTGCTACTTGCTTCTACTGCCTGACTCTGGTCTCCTGGTAACCTGACCCCCGCCTGACACCTCTCAGTCTGCCCCCTGGCATATTTCAGATTCTAACCTCCTGGCATCTGACCCGGCCTGGATTCCAACTCCTGCTCTGATCACTATGTCAAACCGCCCACGTCCTGGCTGTGACAGCTTCTTGAGTCCCAACCTAGCTCCCTAACCCCGCCATCGGAATGCCCACACTGGCGGTGGTCATGTGGCCATCTTAAAGTTGCAGAAACAATATCATGTGACCGAGGTGACCAATCACATTCTGTGTTTAGTCAAAGCAAGCACAGTTGTTCACAAACATTCCATGGACTGAAGTTTCCCATCTGGGGGTTTCCCATCAGGGGGTCAAACAACGATGAATAACCACGGAGGCTTGTGCAATTCAAAGCCTGCGGAGAAGATGTTAACAGAAAACAAAAGCTAAGTCAACTAGCTAGATGGGATATAAATAATTAGCTAGGAATAACAAGTAGGAGGGAAATGCACCTCTGTGCAAAGCGCCATTGAACTAGTCAAAATAAGGCTGATGTGTCTTGGGCTGTCCCTCTGCCCTACAGTGAATTTCACTGTATAGCAGCATTTCTCAAAGTGGAGGGGTACGCCCGCTGCGAGGGACTAGCCAGAGGCATAAACAAATGTCTCAATTGTTCACCAGTCTCAGCTTTCTTTTAAAAAAAAAGAGTTCTCTCACTGGTAGGACTGCGAAGAGAACCTTCAAAATGTGACGGACGTCTGCTTGAATTTGCGGTGAGCCTGAAACAATAGCTTTGAGGTGCAAACTGCCTCAATCGTTTCAGTGGGTGTTCACTGAGATGCTACCAATGATACTTGAAATGTGCACACTGTTAACTCTTTGTCTCACGGCTCAGAGACGCGTGTGTGACGCCATAGGGAGTGGGGCGGACTGACCTGGGAATGTCGTCTAGTTTTACTGGGACTGTCTGCATTGGGGATGGGATAGCAGGGGGTGATACCTGAGCCTGTAACCTGAGCCGGGAGAGGGATGGCGCCAGGTGACACCTTTCCCCAGGAAACTGGACAAAGGCTGGAGGAGGAGCCGGGGAGAGGGGGGGTGAGACTGCTGGAGGGTTTTTTTTCAGTCTTGGGCTGGCTGGGGAATCGGAGGGAACCCCAAGGTTGGGGTCTAAGCTCCCCACCCCGCAGAAGGACCTGACTAAGTGGTCCTGTTTAGGCCTACAAACTCTGGTTTGGACTGTGTTTCCTGTCGTCTAATAAACCTTCTGTTCTACTGTCTGGCTGAGAGTCACAGTGAATCGCAGGAAGCCAGGGGTGCAGGGCCTTGTCTCCCCCCAAACGCCGTGACAGCATGTAAGACAGGGCAGGAGGGATCGTATTACGAAGATTTACACCAGTGTGGGGCATGTTCCATCCCCCCTGAGGTCTATTCAAGGGTGAAGTGTGTGGAAAAGGGTAGGTCTTTCTTAACACATGGCAGGGCTCCATGCGGGAGTGACTGGATTTATTTCCCAGAAGGTGAGAGCTCAGCTTTCCAGCTGATGAATTGCAGGAAAGGCAGACAGGCCCTCAGCTCCCATACAATTCTCTTCCTGAGTATTTCTGTGCAAGACTCGTGCCCCCAACTGTTACCCTGCCCAAGATGCCCAGGCGGCTGTCAAACAAGGGGATTAACATCAGATGGGTCCCAGCGCAAGGAAATTCTAGAAGCGTCTCTGTTTGCCGCCAGCCTGTCTTGGGGACTGGTGTTTCCAATCAATTAGACACGTCATTGGAGGATTTCTCTGCTAATTATTTGAGTTTATTATTTCTGAAGCCAGGTTACACTCAGAATTCCAGAGGTCAAATGGGGTCATGCAGCCAATCAGTTCCACATTTTCCTAAGCGACAAGGCCCAGCGTAATCAGTCACTGCCAAGTGGTTCATAATGACCAACCCACTAGTTAATGGCCCGAGGCGAAAGCCTTAGGGGCAGTTAATGCTCTTAGAGAGCAGGAGAGAAACAGGCTGAAACTAAAGGCAAATGGCCACTTTGGAAGATAGTACAGGACCGACACTGGAAAGGAGGCAGCAGTCCCTGCTCAGCCACTTACAGTGTCTGTAGATGGGTTTGCTTCTTACGCCAGACAACTGGCAGGTCAGAGACCCAACGCAGGCTTTTGCTTTGCTTCGCTCAACTACTTCAAGCCATGAGTCCTGGGCTCGTTTCCTTGCGGGAGGGGGAAACAAGCAACCTTCTTTGGAAGGGCTTCCACTGGAACGTGCCTGTGGAGTTTGATGGTTTGGGATCCAAGCAGTAAAGGGGGTTGCATTTCCAAAGCGCTGCACTAGGAATGCCCCAGTCACACTCCTGTGAAGTGAATCGGTAGCATCCCCATTTTAAAGACGGGGCAAACGCAGGCCAGAGAGGAGAAGTCATTTCCCAAGGTCACACAGCACAAGGACAGGAACTCAGCAACCCACTGGGCCATACACAAATCCCCCGTGTAGCCATGAACTGTGAGCTCTGCCCTTCACTTCTCCCCCAACACGTGGATTTAACGTTGGCAAAAGGGGTCAGCTTGAGGGCCTGTTTCTACAGGCCAGAGGCAGCACCCTGCATACTTCCCCATGCTGTGGCCCAGCAATGGGTCACACCTCTGCCCTGAAGAAACCACTGTAGAAGGGAGAGTAATTCAGCCTCAAAGGCACCCTGTAGAGGCTGCCAAGCAGGGGGCAAGCAACCCCAAACTCATTTTGCATTGCCCACCGAACGGCCATGAGAAAGTTGGGTCCCTACTGATTTGAACTAATGACCTACCGGTAGAAAGCACCGCTCCCTTCCCAAGTCCACTGAGAAACCCATCTCTTGTACTGCACATATATCCTCACCATGTAGGCGTGCCTGATGGCTTTGCTCTTCCCTCTTGGGTTATTCCTATTTTAGGACTAAGGAAACTCTAGAGCAATCTGTAGGAGAGCCCACAATCCAGCCAAGTCTCTGCACACAATAAAGACTAAAGCATTGCATCTTTGCTGGGGCACCGAGGGTTCAGTATTCAGTATCCCACCCAAAGGTCAGCATGCAGTTTTCAAGGGGGGGTTACGGTGACTGTAAAACTAACATCAGGGAGCTGATTGTTTCATCTCTCTTGAGGGCGTCCGAAGCAGATGGCTCCACCTAGAAGCCAAAAGAGGGTTTCTCTAACTGCCAGCCCTGTGTACGCCACCCAGGAGATGAGACTCACATCGGCTTCTTTCTGCCTCACCAGTACTAAAGGCTTTGTACCTGGAACACAGCTGTGGCGTGTGGAGGCAGAATAGAAACCAGCTGGCTCTCCCATAGCTGTGTAGGCTCTGCAGGGCCAACAGGGGCCAGTGCCGTAAACAGAGAAGACTCAGAGTCAGACAGGGAGCAGAACAGTTGGTTTAGAAGGTGTCATGTATCTGGAGACGGCTGTGCCTTCCAGTTCCTCAGCAGCTACATGATGGGCTAGAGAACAGACAGCATTTGGCCCATGCTGCTGCTAAATCCTGTATGAAGACTATCCAAGGAGACTAACAAATTTGTTAGTCTCTAAGGTGCCACAAGTACTCCTGTTCTTTTTGCGGATACAGACTAACACGGCTGCTACTCTGAAACCTATCCAAGGAGATGTTTTCCCCTCCTGTTTGCCTTGGATTGACTAGTGCTTCCTGGCTGGTGTGAGGCCTCTGCATGACGTCCAAGCTCCCACAGCTGCTTCAACTTGATGATGTTGAGTTTGGAGTTTACCAAACCTTGCAGCTACGATCCAGTCATCAAATCTCTTGTGATCCTACCACCCCCTACTGTGCTGCATGTATTTCAGGAGTGTCCACACAAATACCATAGACAATGAAGCCTTTCAGAACCTTCTAAAATAAAACTGATATCCAGCCACCATCACTTTCTCTTCACACCCATACTCTGGTCCCTTTCCTCTGGCTAGGGGGCATGACTCCCAGACATCATTCCAACACCAGCTTTAGGCCTTGGTTTCCTGGCCAAACTGCCTCTTCTCTTTGGACTACCAACTTCTCTGCCAAGGGATGTGCCTGTTCCACCTGCTTGGATAATGGGTAACACAAGTGATATCTACAGCTCTGTTCCTTATTGGCCATCAAAGGATGTGATTCATGATCAGGTGATACTGGAGGGAAAAATAAGAGGCAGATTGATCATCCACTTCTGGTCAGGGGGCTTATGGGAAAGGATTGGAGGACCGTCATGACTCAACTGTTGTGAGTTCCCTAGGCTACTTGCCTTCACTGCAGTTAGTGAGTGCTACTCGGAGTAGCAACATGCATTAACAGCTACCTTGGGGTCTGCCCTATAGCTCAGGGGGTGCCGCCTACCTCGCCTGAGCCTCAGTTAAGTTTGCAATGAAGATGAACGCTAGACTAGTGAGAGGGCCAGGCACAAAAGCCTGAGGTACGTGTATTGTCGTTGAGAATCACTCCACTCACGTTCCTGGTATACTAGGCATGGGTTCAAGGCTGCAGTTTGGGGGCAGTGGCTAGTGATCAGAAGGTTCATTTCAGATAGAGCTTCCCAAGTTGTGAATGCTCATCCAAAACGATTACAACGACCTTACATTAATAACAGGTTTCAGAGTAGCAGCCGTGTTAGTCTGTATCTGCAAAAAGAACAGGAGTACTTGTGGCACCTTAGAGACTAACAAATTTATTAGAGCATAAGCTTTCGTGGACTACAGCCCACTTCTTCGGATGCATATAGAGTGGAATAAATATTGAGGAGATATATATACACACATACAGAGAGCATGAACAGGTGGGAGTTGTCTTAATTGGCCTCTCAGAGTTGGTAAGACAACTCCCACCTGTTCATGCTCTCTGTATATATATATCCTCAATATTTATTCCACTCTATATGCATCCGAAGAAGTGGGCTGTAGTCCACGAAAGCTTATGCTCTAATAAATTTGTTAGTCTCTAAGGTGCCACAAGTACTCCTGTTCTTCTTACATTAATATAGTGTCTTTCACCACCAGACTTTATAAGCCAATACACACATTATGCACAGGGAGTCATTTATCCATCACTGAAATGCAGCCTCCCGGGGGGTGGGGGGAGAGACACAGCTGCTGTTTAACACTGCACAGTTAAAGACAATAGGTAGATAACAATCCCTATATCCAGTTAAAACCATGGCACGGATTTTAGGGAGGCAGAATGGTAATGACCCAAGCTGGCATTGAGCTAGGACAATAGGACTAGTGAGTTTCCTCTTTGGAAGAGGGTCATGAGAGCCTTAATGATCAAAATGGTCAAAACCTCTGAAATTTTACACTTGATCCAAAAAATGGTACATGGGGCATTTGATGGACAAATGGCATTGGCCATCTGGGACCCTGACTCAGAGGAAAGCAAGCCACATACTCACCTACCAGATTTCAGAGTAGCAGCCGTGTTAGTCTGTATCTGCAAAAAGAACAGGAGTACTTGTGGCACCATAGAGACTAACAAATTTACTTGAGCATACGCTTTCCCACGAAAGCGTATGCTCAAATAAATCACCTACCAGAACCACTTTCTGCATCATCTTGTCCCACCCAGTTCTAATTTGTCTCCAGTCAGGGCCGTAACCAGGGTGGGGCACAAAGCTATGGGGTTGGAAAAATGATGAAAAAAATGGTAAGGGGCACCAATACGCTTGCTTGCCCCGAGCACTAAAATGCCTAGTTACAGCTCTGTCTCCAGTTACAATCAGAAACTCCACCAAGAAGGCACTTTTTTTTTTTAATGTTTGAAAAAGAAGAAGAAAAAGATTCCGTTTGAGTTTTGCGTGACGGTTTTTGCTGGATCTGATTTTATCTGATCCAAATATATTCATCTCCAACAATAATTACTATCAGATCAATGACAGGAGAGATACAATGCAGTATTATTAAACTGGGAAGTTGTGTTTACTTTACACACAAGAGTGGCCAGACTCTTTCGCTCACAGGATGACCTTTCCTTTAGATGATGAGAACAAAAAACAAGAAAGAACAAAAGTAAAGTGTGCATGAGAGAGAGAGAGCAGTCTCTCTTCAGACAGTCTGCACTGAGCTCTGACAACAAAATGGCTACTGAACGGTTGTACATGTGAAGGAAGCTTAGAAATTTAAAGGTGCAGTGTACAGATAGTAAAAGGCATCTGACTTCGTTAACTCCATGCACCACAGCAGAACTGGTATAATGAAATTCTCAGAGACAGCAATTGTTTTCTTCTAAGAAAGGGCACAGATAGCAAGGTTCAATAACCACCAACGGAAGCAGCTTCCAAGCCCCCACTGAAAACGGGAAGGATGTGGGAAACAAGCAGTGCACTCTTCCACCCAACTCCCCAAATGATCCCAAATGGTGGAGTCTCCTTCCTTGGAGGTTTTTAAGGCCCGGCTTGACAAAGCCCTGGCTGGGATGATTTAATTGGGATGATTTAGTTGGGAATTGGTCCTGCTTTGAGCAGGGGGTTGGACTAGATGACTTCCTGAGGTCCCTTCCAACCCTGATATTCTATGATTCTATGATCTGGGGCTCTGATTCAGGAAAGCACTTAAACACAGGCTTAACTTTAAACATGTACTCAACTACAATTGTGTTGAAATACCTAAAGCCCCTTCCTTGTGGGCACTGGTGCCCTATCCTCCAGGATTGAGTGGAATATCAAAGGGGCGGGGGCGGGGGTTGATTGAGAAATGGTGGTTTGAAGTGACCTGAAAACGTAAGGCACTTGAAAGGAGGAGACGCGACTGTCAGAGCAATTGGCGGAGACAGATGTTTAATGGAGTCCAGGATTACAGAGCTGCCAGGCTCCTCATGTAATCACTGGCTTCTTAGATTCCCTCTTTTCTCCTCTCCCGGGTCTATTACAGGGTCGGGGGGAGGATGGAGATTTTCAGATTTGCCACTAAATTCCTCAAGATTAGAAGGAGGTGGGTTTCTGAGCTGCGCTTAATACGCCGACCTCTTCTCAACTGCAACCACAAACAGCCAATCTGCTTCTGTTTAGAGCCACTGGAAATCCATGAACGGGGAGAGAGGAGGAGAAGAAGAATTAAAAACAGGTGCTTTGGTTCTAACTCCAACGCTCCTTTCAGGGTCCCAAGGTGGTTCAGTCATTTCACAAAACATGCTGAGTGTTTCCACATAGGCCATCCCACAGCAGAGCAAACCCATGGCCCATCTAGCCAAGCAGCCTGTCTCTGTCAATACCAGAGAATTTGTAACGCACCTGATCAGGCAACACTACACCACAGAGGAAAAGTCTGCTGAACTTTCCAACTGGGGATCAGTTCATGCCCTGAAACGTGAGAGTCAACAGCCCTCATTTCCATCCCAGCGAATGGCACCATTGATTCTATTCTTCTTCATGTGCAATCTAGTTCTTTTCTTGAATCTCAGTAACATCCTGCAGCAGGGAGTTCCTCCGATCCATGAGCTGTTGTTAGGCAATATTGCCTTTCTCCCGGATTAAATCTGTCACCTTTTAATTTCATTGTGTGCCTTCTCTTCCTTGCATTATGGAGAAAAGTTGCCTCTGAGCAGCATAAGGAGGAACTATCTTGGAGCTGCAAGAATTCTTTTGCAGACCAAGAGCTGAAGGCTTAAATTCAGCATTGGCAGGGGGTTTAAGGAAACTAACAGCCAGATGAGACTCAAATAGCGCCACAGCTGGTAGTCTTAAAGCATTGGTTATAGACCTAATGCAGCACACTTAGGACAGGAAACAACTACAGTATTGTCATGTGGCCACTGTGAGTGAACAGGAATCTTTTCAAGGTAACGACTGTACCAAGTGCTATATCATCCCAAAGACTGCTGCTATCCACTGTTGCACACAGAGAGGAGGCATGGTCAACTTGTTAGGTCACAAGTCTGAGACTCCCTAATTTAATTCCCTGCTTTGCCACAGACTTCCTGTGTGTGTGCCATGGGCAAGTCACCTAGTCTCCTTGTGCCTCAGTTCCCCCTCTGTACAATGGGGCTCTGTAGATAAAAACATTAAAGATTGCGAGGAGCCCCATGTAAGTACCTTAGATAGGTAGAATCCAATGGCAAAGTTCTAAACCTTTTATCATTTTTTTTTTTTTTTGGTTCTCCTCTGGACTCTCTCCAATTGGTCCATATCTTTCTTACAGGGTAGCACTCAGAACTGGACACACCTCACCACTGCCGAGGCGAGTGGGACATTTACCTCCCATGTCTTACAGGCAACATTCCTGTTAATACACCCCAGAAGATTGGCGTCTTTTGCAACTGCATCACACTGTTGACTCATATTCAATTTTGCCATCTGCCATAACCCCCAGATCCTTGTCAGCAGTACAACCACTTACCCAGCTGTTCCCCATTTTGTAGTTGTGCATTTGATTTTTAATTACTAAATGTATCAGTTTCCACTTATCTTTACTGAATTTCAGCTTGTCGATTTCAGACCAGTTCTCCAATTTGTCAAGATCATTTTGATTTCTAATTTTGTCCTTTAAAGTGCCTGCAACCCCTCCCTGCCTGGTGTCATCTGCCAATTTTATAAACATACTCTCCATTTCGTTATTCAAATCATTAGTGAAAATTTTGAATAGCACCAGACCCACGACTGACCCCTGCAGGACCTCACTGGATACGCCCTCCCAGTTTGACAGAGAACCATCGATAACTACTCTGAGCACAGTCTCTAAAACAGTTATGCACCCACCTTATATTAATTTCATCCAGACCACATTTCTCTAATGTGCTTATGAGAATGTCATGTGGGACTGTGGCGAAAGCCTCACTAAAATGAAGATATAGCCTGTCTACAGCTTGCCCCCATCCACTAGGTCAGTACCCTATCAAAGAAGGCAGAAGCAAATTAAGGTCTCTTGGGGCCCTGAGCCAGAGCAAGTGGGGGGGGGGCCTGGTTCCAGAACTTCCACCTATGGTCCCACCCCCGTTCCACCCCTTCTGCCTGCAGCCCCGCCTATGGCCCCACCCCATTCTGCCCCTTCCCCAGCGGACCCGCCCCTGTTCCACCCGCGGCCCCACCTCATTTCACCCCTTCCCCTGTGACCCTGCTCCTGTTTTGCTTACAGTCCCACCCCATTCCGCCCCCCCCACACTGAAGCCCCACCCCCATTGGATCCTTTCTGGCCCTCCCTCCCACTGCAGCCCCAAGACCGAAGAAGCTCTGTTCCCGTGCCATAGTCCGGGGCCACAGGGGGAGTGAGAGCTCCTCCAGTCCCAAGGGTTGCAGTGGGGGGTCCAGGCACTAGGGCTTCCCCCACCCCACGCACCCGGTGCTTCTGCTGGGGACCAGGGTCGGGGCACTGGGGCTTCCCCTGCCCACTGCCAGGGGTCCGGGTTTCTGCTGCCCTGTGGCGGATTTCTGCTGCAGCACCCTTTTTCCGGGGGCCCTCAATTGGCTGGGGGCCCTGAGCATGGGCCCCATGGGCCCATTGGCTAATCCGCCTCTGAAAGAAGGAAATTAGGGAGGTTTGGCATGATTTTGACAAATCTTTGACAAATCCTGATGTTTTTGACAAATCCTTGCTGGCTGTCCCTTACAACCCTATTATTCTCTAGGTGCTTACAGACTGATCCATCATTTGTTCCAGTATCTTTCTAGGGATCGAAGTTAGGCTGACAGTCTATAATACCCTGGAGACTCTTTGTTCCCCTTTTTAAAGAGAGGTGCTATGTTTACCGTGTCCTAGTTCTCTGGGAGCTCACCTATGTTCCATGAGTTCTCAAAGATAGTCACTTAGGGCTTGTCTACATTACCCACTGGATCGAAGGGCAGCGATCGATCCAGCGGGGGTCGATTTATCGCGTCGAATCGAGACAATAAATCGACCGCCGAGCGCTCTCCCATCGACTCCGGTACTCCACCAGGGCGAGAGGCGCAGGCGGAGTCAATGGGGGAGCGTCAGCAGTCGACTCACCACAGTGAGGACACTGCGGTGAGTAGATCTAAGTACACTGACTTCAGCTACATTATTCACGTAGCTGAAGTTGCATAACTTAAAATCGATCCCCCCCCCCAGTGTAGACCAGATCTAAATGTTCAGATATTGCTTTAGCTATTTCCTTATGTACCCTAGGATGAATTTCATTAGGCCCTGCAGACTTGAATACATCTAACTTATCTAAATATTCTTTAACCTGTTCTTCCCCTATTCTGGCTTCTGTTCCTTCCCCCTTGTTGTTAATATTAATTGTGTTAAGTATCTGGTCACAATTTATCTTTTTGATGAATACTGATTCAAAATAGGCATTAAACACCTCAGCTTTCTTGATGTCATCAGTTATTAGCTCTTCTTCCCTACTAAACAGAGGACCTACAATTTTCCTTGTCTTTCTCTTGCTCCTAATGTATAAAAGCTTTTCTGATTGCCTTTTATGTCTCTTGCTACGTGTAACTCATTTTGTGTTTTAGCAGATGGCAGAAAGAAGTGGAGACGGATCACCTACATCCCTTCATGTAACAGGAGTTCCTTGATGGCCCATTGCTTTTCTGTTAGACCTCAGTTCCATTAAGACCATCATGATTTTTAACCTCCCCTTGCACATTATCTATGTAGATATCTAACCCTCAACCCTGTACAACATGGGAATCCTCTAATCATTAATGGAGTTCATTCCCCCATCTGTGAGCTAAGAGAGTGCCCTTTTGCCCATTTTACACACAGGTAACTGACACACAGAGACTTGTTCAAGGTCACACAAGAAGTTTGTGACTCAACCAAGAATGAAACCCAGATCTCCTGAGGCCCTGTCTGGTCCTCTAACCACAAGACCAGCCTTCCTTCCAGTACACCATGTCTAATAATACCAGATCCATGAATAAATAGAGAACTTCAATCCATCCCTTTTCCTCAGCACCAAATTTGCTTGAAAAAGCATTCCCATGGCAACAAAGAGCTACATCCAGCCGCAAAAAGGCTACAGATGAGGCCTCCAAACACAGCGATGAAATTCCAAACCCAAATGCTGCCCGGCAGGACTGAACAGAGAAACATGACCCAACAGCCACTGGAATCTCTTCTCCTCCTTTGAATGGGATCGTCTGTGCATCTCAACTCCCTCTGCCCGCTGCCCATGGCACCCGTACTCAGCCCCATCCAGGCTCCGAAACGGAGCCGGCAGCACAGCCCAGGCAACACCGAAGCACTGGCTGCTCCTTCGATGTCTGCATGCTGGCAGCAGAAGAGTTAAAACCAGGCTAAATTATGACTGTTTGCCATAATATGCATTGTGCTGATAAAGAAATTATTTCAAGAAGTCAGCAGCTCAATATGCTGCCGTTTTGCCTTTGGGCCAGAGAGCTTTTATCATTCTTGGCCGAGAAATACAGGCAGGCTTGATCTACACACGCACACGCGCACCCGGTGCCTTTCCCCTTTCCAGCTTAGCGCCAGGCCATGTGGTGCTGACTCTGTCATTTCTTTGAAGGGATCCACCTGATCTTATTGAACAGATACTTAATGCGGCAAAGGGGAGGGCAGGGGAAGGCTGAGAGTTAGCACTTAACGGATCGCTAAGCATTACGGCTGGGACTGGTAGGGACAGAAGAAAAGAGTCAGAGATCGCACAAATCACACCAAACCTTTGCTGAAAACTGGGACCAAACTCAAACCATTTCCCAGGTACTGAAAATCTTCAGGGAACTTTCACCTCCTACCCCCTTTGTCTATTGTTTCTGGCCTGGGCTGGGAGCAGATCTACCCAATTACAGAAAGAACATCTCTCCCTCCTTCGGATTTTGTCACAAGCTTTGTGATATTTGATTTTTTTTTTCTTAAAACATCAGCTCCCAGAGTCATGGGATAATAGGAGAATCTCAGCTTTCATTTTTAAAATAAGTACATTTCTAGGCCTCAAGCCTGTGGAGAGCTGGGAAATGTGACCCGAGTATAATCTAAGGGCTCAGAAACCGGAATGCAAATAAAAAGAAATCCAATTAAAAAAAAAATCTTATGATATTTAAGCCAATCTTGTTATTTCCGGGCACTGACACATGATTTTGGACCACCTGGGATTAGCAATACTATTGAGGAGACATATATGGAATAACTCACACATTTCAAACTTTCCATTTGTTGGCATCGTTTCGTCCGCGAGAGACGGTGGGAATTGCAGCGTATGATGTAGATGGTTTGCAGGGTCTCATGTGATTGAATAGTCCAATCTGAGATTGGCATGATCTTTGGCAGTTATTGCAAATGTCTGTATCTTGGCTGGGAGCTGCTTGCTTCCTACAGGCTCTTTTCTCCTCAAGCTGTAGGAGCCAGCTTCTGTCATGGACTTTGATACCCTGATGGAGACGATGGCGCCACTTGTTACGATCACTTGCCAAGACTTCCCATTGGTCAGGATCAATTCCAAATTCCTTCATATCTTACTTGCATGTGTCTTTCTAGCGAAGCTTGGAATGTCCTGTTGTTCTTGTTCCCTCTGATAGCTTCCCGTATAGCATGTCTTTGGGTATGCATCCATCTGCCAACTTACTCAGATGGCCCAACCAGCGCAGTCGTCTTTGCTTGATCAGGGCTGTCACACTTGGTAAATTTGCCCTTTGAAGAACCTCTGTGTTGGTAACTTTATCCTGCCATTTGGTGATGAGTATGCGGCGTAAACAGAGTAGGTGGAAACTGTTCAACCTTTTTTCCTGAGGAGCATAAGTTGTCCATGTTTCCCCACCATACATGAGAGTGGTGAGGACGCAGGCTTGGTACACTAGCATTTTGGTATTAATGGTCAGCTTTGGGTCAGTCTGCTGAAGGTGGTGGCAGCCTTTCCAATGAGAACATTTAGTTCTTCATCCAGTGAAAGGTTGGTGGTCACTGTAGAATCTAAACAGCTGAATGTCTGGACTACTAGCTGGTTTGCATTTAAGGTAACTGAAGAATCTTGTGGAACCCTCTGTCCTAATACAACCATTTTCTTGATGCTGATGGTGAGAGCAAATGCCCGATAGGCACTTGAAAGGCAGGCCATGAGTTCTTGTAGTAGATCTTCATTGTGGGCTATGAGGAGGACAGCATCATCAGCTAATAGAAGTTCCCTGATTAGCACCTTTCTGACATTGGTCTTTGACTTAAGTCAGGACAGGTTGAAGAGTTTCCCATCTTATCTTGTGTGGAGATACATTGCATCTTTCAGGTCCTTAAACACACAGTTCAAGAGTACCGAGAAGAAGATTCCAAGGAGTGTAGGGGCAAGAACACATCCTTGCTTCACTCCGTTTTTCATCTCAAAGCTGTCTGAAGTGGACCTGTCAAACTGGACAGTTGCTCTCATATTGTTGTGGAATGAGCATATAAGATTCAACAGAGTTGGTGAGCATCCTATCTTTTCTAGTATTGCAAACAGACCTGCTCTGCCGATTGTGTCAAATGCTTTGGTTAGGTCACAAAGGCGATGTACAATGGTCAGTTTTACTCTCTGCACTTTTCTTGGAGTTGACACAGAGAAAATATATCTATAGTTGATCTTCCAGCCCTGAATCCGTACTGTGATTCAGGGTAGACACGATTTGCCAGCTGTTGTAGGCCAAGAAACTAGAAACATTCCATATAGTTAAAAATAATTGAAATCTTATGCATAGGCTATATTTGAAGAAACTAATTAATGAAGAAACTAATAGGCTATATGGTACAGATCAACACCTCAGTTAACTCAAGGGAGGGGACATTGTGACATCAGAAGTTACTCAATCAATCACCACCTTATCCTCTACAGCTAATTTGCATGCAGCTATTCTATTGGCTGTAATGACTCAGTTGTATTAATACATCTCATGAGGCAGGTAAGTATCAACCTTCCCTATTTGCTGATTGGGAAGCAGAAACCAAGAGGTTCAAGATACAGAAGTTGGTCCAATAAAAGATATTACCTCACCCACCTTGTGTCTCTAATATCCTGGGACCAACATGGCTACAACAACGCTGCACACTTTTAATAAATCTGTTTTCAGACAGAGCATCCTCTCTCTAGTACCACCTCAGTGATTTTGTTAAATTCCTTTTAAACATATTTTATAGGAGTATCTCATACTGCTGTGCCAATATTTAGAAGATCCTAGGCCAATACATCAGCCCTGGCACAGCCCAGACACCTACCTCCCACCCACACATTCCTGTCTGCAACCATTTTAACTTCAGCTTTGCTGCTTCTGGTCAAATAGAGGTTACCCACCAGTAATCAGAGTTCTTCGGGCTGACCTCTGCAGAGTCCCACTCTTGACATGTGCCATTCCTAAGAGGGGGGATGTGCAAAGGCTGTTTCAAAGAACAGCCAATTGCAAGTGAGCTGCTCCCAGACCAATGTCACCTCAATAGTGCATGAGATAGGAAGTGAAATTTCAAGAGTGAAATTGACTCAAATGCACCAAGTAAACAAATTTTAAAAAATACGGGGGGGGACACACCATCTCCATTTTCTTGTCATATAGGTTACTTTTGGCAACAGTAAGTACAAAGTTCTCAGAATGCAGTATTTGCCAACCACTACTGTTCAAAAATCATGAATCAGCTCCCTTCCCCAAATCATGAGACTGATTCAAAAATCATGAGCTTTGAACATTAATAAATGTAGGGTTCTTGTTATTGGTCTTCTGGGTTTTGAACCCTTAGGTTTCATGTTTCCCAGCCCTTCTCTGTGAACTTAATGGCTACAGATAGCTTTCTTTTTAAATAGAAATTACGAGATTATCATGTAATCACATGACTCCAGGAGGTTGGGGCTTTATGAAACAATACCAAATATCGTGAGCCTCACAAGAGTCGGCAACACTGATATGGCAATAGGATTTTTGGCTTCACTGTCTTCTTTCAAATAAGATGCCTGAGCTCAGTGTGACAACCCAGATTAGAACCCAAGAGTTCCTGGCTCCCAGTCCCGGGCTCAGACTGCTAGATCACACCATCACCTGAACACTTCCGCTTGAAGGAGGTGTGGAGACATCCTCAGCAAGCAGATCAGCATAGAGATGGCTCACAGAAAAGGGCAGAATGGAGGTGTGTGGGGGACGGGAGGCTGCCTCAAGTAAACCCTACAGTACCAAGATCAGAAGTGGGCAGTGAAACAGAGAGGAAACAAGAGATTGGGTATAGGCAGGGATAGAGCTAAAGGGACGATGAGGCATTTGGACTAGGGTCCCAATCTTGCAAGCTACTCCATGCAGACAGCCCCCTATGAACACCCTGTAAGTCAATAGGGCTCTGAGCAGGGGTCCATCCATGGGGAGCAGCTCCTAGGATCAGGGCCTTAATGCAGAAGGAGAAAAGAAGGCAGTGAAGGGGCTTGAGGAAGGAAGTGAGCTGGCTGGAAGTGGGAGAAGAAGCGGGAGAGATGTAAGAGGTTCTGTGAGCCTGATTCCCCACTGCCTTGTATGGCTCCTATTCCGGTCTGAAAGCACTTTACGCCCACTTTGCACAGGCATAAATGACTGCACAAGGCGGTGCAGAATCAGGCCCTGTGGGTGTATGTCTGTGTGTGTGTGTGCGCGTGTATGTGTATGAGAGAGAAAGACTGACTCTCATGTACCGAAATTCCAGTCACCGCGGGGGAATGTCTCCACACACTGAAATTGCTGATAAAAACCTGCCAAGCTGATGGGGGAGTTGGAGTGGGGGCGGGGAAGTGTCATCAAGACAGATAAGTGAGGAAATGACACCTTTGAGCAGCAGCTTTCCTGTCAGCACCTCACAACGCCTCCTATTCAGGGAGAAGCAGTCACCCCGATCATAAGTCACTCGGTGCCCTTTGTGAATCCTTAGACTAAATGGCAGATTTCATGATAAATCATGACAGATCCGCCATACACACCAATCCTACCCACTCCAGGGACAGGCACTTGAAACATATGTTTTCACTGCTTTATTATACAGCTGCACCTTGGCGAAATAATGGAGCCTTTGCGTCTCTCCTTGATCTTTTGGTTACAAATCAATCTCCCTCTCTCTATCACTCTCTCCCTATTTATATAGAGTGGAACCCTTCTGCTGCAACCCAATCCTAAGCCCACAGGTGCCTCCAACCGTGCCGACAAGTACTGGTTGTCACGTCTGAGCATACAGAGTTGCTGCTTGAAAGGAACGTGCTGGTACTGGTCACAGAAGGCAGGCTTGGAGCCACGCCCGCTCTTGACTTTGAATCTAGGCAGCACATGGCACTGTTGTCATTTAGCCACCTACCTCCCCGCCCCCACAAAAAGCCCAACCACACACTGAAAACAAAGACAATTAGGGGCCGAGATAGCACATGAGCATACTGGTGGGGCCTTCTCGGAGCACCGTCTAATCAAGCAAGGGGCTGGGAAACAGGACTCTCAGGGCTGGTTTATATTGATATTTATACAAGTGCAGTTGCACTGCTCTGAGCCCCGGAGAATGGGGACGCGTGTCTCCATGGGGGGCTGGAGCAGATTAGCTACCTTGGGACAAGTATCTCCCTTAGGTCCCATGTCCAGCTCGGCCCCTGGCACTGGCAGGAGGTGGGAGGATAACATGACTAACTTCTCTTTTGTTTTCTAAAGCTTTGCGGTTCACCTTTAACCCCAGAATCACATGTCAGCCAGCAAAGCTAGACTCTCCCACAAGCTGCGGGACTTTAAGTCCAGGCCATAAGACACAGGCTCTTCTGAACGACTGGCTCTCGTTTACCATCTCTCCGTAGATCCTGAGCTGTTTTCAGCTCCAAAATAAGAAGATCCTGTTCTTAAAGGGTTTTTCATCCTATAGGATCTCAAAGTGTTTTATATGGAGAGGAATCACTTCACCCACCCATGATCTGCAGCTGCCCCCAGAATGTCAGGTTCTGCACAATGGCCCCGATCCTGCAAAGCACTTAAGCGGTGTTTAACTTGAAGCACAAGAGTAGTCCCAGGGGCTATTCATGGGCTTAACATTAAACATGTGTCTAAGTGCGGGACTGGATCAGGGCCTTACCGCACACAGCAACACTGCGGAACAGTTCAGGACAGGCCATGAAGAGGAACACTACCCCCAACTACAGCCACCAGGGGATTTGGGGAGGCAGGAAGTAATGACCTGAGTGGGAACCTAGCCCTGGCACTGGTGCTCACGCGCATGCTGTCACGCGATGCCAGGGAACGTTTAGGGATGGAGCTGAGATTATAAAGCTGGCCATTAGCTGAGCATGCAACCCCCAGCTGGACTTGGAAATGTCAGCCTACGTTGTTGGGCCCATTTTCCCCCTTACTCTCGGGGAGAAATCTCACCTCCGGTTCTGCACAGGCCTGAAGACACCAGGAGCACTTTGTGGGCACAACCCAGGCAGTTTATATGCAGCACAATTAATAGTATCCTGGGAATCTCTATGAAAAAACAAATACCCACCACAGCCACAGGAATTGCTCTCAGCCCCCACCCCTCTCTCTGCCCAGCCCTTGCAAATGCTAATTCAATTCAGCACCTGAAGTGCAAGATGTCATGAGCATATAGGGACCATCCTTACTAACAGGGTAGTTATGCTGTCATCAGCATGGCTGGCTGCCCTACAGATAGCATCAGGGATAGGCACTGGCTTATGTTGCTTTGAATGTTTCACCAAATCAGATCCTATGTAAAATAAAAACACCCTGTGCTCTGTTGGCTACCCCCGATAGCTTGGCCACCCTCAGTGTTGTAAGACAGGAAAAGCGGTTTGATACAGTTGAGGGCCAGGACTCCTGGGTTCTATTCCCAGCCCTACCACCACCTAGTATCCCTAAACAGGCCACTTCACCTTGTTTAGCTCCAGTTTAGTCATGTGTCATATGGATCTGTCATGAGCTAGGTAGCACAGCTGGACAACATTTCAGCCACATTATCTTTGACTTTCTAAGTCTGACAAAAAATGAGAAAAAACATCAATGAGACATGCAACCCATGTGATGCATCGTTAAATGACTACAACCCATAGTCAATGGGGATCACATCCTGAAAGAAATCTTTCCCAATCTCCCTCTTCTGGCCTTCAGACAACCTCTCCAAGCTCCCCAGAGATCATGACCCACCAACTCACCCTGCCAGAACAGATGTAAAACCTGTACACATATCTCCATTGCTACCATGATCAATAACCCCCCCCCCACAATACACCTTTCAACATCCATGGGTCCTACCCATGCCTATTACAACATGAGATGTACCTCATTCAGTGCAGTAAATGCCGCAATAACAACTATGTGGGTGAAACCAGGCAATCAATACGCTCTCAAATAAACTCACACAGAAAAATGAGAAAAGACAGGAACACTATATCACCCGTGGGCGAACACATTTCATAAAGCGATCACTCTGTAGCTGACCTCTCAGTCCTCATTCTCCAAGGAACCCTGAACACCACCTTCAAAACATGAGCCCGGGAGCTTAAATTCATAACTTCACAAGACACTAAAAATCACGGACATAATAATGATACTGGATTTATGGCTTATTGCAACAATCTGTAACCCACTAACCTTCCCTTTTTGTCCTATGACTGCAGAGGTGTTAACAGGCCACTGTACCTTGTATGGTCCCTTGAATAGGTGCTAACTACTTATGCTAAACAATCTGTTCAAGGCTGTATTTATCTGTGACCCTCTGAGCACCTTTCTCCGACCTGAAGAAGAGCTCTGTGTAGCGTGAAAGCTTGTCTCTCACCTTGTTTTCTAATATCCTGGAACCAACATGGCTACAATAACACTGCAAATATTGACAACATTTAAGTACAATATTTATATTTTATAATTACATGGTAAAAATGAGAAAGTCGGCAATTTGTCGGTAATGGTGTGCTGTGACACTTTCGGATTTTTATGTCTGATTTTGCAAGCAAGTCATCTTTAATTGAGGTGTAATTGGGGGTATGCAACACAAACCAGACTCCTGGAAGGGGTCCAGTCCTCTGGGAAGGTTGAGAGCCGTTGTATTACAGCACCAGTTATGGTGGCTTGGCTGTTTAGCTCAAGCAGTAGCAGCTCAGAAGGTCTCTGGTTCAGGCCCTAGTTTGTAGGCCAAGACAGGGGCTCCCACATAAAGAGGACTTGCTTGGGAGGAAAGTGGATGTCAGGCTGCTAGGGAAGGGGGAGAGAAAGAGCTGGAAAGTACCAGAGGAAGGAAGGTCTACTCCCTCCAGGAGGCGATTGACTTTTGGTGCGTTCAGAGTGACCCTGGGACAGGGTGAGGGCTAAGGGAGGCTTTCAAAGCACATGCTGTATCAGGCTCCTGAGTGGCTGGAAGTAGGGAAGTGGGCAGGAGGGGAGACTGAAAAGGAATTCCGCTGAGTGGAAAGAATTAGCAAAGCACGTCCTACCCAAAGGGACTTGCATCCCCCAGGTGACTAGCAGTGAACTAGGGAGCCCTACAGGCAGCTGATTTACCAGCTGGTTGTCACTGTTACCATCTGAGGGCTGCTAGGTGGCCTCCATGAAATGAGTCAGTGGCTCCCAGAATGCAGACAACCCTATCCCCACTGGCACCCTTGCTCGCAGCCTCCGGTCCAACTAAGAGCCATCTAGTGGCAAGCGGGGCATGAGCGTTCCTTTATCACACAAAGGATCAATGATAAATTTTCCCTCTCGCATGCCTTCCAGATGGCGATCTCAAAGCACTTTACAAGCCTGCACAACTCCCCTGATGGTGATTGGTTAAGCCCGTGACCTAAGCTATTAGAAAACTTCATACAACTTCCCCACCCCCAAAACCTAATAACGCACAATGGACTTCAAGAGCTCTGGGAAATTAGCGATGTGCCCAGGCACCCAACATAAACCCCTAGAACTCTCAACAACAATACACCGCAGCAGCCCTGCGATCTCCCACCCCCAGCAAGGCAAGCCCCCTCCATAGACCTGGAAGGGAAGGTGGCTGGAAGCAGGTGGAGTTCCCACCCTGGATGACAAATTGTCCCCTTCCTGATGTCTGGTTTTATTGGTACTTTAAATAACAACACAACATAAACTTCCACCTAAACTTTCACCTCCAGCGTGGCTGGTTCTGAGATTTCCCCCACAGGACCTCTTCAGACATTCGGGTGCCAGTCGGCCAGACACAGAGTAAAGGCTTTCAAAGCATCCCAAACAACCTGGGAGGCTTACCTGCTTCTCAGACATGATGTACAGGTGCTCATGATCCATTGAAAAGGCCATATCCCGTAATATGGGACCGGTGTCCACCACCTGCACGATCTCGTACTCCAGGGCGCTATTGGTGGGGCCATCTACGCGGATCTGCAAAGCAAGGACAAATGGGGAGAGAGAACATGAGTGTCTTCCCTTCCTGGCACAGGGTTGGCAAGCCAATCAGTGGGCTATGAATTAGTAGCCCACTCCACCATGGAAACTTAGACCACTCCAGGGGCAGCTGCCATCACAGCCCAAACACTGCTAGTCTTGTTCCTTGCATTCTCAGCCAAAGGCTAATACTAGGAGCCAACCTTTGTCCAGGACATCCTGGAGGGATGGCTAATTTATGTAACAAGCCATGAGGATGGTCTTAGGTACATTTCACCTCACACAACGTTCCCAGCTGTGGGGCTTGCATGGAGGAGCAGAGGTAAAGGTAAAATAATGCTTTAGTAAGTTTCCTATTGGGTGGATGGAACATCTCCATGTGAACGGATATTTCTCCTTTAGCCAGCAGGTGGCACTACAGGAAATTGCAGACATTGGGTTTCATGGGATAATCTATCCACACACACCATGTGCCTCCATCCCTACACACCGTCCAGGCCCCAAAGTGAGAGTACTGCACAGGAAAGGCAAGGACAGGGTTGCCCACGGACTCCTTCCCCGTGACGTAGTCCCCACTGGCAAATGAGGCATTGAGAGAAGGCCCTGTAACACCACAGGGCTGTCATTTCAATGGCACATTGTGATTCAGATTCAGCTGCAAACCCGCACCTGCTTAGAAACTCCTCCAGCAAACACACACACATTCAGCCCACAGCCCTCTCCCTATATGCACACACCTACACCCACTACCTACACACACCCCGTTCCCCGTACACACACTCCTGCAACATAGAATCACAGTCAGAACCATGCACACGACAGTGCCCCTGCCCACCCAAAGCCCAGTAAGTGCTTATCCAAACTGGAGAGGAGCTGGGACTGCACAGACCATGGGCTCCCAGGCACAAGGTTTAGTTCCAGGGCACTCTCTATTTGGATGGGCTTGTCTTGCATGCCTAGGTGCCCTTATTGGGCCCATCCCCATAGCATCGGTGACAGACACTGAAGTGCCAGTGTCTTAAAAGGCTGAACGGAGACATAGTGACATGAGTCTTAACACAGAGACAGCATCCCGACCCAAATGTTATGATCTGACAATTTTATCTGGAAGGTGCGGGAGGTTTTAAAAGTGGCCACCTGTGGATGCAGATGGGTGAGGCTGGACGTGTGGGGCTAGATATTCAAGACCAAACCTCCCAAGTAGCAAAACCACAGTGACCCTGTAATAACAGCAGCTTCTTAACTCAACCAATCTGCTGTGTGTGTGTTCAGTGTCAGAGCTGTTGGCTTCAGTCCCTTCGCAATGTTTTCTCTGCAGGCCCAAAAGAACTATGGGAGGGACACCTGCACTCCTTTCCTCCTGCTGCATCATCAGCGTAGGATTGCCCTCTGGACAAACCCAGAGGGTTGCCCAGGTCTCATCTAAGGCATGTCCTGCAAACCCTTTGTTACTGGTGATGATGCCTAGGAATACCAGCAATGCCCCTCTGCCATGTACATTGGCCAAACTGGACAGTCTCGACGCAAAAGAATTAATGGACACAAATCTGACATCAGGAATCGTAACATTCAAAAACCAGTAGAACACTTTAATCTCTCTGGTCACTCAATAACAGACCTAAAAGTGGCAATTCTTCAACAACAAAACTTCAAAAACAGACTCCAACGTGAAGCTGCAGAACTGGAATTAATTTGCAAGATGGACACCATCAGATTAGGCCTGAATAAAGACTGGGAGTGGCTGGGTCATTACAAAACCTAAACTTAATTTCCCCACTACTAATTTCTCCCTACTGTTACTCACACCTTCTTGTCAATTGTCTGTAATGGGCCACTCTCTTAGCACTTCAAAAGTTTTTTCTCCTATTATACCTGCTCCTGTATTTTTCACTCCATGCATCTGATGAAGTGGGTTCTAGACCAGGAAAACTTATGCCCAAATAACTTTATTAGTCTCTAAGGTGCCACAAGGACTCCTCATTGTTTTTGCTGATATAAACTAAAATGGCTACCCCTCTGAAACCTGGAAAGGAAAGAACTCCAATGGAGTTTGCAGGACTGTCAGATTAGAAAAGGTGTTCAGATACCATTATTATTACTGTCAACATTTATATGGCCATAGGACCTAGAGGCCAACGAGGTGATGTCCCATGGTGCTGTACAAACACATTGAAAATGACAGTCCCGCCCCCAAAGAGCTTGCAGTCTGAAAGGGGGTGAGACACTCAAGCAGGTGAGACAAACAAGTGGGTCAGGAGGGAAGCAAAGGGGGCAACAAAAACAAGAGGAGGCATGCAATTCACTACAGCAATGGGTCCCACGCAAGAAGCTAGACAGATGCTTAGAAAGGAAGGGAGCTTTTTCCTTGCCACCGAGCGCATTTGATATAGAAATTACCCACCACAAACATGGCATCCTATGATGCTAGTCTCCTCTCAGAGTAGAATATCACTTACGATCTATGGAGGTCACTGATTTTAGGAACATTGCAATTGCCATAATGGATCAAACCAATAGTCCATCTACTTCAGTCTTCTGTCTCTGACATGGGCTAAGCAGATGCTTCCGAGGAAGATGAAAGAAACCCCACAGTAGGCAGATCTGGGGTAATCTGCCCGCCACCCCCAAGAAGGTCTTAAACCCTGAAGCAGGAGGTTTTAGATCCCTCCCAACATAACGTTAACTACGATAACTCTGCATAGTCTTGCTATCCAGATAAATGTCTGATCCTTCTTTGAATATTATTAGCTTATTCTTGGCCTCAACAGCATCCGGTGGCAGTGAGTCTAATTCCTCATTGTGTGAAAAAAGCATTTGCTTTTATGTTTTGAATTTGTTGCCATTTGATTTCACAGAATCTTCCATTCTCCAGTAGCCAAAAGCTCTGGGACCTTCTGCCAGCCAAACCACCAAAGGGCTGGCACGCCTGAAAGCCCCAGCCACTGCTTCTCCCCTGCACGGTGACTCAGGAGGAGTAACGGGCTCTTCCTGGAAGGAGGGAAGGCAAAGCCCAAAGTGAATATGATGGTGGATGAATGAACAAAGGCTTGGTGCTCTGCACTCGTGTTCTCAATTTGCTGCTGACTAAAGCAGGCCAAGGGCTACCAGGACTTAATGATCCAGGTCAGGCACTTTCCAGCTCCCACGCTCTCTCTCAACTGAGTACAGAACAGGCCTTCTTCCCTTCTTCCTGCTTTCTCCTCTCACCCTAGAGGAAACAGGACACTGGCTCTTGACAATACTGAGAAACCAACCAGTTTCCTTCCCTTACACACAGGCTGTGAGCTTGTTTCTTTTAACTCAATCTTTCAGCCAGGAAAATCAATCACTGAGTCGTGTATAATAGGTGGGAATGGAGCAGAGCCCTGCTGTACCTGAGAGAAAGGCACAAGGAGAGACAGACACAGGAACGAGAGGACATGAACAGAGAGTAGAGATGGTCGGGCCATACAAACTGAACTCAGTCCTCAGGCAGCAAAGAATTCTTACCCCCATTTGACAGATGGAGAAACTGAGGCACGGAGCAGTTAAAGGGCTTTCCCAAGATGACATAGCAAGTCAGTAGGGCATCGGAGTCAGGAGTGCCTGGATCCCAGCCCTGTGCTCCACCCACCAGATCACACTCTGCCTTCAGGAAGAGCGAGAGAGTAGCGCTAACCATTGAGCAGACTGGAAGAGGCTCAAGAATTTGCAGCCACTTGGTCACCTTGATGGATCTGGTGACAGAGTCACTCTCAATAACTCCTACAGGAGGTGGTCAGATCACAGACTCCTGCACTGAACACTGTCTACTCCTTCTGTTATTTATTACTGTCTAGGGCCGGGGTTCTCACGACACATTTGTTGCTGGCCGCAGAGTGCAGCCACCAACTCTTGCTGGTGGCTGCTCTGAAAATTCTTCCAAGCTCGAGCCCTGCCACCCACCGGGGCTGAAGCCTGAAACCTGCCACCCCCGGGACGGTGGGTCGGGAACTCACCAGCCACCTGAAGAGTCCCAGGGTCCTCCAGTGCCATGCACACTGGCCCCCCATGTCTCCAGAGGCTCTGCCAAGAGCCCGCGAGGAGGCTCTGCGGTCCAGGGTGCCGATCCCTGCCGGCAGCACCAGCAAACACCAACGTGGCGCATCCAGGAGCAAGAACTGGGTGCTGCAGGGAGGGGCCGCTGCTTTCCTCCCCTGACCCCCATCTCCGCCCAGGAGGCTGCAAAAAAAAATCCACCAGTGGCCACATTTTAGAAACCCCGGTCTAGAGGAATTATTTCATTGGCTCTCTTTCCTATTCACAGACAACTGGCTCCCTTACCTTCCCCTTGCACCCCATTCCCTGGCGGGAGCCCCTTTGCTAGAGGGAGATCACATGGACTCATTTTTTTGCTGGTGCACAGTGGGGCCTCCCTGTGGACAAATGCAGGTACAGCATCCACAGGAATCTAGGGGGATCCTTCCTCAGAGGGTGGTACGGGCAATGTGGTAGGCGGTTTGGGGTGTGATGGGGGACACCAGAAGGACAGAGTGCAGAAAAGGGTGGGGATCTAGGCTGTCTGCCCCACAAGGGGAAAAAACTTCCTAAAACCTTGGGCACCGTGCGTTGGCTCAGAAACGACCACAGCCCAAAACGTGGCAAGAGCTTCCCAACGGGTAGACTCACCAGGAAGGACCTGTTCTGTCGGCTAGTCTAGCCTGCCCCCAGGGCCGGATTGTTCCCTACTGTGCATTCCTCTGACCAGCCCACTTTCAAATGGCCCAACTGACAGAGCCTTCCACCTCCTCCCTTAGGAGACTATTCCTCAATTCGGTCGATATCGCTGTCAGGAAGCACTTCCCGGTGCTGTTCCTGTCGCTCCGCTTCAAGTTCTACTCGCTTGCATGATCCTAAATAACCTCTTCCCCCTCCATGGGGTTTCCGTCCTTCTGACACTCGCAGCTCCCCGTCTCGATCACTGGCCGGGCTAAATGAATTAGGAAACCCTATCAAGCAGCTACTTTGGTCATTGGTTCCCATCACTCTTAGTGGCTGCTGGGGTCAGGTGTGTGCACTGAGAGCTAAGCCAGCAATGACCACCTCCGGGCTCAGCCAGAGCCCTCATCCTGTGTTGGGCCCCATTAGAGAAGAAGCACACCCAGGTGGAAGAGGCAGGTGGAGGAAACAGCAGGCTGGAGTTACCAATCCGTGCAGACGCAGTGCATGGTCCCCAGGGAGCTCCCCCTGTATGTATGGGGCAGGTAAACAATTGCAGCGGCCTTGCCCCGGGAAAGCAGCGATACTAGGGGAGAAGCAAGAACGTGATTTCACAGCCATTGCTAACCTTCTTGGCTGCAGAGTCATTCTTCTGCAGCTGCAGGGGGAGGAAGGGAGGGATCAACCTTGTTCTACACACAAGCTAAGGTACAGAAACCAAACTGTCCCTAAAGTTCGGTAGAAATGAAGATTCAGGAGGGGGGTTAGTACATCGGATCCACTTTTCCCTGGCTATGCGAGTTGGTCATTTCGTACGTGTAGCCCACGGATGACTGTGTTATCCAGCCCTGCCTGTGCGAGTCTGTTACAGCTCTCTGCCAGGGAGCCTGGCTCTTTGTCGCTAGTTGCAGAGAGAGACTCGGGCTTTAAGCTCCGGAGTGCCCTGGTCTAATCCATTCTGCGTTGGCCAACGCGGCAGCTGTTGAGTCCTTGTTCTCTCCCCAGTGTTAAGAATAGGGGGTAACCAGGATGGCGCAGCTAGATTCCAAATAACCACGTTTATGAACTATGTACAAATATGCAAGATCTAGCTATGTACGTCCACTGCTGCTCTGGCAGGCCTCTGAGGGCTTCTGCAATAGAGGAAAGGGCGGCCCGCTAGCAGGCTCCCAAACTGCTTAAAGGGATGTTACACAACAACACACTACAGCAACCATTGCATTTGCCCTTCCCTCTCAGTTCTGAGCATATTAGCATAACACTCATCTGGCTGGTTTCACCCTCTGTTTAGAGGCAGTGTCATTTCCTGATTTCCAGGCCCCAGCCCAACGCCAGCATGGTGAGGATTCCGGCAAAGGGAATATTTAAAGGGAAAATAAAGAAGGAGCTCATCAAAATGGAAAACAATCCTCGCAATGAGATTTCTGCTCAGCACGGGGCCTACGGCAACCTCCCTCTGCTGTTCTGGGAGTGAAACCCCATTTGGGATTAACTACCTGAGCCTGACAGTGGGCTGACGGCTTTGGCCTCCTGCCCAGGGAAGCATCAGATGTAAGGGCCGAAGCCACTGTGCCGGAGTGATACCAAGAGTGCTTGAAGGAGACTGGCCTGCGTCCAACTCAGCCACAGGCCTCCCGGTGCCAGTACCATCACTCTGTGAGCTCGCTGGGAACTAACAATGGCCTGCTAGGCCCCCTTCAGATCTGTGCAGGCAACTGAATCCAATGCCCAAGATTTGTGTTACAGATCAACCTCCCTGCACCCCCAGAGCTGCAGTGGGTGTGTGGATGAGGGAGGCATGGAGCATGGATCCATTTCAAACCCACCCCCCATACACTGACTGATCCAAGGGGTCTCTGCTCACCCCTATGCTTAGGCGTAAAGAGAAAAGAGGATTTGCCAGGAGGATTCCCCATGGCTTTGGCCCGGCAGAACGGCTGCTGGGGAACCAGCAGCTGACGAGGATTAAAGAGAGACCGAACTGCGAGTTGGCCATTGTATAACAGGCGGTGTGGAGGGAGCCCTGCGGGTGAAGGCTGTACAACCCAATTGCCATCCTGATGTAATACAAGTGCTGGGGATGTTTGCCAATATACCGACAGGCACCATCTCCAGAGAGTTCTAATGAACGCTGAACCCAAATGGAACTCCCCTGCATATAGACCCACACACGCCACCCAACACCCCCAAACCTCGTACCTACCCAGGCATGCTCACCCCTACACTCAGCAAATACCCCCATACCTAATATGTGCACTCCTCTACCCAGTGGATACCCACACTCCCTCTACCAACACACACAAACCCGCAATCAGTGTGTACCCACACACACCTGCAATCAGCGTCAGTGCACCCTCACCTATGATCAGTGTGCACACGCAGTACACACTCACCTCTACACACAGTTTACAAACACACCTGGTACACACTGTGACAAAGTTCCTCCTCTATCTTGGCGGGTCCTGCGCTTATTGGGGGATTTTCTTGCCTCAGAGATTCACCATGTGAGTTGGGGAACAGCCCAGAGACCTTCCCCACTGGAAGAACCCACAGTCCAGGTCAATTGGGAGGTTTGGGGGGAACCCGGGCCCGCCCTCTACTCTGGGTTCCAGCCCAGGGCCCTGTGGACTGCAGCTGTCTATAGTGCCTCCTGTAACAGCTGCATGACAGCTACAACTTCCTGGGCTACTTCCCCATGGCCTCCTCCAAACACCTTCCTTATTCTCACCACAGGACCTTCCTCCTGGTGTCTGATAACGCTTGTGCTCCTCAGTCCTCCAGCAGCACACCCTCTCACTCTCAGCTCCTCGCGCCTCTTGCTCCCAGCTCCTCACACTGAATGAGCTCCTTTTAAAACCCAGGTGCCCTGATTTGCCTGCCTTAATTGATTCTAGCAGCTTCTTCTTAATTGGCTCCAGGTGTCCTAATTAGCCTTAACTGGTTCTAGCCGGTTCCTGATTACTCTAGTGCAGCCCCTGCTCTGGTCACTCAGGGGACAGAAAACTACTCATCCAGTGACCAGTATATTTGCCCTCTACCAGACTCCTGTACCCCACTGGTCTGGGTCTGTCACAACACACACCGCCCCATTACAAACGCATCCAACTCCAATGGCCGTATAGGCACCCGCTCACCTGCTCAACATGTACACAAACTCATCTACCTCCAGTACCACTGCAGTAATCCCTACATCCAGTGCATGCCACACCTGATGTACACACCCACAGCCATCCACCCAACATGTTACACCAGGCCATTCCACCCACCCCACACTAAGCCAATCTGGCAGTTGGAAAGGGCCCTGCCAGAATGACATTAATTCCGCTCCTTGGAAGACTATAGTCCTCGGGTTTTATTCCACGAGGCGGGTTGCTATTAAAACGTCAGCATGACGCTTCACAGAGGTCAGCTATTGGGGGACCCGGCCTGGCAGCTGTTTGTTTGTTTGAACATTATCTGGGTCTGGCTATCTATTTGCAGCCATTGAAGTAGCAGATAACAAATATCCTCTCCCAGTAGCAAACAAATGCTTGCACTCAAGCGTTCTGGCTAGCATGGGCCTCAAAACGATCGCCTTAATGAGCAAACAATGCTATGAAGCTTTAAAGATGCAGGCTCCCTCCTCTCCACCGCTCGCAGCCTCGGCCACGGCCAGCCCTGAAGGAGTTCTTGTGAAACACCCATGAGATCAGGAGGCTGAAAGAAGGAAGGAGCTTCCTTCGTTACGCTGGCACGCCGTAGCTTTATCTGAGCTGTTCCAACAGGGACTGATGTGGGAGTTTGTGATTACTTGACTGAGGTAGCAGGGTATGTGATGTGTGTCGACAAGGAAGAAATGGGCGTAACCCCAAAGGAGCGGTAGGAACTAGGAGGGAGGAGATAGGAAGAGAACGCTGATGAAACACAACTCACGCTAGGGGTAAAAAACACACATTTTTAAGCACCCTAGTAAAGCACAAACACCCGCGTTTTGCACTGTGATAAACAGCGTTCTGCTATTGGATCTGATATAACACCACCAGGCTCTTACCTAGCACTTTCCAGCCATAGATCTCAAAGTGCTTTACAATGAAGGGCAGTATCGTTATCCCCATTGTACAGATGGGGAAACTGCATCCCAGAGAGATGAACTGACTTGCTCAAAGTCACACAGCAGGCCAGTGCTGAGAACAGAACCCATGTCGACAGAATCCCAGTCTAGGGCTCTGTGCATTAGGACACACTCTTTTTTCAGGAGGGCGGGGAAGGGAGAAGAGGAGAAGTTTGTAGAAAAATAGCATCCTTGTCACTTGGTCCATCGATTCTGCCTGCGTTTTCTTCCCTGAAAGCCATCTCCCTTTGCTTGGGACATCACAGCCGGTTTCCCTGCATAACGTGATCCATTCATTCTTTAAATCGTGTTTGTAACACGCTTTGAACTCCACTCTGCTCCACTGAAGCCCAGGGGAGTTTACTTACAGTGCTGCAGGCTGGGAACGTGCTGTTTTATTCCACTACAACGCAAACAGCGTGGGGAGAAACACTCACTGCACAAGAAGTAAGGGGGGAGTGGAGCATGGCTCCAACCCATAATACGCTGAGTAACCCAGTTAACCCCTTGATGAGCACTTTACTCCAGGGCATTTGGTGGGAGTACTATGATGTTGTTACTCCACTGACTGAATAGGCAGCCGACTAAGATCCTGGCTGAAGGAGAGTCATTTTTAAAAAACAATCCGGGGCAGAGGAATGCAGAGTCGTGGCTGGATCAGCAAAGTTGCCCCCAAACAGCACGTCGCCCAACACTCTCCGGGCGGCGTCAGCAGGCCTTTCGCTGATGAAGTTAAAGGAAATTCATCCGCCAGCCAGACGTTTCCAGGCCAGCACTCCAGCAGCTTCCACTCAGATAGCACTAATGCTTGATTTTGGCCATGAAATTGCCCAATTTCCCAGGGGGGATGCCTAAGTGACCGGAATGAGGATTATGGGGCTGTATTTCAAAGCCGGCGGCCCGCAGGTCACCGGGATCAGCACAAGCAGCCTCCACCTGGCTGCCCAGGGAAAAACAGAAACCCAACGGCAACAGCCACATTTGAAAAGAAAAAGAAAATGAAAAGGGCCATGGGAAAGAGCAACCCTTATCTGAGTGCCAGCCCCCCTTGTTATCGCCGATTATTCACAGTAGCCCCCTGCCTTTCACTGCACCCTTCACCCTTCTCAGCGCTCTTTGTAGGCACAACTGGGTTACGTTTCACAGCGCCCCTGCAAGGTTGCCAACTAGGGTGACCAGACAGCAAATATGAAAAATCAGGACAGGGGGTCGGGGGTAATAGGAACCTATATAAGAAAAAGACCCAAAAATCGGGACTGTCCCTATAAAATCAGGACATTTGGTCACCCTATTGCCAACGGCGGCAAATGAGGCAGAGAGAGGTCAGACGACTCATCCAAAGCTACTCAGAATTAGTGAATAGAGGCCAAGATTTAGTGATCCGGGGGGCCTCGCCTTTTGGGGCGCCCAGGGCGAGACACCGTAAAGGAGCCTGATTGTCCGACAGGACCGGGCCGCCTGCCCTCTGAAAATCGGGCCGCTTTCGGGTGTCTCAAGTTGGGCCTACCATAAACGGAGCCACCCGCGGCTCTTTCACAAGCCTTGGCCAGAGCCCAGTACAGCTGACAACCAGCTCTTGCGCTAAGCTCTAGGCCATACTCCCCCTCGTCCCCTATTTCTTATTGAAAACATCCTCCTTTCCCGCGATCAGATTAAGGCTTTGAAAGCTCTGTTTCCAAAAGGTCCACATCGCCTTGGAGCTCAGCACATTAATTCCGATCGCACTGAGTGGCGCCCGGCTGCAGCGTTACGGCTGCACCGGGGCCTCTCTAATACCTTATTGCTTTTCCAATATCAGTTCCTCCCTGTTTTATGAACCTAATGTCTCCCAGCAGACTCCGGCACCGCTGGCTACTGTTCCTGGTGTGGGGAGGGGGCAGAGAGACAGCAGACGGCGTATGATCTAATGGCGGGATGTTATTATGATGATCTATTTCTGCTGTTCCATTGATTTTGGTTACATGATATAACTCTATCGATCTTGGCAAAGGGGGGAGCGGGCTGGTGACACCATCTTTTCCCCATTTTCCCTCTGTCTCGGCGCACGCTCACTGGCCAAACGAGCTGCTCTAATTTGTCTCATGTCCATTAACAGCTGATCAATTTAGAATAAAACTTTGCACTTTTATAGGCCTTTTTACCCACAGGTCTGAAAGTCCTCTCCAAGTGCTACTGAGTGAGGGGACAAGTCTCCCTCTCCAAGTCAGGTGAGCGTTGTTAGCCTCTTTTCCCAGATGGGGAAACCGAGGCACGGAGCAGTTCAGTGCCTTGCCAAAAATCAGTGAAAAAGTCAAGAATGGCACCCAGATCTCCTGGTTCGCAACTTTATCTCTGAACCATGAAGCCAACCTGCCTTTTCTAGTTATGTCCGGATAAGGTTTTGAGACTGTTGATCTGAGTGATGCCCATAAAGCCATGGGTGAGAGCTCAGGGTTCACCTGACAATCCACCACTGGACTTGGTCTTGTCAGTGTTTTGCATGGGAAGTTTCCACACCCAGGGGTTTTAAAGCCACTCCAGACACTTCTGTTTCAGTGACAGCTGCCACTCACACCAGGGGTGAGGTAAACCAGTCCAGGCAGAGTCAAAACCAACCCAAAACCAGGGCCAAACTGACCCCAAACCTTCACTTCAAACTTGCTGGCAGCCTAAGCCCTCACCTGAGACCGGGATTGACCCTGACCCTTCACCCCAACTGAAACGGACCCCAAAACTCCCCCCCCCCACTCACAAATGCCCACACCTCTGCAAAGGCTTGCACAACCACATACAACCTGCAAATGCATCCACAAACACATACACGCATCCTGCAGACTCCACAGTGCCCGCACACCCAAAGACCAACTCCACCACATCTCCTTGAGAGAGACGGACCCACCCCCCAAGAGGCATCCTGATGTTGCCTGCTGTACAATCACTAGCTATGGAGGCGAGGCTCCGGGCTTATGCATTTCGCCTGCAAGGACTAAACTTTACAGTCAATGTGATCAAATAATTTTAACAAATAATTCACAGCAGCGTTACCAGCTCCGGGGATGGTCAACTCCTCCCGGAACATTTTCCGTGCAGCAAAACATCGGTTTTCAAGGAAAAGGATTCCCTAAAACACCCCCTGCTAATCCGTATAACCAACATGCATCCCGCTTTAATCCCACCGCATGCAATCAGCTGGGCTCTAATGGCATGCACAAAGTACTCCACGACTGGCAGGATTGGGGAGTCTAATCCTTGCACGCAGTCACCCACTGACCTCTTGGGTAAATCAGCCAGTGGGGCTGAAAAATTAGGTCAAAGCGAGACCTGCCTGAAGGCTGGGTCTGAGCTGTGCCTTGCTGGTGACACACGTGCCAAAGGAGCTGACAATTCCTCCCCACTTAGGAGAACCAGATGGAACCAGGAAATACAAACCATCCATTTGTATTTCCTGTGTCCGGCAGGGCTCCACATGGCAGCCTCATGCTTGCGTTTCATGGGGCGGTGTTGCATGAGGAAGGGTCTAGTGCGTAACATCCATTAGAGAGGCTCTCTGCAGAGAGACAGACCTTTGCATCAATAGACAGACAGACATATAGATATAGAAAAACACTCCCTGCCACAAAGAGTAGATCTAAATTAGACAAAGTGCTTGGGGCAAGAACCGTCCTTCTGTTCTGTGTTTGTACAGCCCCTAGCACCAGGGAGTCCTGGGGCTTCTACCGCAACACAGATAGTAATGACACCAGGGAGCTATTAGCACTAGGAAGAGAACCCAGATCTCATGCCTCCCAGGCCACTATTCTAACCACTGGACCATGCTGCCTGCTGGATAGAGATGAGCAGGACACCTTTCTTCCTGTCTCCCTATCAGAGTGAGACTTCGTGTCAGGTGTGCGTAACATTAACATTCACCAGCCAGTTGACAGGTGACATCATTTTTGAAAGCGTGGTGTACACACACTCCCATGGCGCCAACTGATTGATAAATTAGACACTCATGAGCCACGTGCTAATCAATGCAAATCATTAGTTTGTAACAACACAAGGCAAGCTCGGCAGGGCTCATTTTTCAAGGTAATGGCCTGTGAAGCAATCAGTGTTCAGCAATAAGCCATGCCAGGGTGTCATTAGCAGGCTACTGGTACATACCTAAGCTGTGAGGTGGAGGTCCAGTGGTCTCCAAGCCCTACCCTGAGAAGTGGACTGTGCCACTGGTTTTTTTACAATGGGAATGAGATGTACATAGCCCTGAAAGTGCGTTTCCTGTGGTTTCCTGTATACTCCACCTTTGCATTTCTTTGCTCCTCCTGGTGTGCAGAGACAGCAGCCAGTTTGCACTCAGATTCTGGACACATGTTGCAGAGGAATCACATACACTGCATGTTCTCCCTGGAGGCTTTACTTTTGTTCTTTCTTGGGTTTTCTCCCCTTACTAGAAAATAAAAGTAACTTTTGGCTGAAAGGTCACGTTTTGCCCTTTGTCTATGGAAGTATAACAGGGAGAACCCAAGGATCAAGCCTGTGAGGCCACCCTGAAAAGTTACCAGCAATCTCAAAGCGAATGGCAGGGTCCGGCCCACATTTTGCCAAATGTAGAGACCTTTCAAACATCATGGGCTCTAGATCTAGATCCAGACTCTTGGCTCCACCCCCCAGTGCTAGCCAATGTAGCCGATCTGGCACTTTGCGGGAATCAGTCTGTTCCAGGAAAGGGGCCAGAGCATATGACTTCCCTGCCACAGCGAGGAGAAGAATCAGGAGCAATGCCAGCTACACTCGGCCCCTTCCTCGGACTGGACTGCTAGGTGCCTCTCCAGCCCTCTGCGTCTATCTCGCACTATGCTACTTCGGTATGAAACATGACATTTCAGCACCAGGACAGCACCTATATGCCTTAGTTTTAAAGGAGCTCTTTTCCATGTGTCACTATGCCAGACAAAACTGCTCTTCTAGGAAGAAAAGCAATACAGACTCCGAGGGGGAACGAATCCATTCTGAAATACAAACAGGTGGCAGCAAACACTACGGGAGGCATTGAGCTAATAACATGGTCTCCATTCCCCTGACCATGTCGAAAGAGGTTCTCAGGAGCAGAAGCAGGAGCTGGCCTGCTGAATGAGGAGGTGAGTTTGGTCCAAACGTCTGACCCCTCTAAGGATTGCCCGTTCTTGGTGTAACACACCAGACGAGTGTGTCTTTGTCCCCCTCTAGTGGCAGATCCACGTAAGAGGTTTTATACGTTCACGGCTGCCTCCAAGCGAAGCCATTTGATCCTTAGCTCACGCAATAAGGACTCATGCTAAGAGGTGCCAAGTTCAATCCCCACTGGTAACGGCAAGATCCGCTGGCAGAGCCTGTTGGTTCGAAAAGAGCTGTCCCCTTGTGCAATGGAACATCCCAAAGGAGTGTTCCACTGACAGTGTCATGGGAGTTTAACTTTATTATTATGCAGCTCGGTTAGCACTTAGGAACTTCCCTGCTGTCAGTATGCTGACGCTTCAGGCAACTCCAAACTCAGCCCCTCCTTCTCCAAAAGGCCCGGGATCCTGTCACTTGAGCTGAAGAATCCCCAGTAGCCTATGACACACAGTTGAGCCCTTCTGATTCCATCCAATAGAGGGCAGCAGTTCGTATGCACACTAGCAGGTTCCCTACAGTATTAATGGCTGCTCCAGACCTGATCCCGTCCCAGGTCCTTTGGTCGGACTCAAGCTGGCAGAATGTCATTAGTATGCCACAAACATTTGCGGGAGGGGACAGCTCGTTCAAAGCCCTTCATCGCCTCCCGTTCTGGTTCTCTGTACAGAGCGAGCAAACAGATGCTTTCAGTCGGAATGATTTTTAGTTCGGATTAAGGGAACGGCACAGCCCAAAAGTGAAGGCTGCGTGAGAGAGCGCAGCGTGGGTGGGTGGGTGTGTACATGTCTCCTGTGTAACTGTCTGCACAGCACTCAACACAAAAAATGGCTGCCCGTTGCTGCAGAGCACTTAGGGACAGACAGACCCCTGAGCTGTTACAGTGACATTCTGCTGGGGCAGGGAAGGAGTTTTTAATACAAGACAGAGCAGTAGAGGGAAAGCAGACTAGCCGGCTGCAGAGGTACATAAGAACGGCCATACTGGGTCAGACCAAAGGTCCATCTAGCCCAGTATCCTGTCTACCGACAGCGGCCAATGCCAGGTGCCCCAGAGGGAGTGAACCGAACAGGTAATGATCAAGTGATCTCTCGCCTGCCATCCATCTCCACCCTCTGACAAACAGAGGCTAGGGAAACCATTCCTTACCCATCCTAGCTAATAGCCATTAATGGACTTAGCCTCCATGAATTTATCTAGTTCTCTTTTAAACCCTGTTATAGTCCTACCCTTCACTACCTCCTCAGGCAAGGAGTTCCACAGGTTGACTGTGCGCTGTGTGAAGAACTTCCTTTTATTTGTTTTAAACCTGCTGCCCATTAATTTCATTTGGTGGCCCCTAGTTCTTATATTATGGGAACAAGTAAATAACTTTTCCTTATTCACTTTCTCCACACCACTCATGATTTTATATACCTCTATCATATCCCCCCTTAGTCTCCTCTCTTCCAAGCTGAAAAGTCCTAGCCTCTTTAATCTCTCCTCATATGGGACCCGTTCCAAACCCCTAATCATTTTTGTTGCCCTTTTCTGAACTTTTTCTAATGCCAGTATATCTTTTTTGAGATGAGGAAACCACATCTGTACGCAGTAGGTGCCTCTAGAGGGTGATGGACCAAGATTACCAACACCAAGAGCTCAACAATCAGAAGCCAAAGCCCAAGAAGGCCCACCCAAGATTTGTTTGTAGCTGGAAAATTCACACAAAATTCATTCCCTGAGCTGGTGTCACTGCAAGCACCAAAAAACAGGAAACAGACAAGAATCGCGGGGGAGGGATGGTCCCAAGCTGCTGCTGGCCAATCAGAACATGACAAGCAAGCTCGCTGAGGTGCTTTGGCTTGGTGTACTTGCCACGGGAAGGGCTATCTGCTGTCCTGTTCCATGGGCCGCCTCCTGGACAGGACAGGGGTCTTCAGGGTCACGGCCTAGCTCCTTCTTTATAAACGCTTGTTCATGGAGCTGGAAGCCAGAGATTCCTCCTGGAGATGAGATCATCCATCCCACCAGGCCTGGAATGCAGTGACCCCAAGAGCCGGGAAGCCCCGCAGGGGTGCGCCGAGCAGCATCACAAAGGGCCCTTTGACTGATACACAAACCAACGGAAATCAAACTGCATGGGCTCGGAGCTGCCCACCATTCTGCACTGAAAGGAAGTCGACTGACCTCTGGCAACTGCAGATACTGCACACACGTACTGCACACACTGGGGTGCAGGTGCCCCCCCCACACATTGAGGCCCTGACAAAGACACACACACACACGTTGGGGTACAGCCGGACATGCACAATTATACTGGGCACAGTCACCCAAACACACGCTCACACGGGGGCACAGGAACTAGTGGGATGCACACAGACATATCCACACAATCAGTGTGACCCAGGCATGTGCACACACACCCCCACACTAGAGCAAAGGAACATCACACACACAGTGGGATGCAGGAAGGAACACACACCCCTACTGTGTGCACCCAAACTAAGCTGAGTGGGCACACGCTTGCATTGGGGTTTGCACACACACACACACACACACACAGAGAGAGAGAGAGAGAGAGAGAGAGAGAGAGAGAGAGAGAGAGACCCGGGCAGCAGCAGGCGGCAGGCAACATTAAGTATTGCAGAAGAAACACTGCCCCTCAGATTCAGGTCCTGGCAGGTAAAAAGCACACGCTCGGTACCCTTTACAAAGCGACAGCTCCATGTTAAGTCCTCTGCTGCACTAAGCATTTGGGATCTTAAACTGTGTTTCAAAGTAGGATGTTTTCCAAGCAGACTTTGGCCCCTTTCAGAACTCCTGTGGCAGCCATTGGGGGCTGATTCGCCATCAGCCTGAAGCCATTCACGCGGGGTGTAAAACACCTCCACCAATGCCCGATGAACACACAGGGTGCAGGTCACGATGCATCAGAGGGACATGGGACAGCGTGCTTGGCTTTCCTGTGTGCTCTGGGAATTTACGCTTAAGGGATACAGAGCAGCGGCCTGGGAACTGGAGCCTGTATGGGGAAAAGCAGCCCCAATCCCCCAGCCACACACACACCTTTAATGAACTAAGAAAGGGGGGACACAAAAGACAGGCGCTTCCAAGTAATCACACAGTCCTTACCCCTCAGCCAGCCACCTCCCCTGTGGCTCAGGCTAGGAGGGTCAATGCAATGAGATGCCCCATCTCTCTAGGGCCCAGTCACCAGCCCCATTGCCAGCGCTGTGCTCTGCAAAGGTTAGTGTAATTCAATTTCAGTCTCTTCGCTCCTGGGCTCCTCAACACCAAGGTGACCTATTAAGAAGTTAATATCACATAAAAACCATCCCTGGAAGCCTTTATAACCTTCATCATCTATGTTTATCTACAGCCAAAAAAAAAAGAGCTTATCTTCCAATATCGCCACAGATAAAAGGGAAGTGCTGTCTGGGGACAAAGCTCCACATTTGCCCTTTCTCCCCTTTCATGTGAGCAGCCCAGGAAATTGATCCCAAGCTGAAATGGTAAAGCAGGTCTGTTCCCCTCCTTTCAGCTCTCATACACTGATCCCCCACAGGTGTCTCTCCTTTCTCCCCGATCGCCCGCCGAAAGCCAACTCGCTCATCAGCCAATACCCAGCGAGGGCCACCTCTCCCATCAGCCAGCCCAACAGGAGACTTCCTCTCCAGTGGAAGAATCCTTTCCATTGGCCAACCCCTCACTTCTTCTCCCTTTTGCCAGCCAAGCCCAGCTGGATAAGTTGGGGTTCCTACTAAGAACAGGGCGCTGTGGTGCTGGAGAGTGAGTATACGTGTTCTTTCGAGGGGGGGGGGAACAGAGCTGTAAATTGCCCCCTCTCTCCAGTCACTCTGCCAAGGGGAGGGATTAAGTGACCACGTAGCAGCATCTGCAGCTCTGCCACCCCCTCAGAAAAGATCTTACCCACCCCTCCTTTGCAGCTCCTCCCATTAACACCTCCCGTCTCTGGTGTACAGAGCGCCCATTGTCCTG
Organism: Trachemys scripta elegans; assembly: GCF_013100865.1. Classification (NCBI taxonomy): domain Eukaryota; kingdom Metazoa; phylum Chordata; order Testudines; family Emydidae; genus Trachemys; species Trachemys scripta. Next base: position 8,077,460 of record NC_048298.1, on the reverse strand, counting down.
GTATCCCACGCCAGCACTAGGCTGCGTCACAGGGGCCCTGCGCTGCGCTTTGTGTATTACAAAAGCCCTTCTCATCCAAGCATCCCAAAGCCCTCGACAGCCCTTCACAGGACAGAAACCCAGGTGCCTGAGAGATTTCATTGTGAACCTGAGACAGTTTCCTCAACATTTTTTTGACGGGCTCTCATTTGAGGTGCCCACCCATGCAGATGTGCAGCTCCTGGCCTGGGCTAATCGCCCTCTCCAGCAGGAAGCAGCTCTCAGTCTGATCTCCCTTGCTTGCAGAGGGAGCCCTAGGGGTGTTAACACATGTATCAGTTCCTTCCCCTGCCTGGCCCTGAACCAGCACTGCTGACATTTCACAGCCACCAGCAGAGAGGCAAGAGCAACACACGGCCCTCAAAGCGACTACAAGGGGGGCCGCACTCACTCCATCTTCGCTCATGTTCTTAGACTAAACAAATATATTTGGTGCAATTGCTATTATGAATTCTCTGTACTGGATTCCCCCCTCCCCCTATCCATACACAGCCCCTGTTTCCAATCAAGTCTGTGCTTCACCATCAAGGGTTGCCTCATGGTTGGAGTAAGGTACTGAGAGGAGACAGGTTCTAATCCTGGGCCTGCTACTGAGTTACTCATGGTGCCTCAGTTTCCCCATTTAGAAAATGTGAAGAGGACGAATACTCTCACAAATCTGGGCTGTACCACCTATGGACTGCATGGATTCCACTTTACTGCACACTAGGGACACTTGAAACTTCATGGAGACAATGGGGCTAGAACTCAGACTCTCTTGATCCAAAACCACAGGCCCCTGCCCCTTGAGCTAAAGGAGAAGCTCCATTAGCTGTCAGCATGATAGAGCCTATGACCCAATATCAAACAGTTTTGATGCCATGCAATGGAAATTAATGGTATATACCCATAAACTCAAATCTCAGTTCATTGGTCACCCACCATACAGGGCTGTTGAGAGGCCTAATCCATGTGTATTTCGGAGCCTCAGACAAAAGGAACTATATAGACCAAATAATTATGGCCAGTAATAGTATCAGAATAACGTGCAGTAATTTCTTGCCCTCTTAGCACAGAGATTTCTGCTAGATTCTTCAGAATTTTGGTCCCCTCTTGTTAATTGCATATTCTGAGCCAGTGATTGAATTATCCCGTAACATTGGTCTAACTGTGATCAAAATTAATCAAAACAAAGGCTGGAATGTGCATTATTTGTTAAGATAAAGGATTTGACTCTAGAGGTTTTGATCCAATTAAATGGAAGATTAAATTAATCAACCACTGGAATAAGTAAAAGACCCTCATATGTGTAAAAAAACACTTTGTAATAACGCAACAAAAGCTTCTGGCTAGAAGGTTCAGGGGCAAGCGTCTCATAAACAGACATGTTCCCAACTTCATGCAGAAGACCTATTAGAGATTATGGGAGTGAAGGCCCTTGCTCTGTAGAGGGAGCAGGCTCCATGTATGCACTTAAAGGATTAGCAGGTCTTCTGTGGAAGGTCCTGAAAGATACGTCCAGCATGAAGGGCAAGGTGCAAGACACCATTAAGGAAGAAAGAAGAGAGTGAGAGGAACTAAAGTGGTGACAATCTGTTGCACCAGGATGAAGGCAGGGAGACTCCTGGAAAGGGAGGATGGCTAACCGACCAGGGACAGCTTTAGACAGGGCCGGGGCTGGGAAGCTGATCAGTGAATCAGATGCTTGACTGAGCCGGTAATTGAGTCATCAGTGAGGCTGTGTTGACCCCATCAAAGATGGAGCTAGAGGGAGGGTTTGGAGTTCCAATCTGTTTCAAGACCACTTCGCTGGTTTAATACCCTCTCCTCCTGAAGTAGTGCAGGCTGTTATTCCATGGAAGCAGCAGGCCTGTCTAAGGAAAGGCTATGTTCTCTGGGGTCCTCATGGACTGTCTGGATCTGCGTGGTGCATAGTCATCACACAGCACAGACGAGATTTAACAAGAATCGTCTCCTCTCAGCCAAGGAACTCAATCCAAGCACTGCATTTCATCATCTCCGGTGGGCCCCTCACAAGCCCTCCATCAGGCTGCAAGCCACCTCAATGCAGCACACTCCAGCGTTGGATCCAAGCAAGAGCAGGCCATGCAGCTGATCAGACCGAAGAATCTGACTTCGTAACTGGAGTGAAACTCCAGGAGCCAGAACATCCAAGCTATTTCCCCCGTCCTCTTGTGCACTTCTACATACATATATAAAGTCAAATTATTTCTAGAGTTGACCTTGCAATGTTGCCTCTGCATGCAAGGGAAACCCACCCCTAGGGAGGCGCCAGTTTGCAGTCAAGCCAGCCAGCAGGCAATGTCGCTTTTCTAAGAACAAAGAGCACGAGAGGGCAGACTCGAGGCACATGGGCAGCAGCCTCTGGAACTTTGCAGCACTTCCCACAGTGACCATCAAGAATCCCAAGGGTCTGAAGGGTTCAGGGGGTTGGTGCTTGGCTTTTAACTCCCTTTAGCTAGTTCAAATCTGCCCCCAACTTGAGGGTAACCAAATATAGTTACAGCCTTATAGCTGTGTGTCATGAGCTGGATCTGGTTCTCAGCCTGCTTCTTAATTGGTCTGGGGTCTATGGCACAGAAACCACAGTCACAGCTGGAAGCCCGATGGGCAGGACCCTCCCCCTCCACCCCCACCCGTGACCCAGGGCAGCCTTCCCAATCAGGGAGCGAGGCGCATTGGCACACTAATCTGGGGAAGCTTGCTTTGCCACACCCCTGCTCTCTGGGCCTCAGGTCCTCAGGGACGTCCATCCAGCACCTTTCCCCATGATCCAAGCAGTGGTTCTCAACCTTCCCAGGCGACTGTAACCCCTTCAGAAATCTGCTTTGTCTTGCGTACCCCCAAGTTTCACCTCACTTAAAAACTACTTGCTTACAAAACCAGACATAAAAAATACAAAAATGTCCCAGCGCACTATTGCTGACAAATTGCCGACTTTCTCATTTTTCCCATTAAATTATTAATCAATTGGAATATAAATATTGTACTTACATTTCAGTGTCTAGTATATAGAGCAGTACAAACAAGTCATAGTCTGTATGAACTTTTGGTTTGCACTGACTTCGCTAGTGCATTTTATGTAGCCTGATGTAAAACCAGGCAAATATCTAGATGAGTTGATGTACCCCCGGGAAGACTTCCGCGTACTCCCAGGGAAACGCATACCCCTGCTTGAGAACCACTGATCTAAAGCGGTGGCTTTCAAATTTTTTAGGCTGCGTACCCCTTTCCAAATAATGTCGACTACCGTGTACCCCCAGCTGAGATAGGGTCAGAATATACAGATGTTTAGATTGCCAAGTCTTACTAAATAAAATGCATTGTCCACTATTACAGGATTTTTCTCATGTACCCCCTGATGAGAGCTCGCGTACCCCTAGAGGTATGTGTACCCCAGTTTGAAAACCACTGATCGAAAGCATTTAAGGACAGACGGAGCATGTGACAGGCTCAGCGTTAACTGTGGAGCATGGGACGCAGTCACTTCTCTGGGCTGCCTTGGTTCCATTCCAGCCCAGGGCCTCAGGGGAGGGTGGGAGAGAGAAAGAGCATGTCATTCACGGGAGAAGAGCGATCACTTTCCTTTGGGAACCTGAGGTAACCCAGTCAATGAAACTCGATCCGAAGTGGTTTTGACATAAGGTCACAGAGCGAGACAAGGCAAGGTCGGGAGTTCAGCGTCAATACAACAAGTGCCAGTCACTACACAAAAGGCCGGGGGATCAGATATACCTATCAAGTGCTGCCTCGGAGGGAGAATGTTGAGACACGTAATTGCAGCCACTTTCATCCCCGTGGATTTTCGTATCGACCCCTTCGGTTCACACGGCTCTCCCTCGCCGCAGCTCTGGCTGGGGTGCTCCCCTTGGTGCCCCCAACGGGCACTGCTGTCACAGCAAGAAGTGACACCTCCCTCCCAGAGTGGGAGGGGTCGGTCTCCTGGCTGACCCCTGACTCTGACGGGGAGAGGTGGGGAAGTCCAAGACCATCCAAGAGGTTCCTTCACCTGTAACCAGCTCTCCTGTCAGCTGCCAGTGGCTTATTGGATCCTCCACTCCTCCAGCCACTGACACCACTAGCTAATGCAGTCTGCAAACCTCCTCAGGCCCCTTCCTCCCCAGTCCCACCTCCCCCAGGGGCTCCAGCAAGGCCCATCCATGCTCTGACCCAATGGAGGACAGAGTAACTGGGAGACAGGGGATGTGAGGGGGCGGATTCTTCTCTCAGGGCACGTCTTCACTACCCGCCGGATCGGCGGGTAGCGATCGATCTATCGGGGATCGATTTATCGCGTCTAGTGTAGATGCGATCAAATCGAACCCCGATCGCTCTGCCGCCGACTCCGGAACTCCACCGCAGCGAGGTAAGTCGACCTAACTTCTTGCGTATCTTAGGTCGATATTTCCCACCCCCCGTAGTGTAGACCTAGCCTCGCTTACATCGGGCTAATGGCCAGTGGCAGCTCATCAGCCTAGGCAAGTGAGGCCCTGCCTAATCAAAGAATTCAGAGCGAATTCCCCCAAAACTACCCTTTTGGTATATGTACAGATTTGTAAGGACAGTTAAGCATGTCTACATTAAATAAGTAATGTGACTCCACAAGACGCGCCTGTGATCTGATTTAAATCTGTCCCATTACTCACACAGTCTCCATAGCGGAACACGATGCCAGAACCGGTAGTGCTGCGGGTGAGGCACAAATGGGGTAGGTAATACTGCCTCGAGAAGCTGCCTTGTTACCACGTCAACTTGCTACCCTCAGGAGTCACTTTATGAGGGCGTTGCTGTGGTAACCAGGGCATGGGGAGGCTGGGGCAGAACTGCAGCAGTTACGGCTGGTTCTCACAGCGGGGCTGCAGGGAGCTGCCTCCCAACGCTGACACTGCACCGGGCTTCCTACACAGCTGCGGGACCCAAGACCATCCAAGAGATTCCTTCAGCTGTAACCAGCTTAGCTGCCAGTGGGAGGGATAGCTCGGTGGTTTGAGCATTGGCCTGCTAAATGCAGGGGTGTGAGCTCAATCCTTGAGGGGGCTATTTAGGGATCTGGGGCAACAAAAAAAAAAATAGTTGGGGATTGGTCCTGCTTTGAGCAGGGGGTTGGACTAGATGACCTCCTGAGGTCCCTTCCAACCCTGACATTCTCTGATTCTACACAAGATGTGTGGGAGGCTGCAATCGTTCTAGCTGGTGGAGCAGAGACCCCTGGCCAGGACCGCAAGGAGGAGGACGTATATTGGAATTTGTGAGACTGTGATATGTGCCTCACCTGTCCAATAAAGCCACCAGCTGCCACTGCTAACAGCACTAGCTTCGGCGGAGTTACTCCTGACACCATGGTATGGCATGGCTTCCACAGCGTTACACCCAGTTTACATGAGAATAACAGAGCTGGCCTCAGTGGAGTTACTTCACATTTGCACCAAGGTAGCAGCGCTGTCTCCAGTAGAGTTATTCCAGATTGACACCATTGCAAGAAGAGAGTCAGGCCCTAAAACTTCCACAGAAAGAATATCTTCTCACTAAATTTTACCACCCAATATTTGAGTTCTTTCCGCATCTCCAAAGGTTTGCTTTTTTGGGTGACATTTCCGTTTCCAAACAGAAATGTGCAAAATCCAGCACATTTCAAGGCACAAACTGATCTTCATCCAAACAGCTGTTTGAAACCTCTAAAATGCTGAGGATTTTGCTTGAAAATGGGCCCATTCCCGGCGTTCACATTTTCCCAATTTCACTCAAAAGTTGACCCCCTCCCTTGCAGTGAAAACACTTGACATTTCTGGGGGTTTGACTTTGTTCTTGCAAAATTGGGTCAACTTGAAGAAATGGAAACCACATGCAATAACCTCACGTATGAGATCTTTAAATTACCCCAGAGGATATTTCATACAGCACTAGGAAAGATATATTTGCAATTGACCAGAGCTTATACTTCCTGTCTCCGGGTCTCCCTAGCAAAAGGGAAGGGAAAGGCACCCTTTTAGTTTAATAAGCAATTCTGACCAAGCTTAGCCCAGGTTTCTTTGCTGGGTGGAGGAGAGTGGTATGAGGGGAAGGGTAGGAAGGTGGCTACAGGTGCTCAGATACCGTGGTGATGGGCACAGTACAGGAACCTGACGAGAACGGAATATTGGGAGTTTGCGTCTGCAATCTATTATATTTGGCCACTTGTATTTTGAGTGACACTTGGCAATGGACAGCAGGCCTGGGCATTATTATTAGCTGATGCTTCTCTGTGCAGCAGATGGCGCAGTTGCAACAGGTGACCAACTGCAGCCCACTTCCCTTCCCCCCAACAACCTCCAAATGGTGTCCTTCTGGGGTCCTGAATGAAATGTACGGTCCCTTATTAAATGCAGGCAAGCTGTGTCGGCCTGGCACTCCTTTGGGCAAGCCTTGTGAAGCTATAATTAATGGAGATATCCCATCTCCTAGAACTGGAAGGGACCTTGAAAGGTCATCAAGTCCAGCCCCCTGCCTTCACTAGCGGGACCAAGTACTGATTTTGCCCCAGATCCCCAAGTGCCCCCCTCAAGGATTGAGCTCACAACCCTGGGTTTAGCAGGCCAATGCTCAAACCACTGAGCTATCCCTCCCCCAAGCAGTGTCTTGAGGGAATGTGCAAGATGCCCAGAGAAGATGAGGGATTGGATCTTGAGCTCAGATACACAGGACCAGTTTACTCCACATTGACACACCAGTGTCAATAAAAACAGAATCTAGCTGTCCGAAAGAGTGAGGAAAATTCAGGCCCAACGGTGAGGATAACCATCAGCTTCATAGTCACCCCCAGGAACTGACAGAACCCCCATCCTTTGAGACCAGAGGTGCATGTGAAGCAAAACCCTAGATCAAAATCTCCTGGGACATTGAGAGCATCAAGATCCTTACCACCGGCTGAGCCCTGCAGCTCTCCCAGGGATATTTAAAGAGGAACTAGATGGAGGACTGGAGGATAATGGCCCATGGGGAGCAATCCAGCCTTGGTGGCAAGATGTGGGGAATTTTTCACCATCCCTAATTCTCATAATGTTCTCCCAGGCTGACTTAGCCTGGCATCAGTGCCAAACAAGGCAGAGGGGGACCGGATCCCAACCAGCTGCTCCAGGACAGAAGCATCTCTTTGCAGCAACTTCATCCTGCCTTGTCTTGCAATAAGGCATCTCTGCACCCTTCTGGGCCCAGAGAACTGCTGTGCAGCAAGCTACCTCATTAGCTGTAACAGATTGGCTTCTCTCATCAACGCTTCAATGATTCCCCCTGGACTAATAGTTCTGTCCAGGAGTGACAGCGGAAGGCACCACTAAGCCTTTCTTTTCTGGACTCCAGACTATCTTTGAAGTCTTGGCTTTGCAGTTTAAAGGGACACGTTCCTCCCTTTAGGGCAACTGGCTGCTTTTGCTCCCATCCTCAAAGCGTGAAACGAAAACTTATTTCTCTGCCAATTTTGTCTTTGGCCGATTCCCTCCCACCCCCTTGTGTTTCTGAATGGAGCCGAAATTAACATGGCTCTTTTTTTTGTCTCGGTTTTGTTTTACTCCCTTGGAGGAGGAAGAGACAGATGATTAGAAAAAGGAGAAACTTGTGTTTGCACACAGATCTCTTGGCAGCCGGGGAAAAGGAAATACAGTGGAGGAAATATTAGTCTGTGTGCATGTATCTTGGCAAGGATGGAAAATGAAATACAAGAGGGGGGTGGACTAGGATCGAGAGAGTTTTAATGAGATTTTTTTTTAATATATAACATTTTCCCAGGTTGGGAGCTACACCTCTCTGATTGGCCCATTGCCAGATGGTGCCAACAGGTGATGGCAGAAAACAGAGTGCCATCCACCCTGCTGCCATCTTTATTCATTCGCTAGCATTAAAATCCCCAGCTGGAAGATGTTTTGAGGACATTTTTGCCTTACAAAAGGCATAGTTTTATGGAAACAAATTTTTGACCCCAAATTTGCCAAATAGCTTTGCTAAGAGTGTTACCGGCACAAGAGGATGCAGTTACTTACAGCAGCCACAGGGTGGCAGCATAAATATGAAAGCAATCCACTGTGGGACTATTAACACGCTGAAATTTACTGTTTTGCTGCAAGGCATGCTAGCTGTGAAGTTCTTGGGCTATGCCCACTTTCTATCCCTGACCAGGCCTTTGGAATAACCAAAGAACCACCTGCTCCCAGAGAATCCTCCCCAGGTTTTACACTGAGCCTCTGGCAACCTGGGACAGGACTTTGGGAGTTTACTGAACGCTGTGTGAATACTCATGCAGTGTACAAGATGATCAATAAAGCTCCTAGCTATGCTTCTCCTTAATGAGCCCCCAGCACCTTGATCTAAGGAGCTCCAGGGCGGCTGGGGCACCACACCTGCCTTTGAAGTGGTTCCGTTATTGCTGAGGCAGGATTTACAATGACGAGGAACAGAGGAACTTTGGAAGATCTAGACAAGCATCCATGAATCTGACTCTCTTGTACAACCATCCGTATGCCCCTTGGAGCAGACACCAGGCCTCTCTTGGTGTTTGTAAAAAGCCATGACTAAAGACACAATAAATGGGTGCCCACCCCTCTCGCATGGTTTAATGACCTGAGTGCACAGCAAAGTCCAATCCCGATCCTGCACCCTCCATACCTTGGGCAGGTCACTTTCCATTCTCCACCTTGGTTTCCCTCTCTGCAAAATGGAGATAGCGGTGCCTCCCTACACCTCTCCCAAGAGTCTTGTGAGGCTCGGTTAGTGAATGTCTGCATCATGCTCTGAAAATGAAATCTGTGTAGGAAGTGTTCACTGGAGGAGTCTGGAATGGCCGGAGGGAACAGGCACCCATATAGAATTTCCCACACGGTCTGGTGACAGTTGAGCTGTAAACACTGGAAGAACAGCCCCTTCCCTTGGGCTCCAGCTTTCATTGTACTTACACCCATCTTACAGCCGTTCATGTCAGTTGACCTCAGAGTCATCACTGCTGACTGACACCAGCGTTAGATCAGAATCAGGTCCTTCCTAAGTGCTTCCACCTCAACTCCCCCTAAAAGCAGGGCAGACGGGGACACACGGAATTGAAGGGTGGGTGGGAAAGATGAACCGAACCTTTCCAAAGGGGGTGGGTGACTGAGATTGATCAGGGTGCAGTTCCGTTCTAGTCTCCCACCCTCAGCACCGAAGTATCTGAGAACCTTCCAGTCATCCTGCAATAAGTGACGTGACTATCGTCTGTCACATGTCGGTCACTCTTCCTAAGCCTCACTTCAGGGGGAGAATTGTGCGCGCAGCGGAGCACTTTGTCTTAGTAGGTTTTGGTCACGGTTACAATAGCTGCACTGTTGTGTGTTTCTATTACAGAAGACAGATCAGAGAAATGCGCCTGGCACTCGGAGCAGAAGGTGGGGAGGTTTGTGATGGTCCTTAGTTCCTGAGGGAGTTTGCTCCACAGTCTTGGACTAAACCCTGAGAAAGTTCTGTCTCCTGCACAGACAAGCTTTGCCCTGATGGTAGAGTTCCATTGGGTCAGAGGAGTGAAGTTGTTGACCATGGTGTTCACCCTGGAGCCTTCAGTTCTTTTAGATACCTGGGCCCGAGCCATTGAACATCTTGAAGAGAAGGACTGAAACCTTGAACTTGACTCAATATTCTATGGGAAGTCAGTACAGGGAGCGGGCAACAAGAGTGATGTGTTTGTGGTAGCCTGTGATGCTGAGGAAACGCGTTGCAGCATTGGGGTTTTCCAAGGGCTGATGGCTTCTTACCCAGGTATATCACATTGCGGAAGTCCAATTGGGAGGTTACAGAGAGGCGAATAACTGAGGCCAGGTCACTGTCCAGCAGGATGGGCTGGAGTCTTCTAGCCAACCAGAGATGGTAGAAAGCAGTACTCATGGATGCCGCTATGTGAGAACTTAGCATCAGTGAGGAATCCAGGAATGTCAAACTTCAGATTGAACTGACCGATTGTGGGTGTGAAACGTCAACCAACAGAGAATGCACCATAGCTGCAAACTCTTCAAAATGCTTCCCACTGCCCACCAGCATCACCTCTGTCTTGCTTGGGTTCAGCTTCCGCCGGCTGGTCTTCATCCATGAGCCGAAACTGTCCAACCCAACTTGGCAGCAGTGGTGTGGTTGTACATGGTGAAGGACAGGTAGAGTGATGTGTCATCTGCATTTTGTTGGCACTTGAGTCCCTGGCATCTTACTCGTTCACCTTGTGGCTGTTTGAGTTTTGAACAGAGATGCGGGGGGTCTGTTTTTAATTTGTCTAAACCATTTCACTTATCCATAGGGCCTCATGACCCATGCTCCTTGCCCATAGCATGGACACTTTCTGTGCCGGCGCCCTAGAGAAGCTAATGGGAGCTGGGCAGAATGGAAATCCTGGGGAGATGGGCTGCTGGGCAGAACAACAGGTGCACTAACACCTGTGAATCATCACTGGAGGAGCCCGGAAGGATCTCAGATTCTAACCATGCCTAAGCTCTTCACGCCATGACCTTCTGCTGCCCCAATCAATACAGAGTAGAAAGCAGGAGGTTAGATGCTGTGTGGCCTATAAGGATTGCCCTTCTGTATCTCATGCAGAGTTGTCACCGACAATCTCCAGTGCTCTGTCCAGTACACTTTTAAATTAGTTCAGCTCTTATCCTTTCCCTTCAGAGGCCTCAGTATATCTCCCCACTAGCCAATTTTTTTCTGATTTTCAGCCTCCCTTTGAACATCCCCACCCCACTGCTTCTAGCTCTACGCCCATGGACCACCCTCCACAATTCCCCTCCCTCCTTGGTGTTTGCACCCTCTGAATGCTTGTAGTTAACTCGTCTCCAGTCCACTGCGTCGCCAACCCCAACACAAGACGCACTGTATTCTTTTCATCTCTCCTCAGAAGGCAATTGCTCCAGCTTGTTCGTCATTCTTGTGGCTCACCTCCTACCCTGCTCCGTTGTGCATTGAGGTTTGGGGGATTCATACGCGTCATCGTTTGCAAAATAAGTCACTTTTTTCTCTGGAGATCCACCTAGGATGAGGATCTTAACATGCAGCGTTTAAGTATATTCAAACCAACCCAAACGACCATGGAAATTCAGAGAGGGGTTTATACAGATGAGTGTTAAATGGAGGGGGAGAGGGTGAACAGACAGACAGACAAGCTAAGTCCTCAGTCTGTAAGTTACACAGTGTGTAATTTAGCTCCTGTAGCTTACATGAGCTCATAACTTACAATAACTCAGGTTCCCATGCAGACATTTACTGATGTGTAACTTACACCCCTCTGCAGCTGGCCCCGGATTTCCAAGGCTCCGTGTAGCAGGGTTTTGCATCCTAAGTCCTCTGGCTCAGCGTCCACTCCCCCCACACATTCCAAGTGAGCTGATCCTGATGGGACCCTTCAGAGTTGCTGGCAAAGGCAAAGCGTGCCAGGCAGCGGGTCGCCTCCCGACAGCTGCTCAGCACATTTCCCATCCCCTGCACGAGGAATCCTCGGCTGGGATGTTTGTACAAACGTGGGTATTTGCTGTGTCAACACACATCAGCGAGCAAACGCGTTACAAGGAAAAGGAAACAGACTGGGAGCAACGGCCTGTCCAAACCTCACTCTGCGGTGACTCTTCTCCAATGACCCCACTTCGCTACACCCAGGAAAGCTCTGCACGTACCTTACCCCAGAGCCAACCTGCCCAGCGGACCCCTCGGGTTGGGTCTTTGTGGCCAGAAGACTGAGGGGAGGAGACTTTAAGTAAGACGCCCGGATATGGATAGTGTATATAAGTAGCCTTCAAATACAAGTCTCCTTGGTGCAGTGGGTTAAGGCACTGGCTTTTCATCTTCGCGGGCCTGAGTTTAAATTGGGAATTGTAACTCTGCTCAAGAGAGGCTTGAGAGCAGAGCAGGGGATGCTGCAGTTCAGGGCATCAGTGCCGGAGTGGAGGCAGCAAGTGGTGCAGGTCGGTACAGAGGTGCACTGGCATTGCTATATGAATTAGCAGAGGGGAATGCCGGTCAGGACAGGGGGGCAATGGCAGAGTCGGGAAAGGGGACTGAAATGAAATGTATTTTCCCTATTTCAAATCCTTCTAGTCCTGATCCTCTAAAACGCTAGTCTACGTGGCTTGACATACCGGATAATTTTAACGGCGTCCTAACTACATCAAATCATCCATCCAAACTTGGCAAGATCTGCCCCCAGATGAGAGACATATTTGTGCAATCGGATCCAATATTTACCAAACATCCAGTGATCCAAATAGTTTGGGGCATTTCTGGGGCCATCCGGAGCAGCATTTTTATGCTGTAGAAGGAAACAACAGCGCCGAGACGTACAGAAGGCCTTTAAAGCAAACAATTCCTCCGAGCTCTTCACAAACTGGGTCCAGCTGTTTGCAATAGTTGCTCACTTCCCCTTTAGTCTGGCACATACAGAGTGTGTGTGTGTGTGTGTGTGTGTGTGTGTGTGTGTGTGTGTGTGTAAAAAATACACTCATGCTAAAGAATCTCCATGAGTTGGGCCTTGACACACAGGAAAGAGCTGTTTACTTATATCCAGTAGAGGACAGCACAACAAATGCACATTATAAAGTGCAGTTTTGAACATGCAATTCTGGATCAAAAGAAACTGTGTTAAAAGTATTAAGGTTGCAAAGTCAAGCACTCAGAAGTTAGGAAACGCCAGAATTAAGGCTGCCTGTGAAACCTTAATTCAGCTGCCTTGAGCATATGCATCCAGGGACAGTCTTTCATTACAGGATCACATACTATTTGTGCTCTCCAGGAATTGCCCTTACCCCTCATCCCAGCTGCCTGTCTGAACAGCACCGATGCCATAGACTGGCACTTGCGCCTTCACCCATCCAAGTCCAGGCCGGCGGCCCGCACAGCAACCTCAGCGGCCGGTGCGATCCGCTGCATGCCCGCCGCCAACAGGGGGAACCAGGCTTGCGTGGGGAGAGGGGAGCTCCCCGCGTGCAGTGACCCGAAAGCGTAGCTTGTTTGTAAGGCAGTTAACACCGAGCGGCCCCGAAATTCCCACCTCGCTCAGGCTGGAGCGAGCGCTTGTCAGCGAAAAGCCTGGCGTTCCCAGAGAGAAACGGCCTCTCGGAGAAAAAAGTACGGCAGCAGCAGAGGAGCTTAAAAAAAAATCAATGTAAAATTATTTGATTGACACTTCAAAGGGAGCAAGTAGAAAAGGCTGCCTGGCGCGCTGCATACAGACTCTCCCACTGCTATGCTCCATGTGCAGGGGGAACTGCACACTGGGGAGCGTCCCACCACGGCACCGAAATCCCTTTTCCCTTTCCTGCCCGCACCTCCACAGCTGTGCCACGCTTGCTAATTAGTCAACGGCGCACTTACCGGGGCCTTCCGTCCCGAAGGCACTCGGGCGACTCAGCCCGGGCATAGGCGCCGACTCTCTGGGTGCTCTGGGGCTGGCCCCCCGATCTGCGTCTCCCACTTCCCCCAGCACCTCCTGCCCACCCCTCCTCCTCCCTCCCAGCAGCTGTTCCATGGCATGCAGGAGGCACTGGGGCGGAGGGCGAGGAGCAGGGCAGGAAGAGGTGGGGGCGGAGTTGTGGGGGAAGGAGTGGAGAGGGGGCAGGGCCGAGCACACCCTGGGAACCAAAAAGTCTGTGCCTGTGGCGGGGGGTCTGGACGGCTCAGGTTGCCAGGAACGGGAGAAGGATCCTTCACCTAACGGAGAGCAGGTGGGTAGAACCCAGCCCAGGGTGTCCCTGCCCATCTGTTGGCTCTTTGGGAATTCCCAGTCCAATCTCTAGGCTACTAGGAACAGATTCATACCTTCCCCAGTGCAGGGCTGCAGCTCTGTCTCTCCTGTCCTAGGGCTGCTGAGGGCCTATTCAGTCCCAAGGGTACCCTAGCTTTGCGGTGGCCCCGTAGGCCTTGTAATAGCTGCAGAATAGCATAGGAATTCCCCAGAACCCAGGGGCGGCGGCAGGCACCAGTGCAGCAAGCGCGTGCCTGGGGCAGCAAGCCGCGGGGGGCAGCCTGCCGGTGGCTGTGAGGGCAGCAGTCAGGCTGCCTTCGATGGCATGCCTGCGGGAGGTCCGGCGGTCCCGTGGTTTCGGCGGCAGGGACGCTGAAGGCCCGGCACCGGCGGACCTCCCACAGGCATGCCGCCGAATCTGCGCAACCAGCAGACCGCCTGCAGGCATGCCGCCGGAAGCCGCCTGCCTGCCTGCCGTGCTTGAGCGGCAAAAACCATAGAGCCGCCCCTGCCAGAACCCCCATTGCATGGAGGCGAAAGCAGGGGCCAGAGCCAGCTCTGCATCTGCTTCATCTGAGGTACACAAGCAGGCCATAGAGCAGTGAAGAATTCCCATCCCTCTGGGAAAGGGCTAACTCCAGTTAGCTGTGCTCCAGTTACTCCTCTCGAGTTAGAGCAGGCCAGGCACACCGCGATATCACACTTGAGACGCGGCATCCGCCCAGGTGCTGCACTCACTCGTCGTGCCACTAGCACTTCCCGTGTCCCGTGACGGGCTGGAGTTAAAAGCACCACTGTACTCAAGGTCAGGGGGTTTGTGAGCGGGTGGGACCGAGGTTATAATCCGAGTTACCTTGGCAGTGAAGACCTGCCCCTAGAGTTCATATCATGCAAAACACCAGCACGTAGGCACTGATTGGCCGCCTTGTCTTAGCGTGGACTAGATTCAAAGGAGCCACAGAAACTGAATCCCTCCCTCCAAGCACACATCCTATGGAGGGGTGTGGGGGACCCCTGCCAGCCAGTGTGGAAATACACTGGGGGAGGGGGCAGCATGGGGAAAGCCTGCACTGCTGTTCTGTGGGTAACGTGCTTCGAGCTCAGATCCTCCTGCCCCCTCCCAAAAATAGACCCACCATTTGAAGCTAGAGGAGACTCGCCGTTAGCAGTTAACAAACAGAGGGCCTATGACAAACAGCTGAGCCCTTCTGCTCACATCCAGTATATAACTCCCCATTCATTGCACTATAAAGGGTTTCTCTCTCCTAGTGGGAGGAAGAGAGAGAAAACTAAAAAGGGGGCGAGAGTATGGAGCAAACAGCGAGTGGTGTTTGGATTCTTTGCTTTCCATGGTGATGCAGGCTAATAATTGTACTTCCCCAGTTCCTGGTTCCACAAGTCTCCGCATCATGGACTGACGGCTTGAGCGCATTCCTCCCCCGTGATGGATTGTGATAAGTCAAGTTGCTTGTTAATAACTGTACAATTTACCTAACAAATTTGGAGCTTGTAGTACAGCTTCCTTAATGTGTTTAATTTATTGTTACATTTCCTTCAGGTTAATGGTTTGAGAGTCCGTCAGACTTTAATCTCTACAGTTATTATAAAGTGCTTGTTTCTCGTTAAAATGGAAAATGGAGTCAACCGAGGAGATTTACTTGTGATAAACTGGCCAGAATAAATCTCTCGCCTTTGTGTGCTGGGGCGGGGAGGGGGGGGAAATGAATGCCAGCTATTTAAAATGCTAAAGAGACATGTCAGCAAAGGTCCAGGGCCTGTTATAGATTAATGAAGCCTCTGCACCTTTCCTGTTGGTCAGTCAGAAAGCTCTATAAGGACCTGCACCGATTCCCCTTGAGACCAATGAAAAGACTCCCATTGATGTCCATGGGAGCAGACCCTGGCCCTAGGAGTAGCATGAGATGCATGGAGCCCAGGTGGAAAAGATAGGCCTCGGTGCCTGGGAGGCTGACAGGGAGGTAACTTGCTAAGCAGGCAGCCACACTTCAGAGCATGTAATCTACAGAGACAGATGAGGTGCTTTACTCAAAGGGCCAGAGCTTGCAGAAGGGATCCAAAGGCGGGGGTGGAGTCCAGGGGCTTGGAGGATAGTCAGATGACTCCACACAGCACAATCACTGCTCCATAGATTGAAGCACCTGAGATGTGCTAGTGGGAAAATTGGTTTGATTTTGCTGGTTGGAGAGTGGACAGCTGCTACAGATGTGAAGTTTTAAGGGATCCCAGCATTGAGTATTGAGATCACACTCGGCAAAGGTGGGGGATCCTGCAGAGTTGTTACAGTCTGTGGGGTGTGTAGGCATCACAGCCCGGGGGCGAAGGTTAACCAGACAAGTTATCCATCAACTAGCACACAAAACTCAGACTTCCCAGGCTTTTTCTCGAAAAACACATGAAGCTGATAGCTGAATAGCTGCTAGCCCCATGGCTAGGGCACTCCCCTGAGAGCCCCACATTCAATAGCTGCTAGCCCCGTGGCTAGGGCACTCCTCTGAGAGCCCCACATTCAATAGCTGCTAGCCCCGTGGCTAAGGCACTCCACTGAGAGCCCCAGATTCAACAGCTGTTAGCCCCGTGGCTAGGGCACTCACCTGAGAGCCCCAGATTCAATAGCTGCTAGCCCCATGGCTAGGACACTCCCCAGAGAGCTCCACATTCAATAGCTGCTAGCCCCATGGCTAGGACACTCCCCAGAGAGCTCCAGATTCAATAGCTGCTAGCCCCATGGCTAGGACACTCCCATGAGAGCCCCACATTCAATAGCTGCTAGCCCCGTGGCTAGGACACTCCCCTGGGAGCTCCAGATTCAAGTCCCTGCTCTGCCTGATTTGGAGCCGGGACTTGAACGTGGGTCTCCCTCAGGCCCTAACCACTCAGCAATAGGGCCAGTCTTGGGTGCGGGATTTCCTCCCCCACCCCCATATCCTGGACCTGAGAAATCTCCCTGATGAAAGAGGTGTCAAAATCAAAACATTTAGTCAAAAAATTCCTGACCAGTTCTCCTAGCAACCATGTCACAAGAACGATAGCTCTCTGCTGGTCTGCTACACAATCCCGAATTAGGAACCAGAGAGACTGAGCTTAGTGATTGGGAACGTATCATATAGGAGCCACACAGATGGCAGGTATTTAAAACTGCAGGGCCGGCTTCAGAATGTTCCAGAAGCCTGGCCCTGCACAGAACCCCTTATCCCCCAAGGAATCACTCACTCACACACGCTGGTTTGCGGTAACTAGCTAGCACCATTTGTCTCTGCAGCAGGAGCAGCGCAGTGCATTTCTCTACAGGACAGGCCCTATGCAGGCAGCCGTCAGGAAAGCAGCCCCATTAATCTCTCTGACAGGGAGCTGGAGGGAACACACCTCGCATGGGTGTGGCAGGTGACTCCATGGCATCTCAGCCCCAGGGCCTGTCAGAAAGAAGAAACTGCCCTGGCAAGTATCATACAGTGCTGAGTATTTATCTGCAGATGCAGCATCAGTTGCAGGTAAATTGCAGCCCAGAGGCACGAGGCAGTGCCTTCCATTGAAAGACAAGTGGAGGGATGGGGAGACCGGAGGGATGGGAGTTACTTAAAGCATGAGAAAGTGGCAAGAGATGGTAGCTACCCAGCTGTAGCCAGCAGGCATTGGCAGTAATACTTACCCTCCCACCCTTCTCAAAGCAGAGCTCAGCACGCCCGCTCTATGGAGAGCTCTTTCCAACCACTTTCTTAGGGACTCGGGGCTCGCCAAATGTGGATTCAACCAACATCTAGCAAAGCAGCCACTAAGGAGACGTGGATAGGGCCACAGGGAGGCTAAGGGGATGGTACTGCAGGGGAGCGAACCCCTGAGATTCAAATCCCAGGCTGGGTCACACCAGGGTGAATGAGTTGGATGGTCTCATTCCAGTGCCTTTGTCCACAGCAGAAAGCTGACCACACAACGTAGCATAAGCTCAGGATTGAGGGGCATTCACAGATCTGTCCGGAATCCTTAGACTAAGGCCCCAAAACACTTAAGCACATGCTTAACTTTAAGCATGTACATATAGCCAAAAGAAGTCACTGAGACTGAATCACATGCATCAGTGCTTTGCTGAAAAGAGGCACTGAGTAGCAAGGCTGGTGCAGTTAGCAAATCTGGGACGGCCCTCGAGTAGCAGGGAGTGCTGGGGGACAGGAGCAAAGTGCAGTGGCAGAGCTAGCGTTCATTCAGGACTGGCATAGTGGAGCGTGGGGAAGGTGAAGATTAAGCGGGGAAGAGGGGAATGGCTCCCAGGGCTGAAAGAGTGGATCGGGATGTCTGTGTGTGAGATGCTTGCCCGGAGCCTGCCCTCACTAAGCCACTAGCCAGCAATGCAAACTACCTCAAACCTGATCTGTCAAAGTTCCCCTGGATAAAATGTAAGGTTTTAAGGACAGGAGCATGTAGTACTGGAGGTTGAATCCCGCTGGGAGACAGGTCAGGAAAATCTGTGTAATGCTCTGTGCATAGCACAGTCAAGATCCTTGCTCTGACGGGCCTCAATCCAAAGGCTCCTGTGGCAGAGAAGCTGAATATTTATGAGTGTAAGACAAGGAGCAGGACACCTACAAGACACAGGTTTCAACTTGGCAAAAAAAAAAAAAAAAAATGGGGAAAATCACTAGTTGAGCCATCTGATTGCGGAGAGAAAATAGCATCACAGCCAGGAAAGTGTAAGGCCCTTTACCTAGCTCTCTGTTCCCAAGAAGGCGTGCTGACAGCTGACAAGGGAATGGTACCCCACACACAAACACAGAACCATCCTCTCCCAGCCAGGCAGCTGCTGGTTTCAATCATGTGCCACCATCCCGTAGACATCTCCTCACTCCACATACGCTCAAGGAGAGACCTCCCCACATATACGATCTTAGTCCCCACACCCAGACATTTCCATTTGCAGGAGGCACTCGATTAGTCAAGGAAAGGGTAGGGACGGTTTTGTGGCCTGCAGCATGCAGGGGGTCAGACCAGATGATTATAATGGTCCCTTCTGACCTTAAAGTCTATGAGTCTATGAGTCTAGATTTGAGATCCTAGGGTTCAGAATCCTTAGAGAAATAACTCACGTGGGAGCCCATAGACTGGGAACTCCTCCATGAATGGTGGGGAGGTGCCACACCATGCTAGTGAAATACCCACCATCAAATCTAACCCACAGGAGACCATAAGATACCACTACTCTTCAGTCTCTGATTAACCACGGCCCCCTGTGCGGTGCAAGACATCCAGGATGCCGAGTGGTGTGGTGGCCCACCGCTGAGCCACAACAGAGTCTGACATAGATGTGCCAGGAAGCGTGGGATGAATTGGCTTCCAGTTCTGTGGCTGCTGTTGAGCATTGGACCCAGGGGTAGGATGTTAGCCAGTCACTCACTCCAGGCAGATGAGTGCTGCCAGCTCCATTCTACATGTCTACACCCAGTAAAAAGAGTAACAGAGGTGACACACCAGGCCCCACTTGTTCCAGGTGCTAATAAGAAAAGCTCAACTCTTGGCTGGTCCATGCTGCCTCTAACCAGCTTCTGCCACATGGGCACATTACATCTTCCAAGCTCACAGCCCGGTGGCTCAAACAGGCTTAACCCATCCGTGGAGTCCCCCATCCGGGGGCTACATTCACAGCATGCACAGCTATCTTGCATGTCATCTCAGCTGAGACTTAAACCTCATGATGCATAGCAGCCAGAAGGGTGCCCCCTTCCTTGTCAGAGTCAGACAGAGGCCTGCTAGGCTCCTCCCTGTGTAGTGGACTTCTCCATTCTGGGCGACACTGACAATGTCCTTTGGAAGGTTCTAGGGGAGACTATGCCCCAGAAAGCTGGGAGCTCACATAGGAAGCTGAGCTCCATCAGCAGAGGTGCTTCTGCTTCTATCAAGGCCATGCTGGTATTTCTTCTGAAGGATTTTGGATTGCTTTTATTTCTCTGTTCCAGCCAGGAAGGTTAGCAGGGTCAACCGAGCACTGGATCCCCCTTCCCTTGTAGGGTTTCAACGAGGAAGGAGACACAATATTCAAAGAGGAGAGTTTAGCCCTGGGCGGAAAGTTGTCAATGTGTCAGGCAGAAGCCTGCCACCCCCCGTCCCTTTGCCTTGCATGAGAGCTATTTTAAGTTACATGTGCGGCTGCCTTTTTGATTTCCCTGGCAGGGCTGCTCCATGACATCAGCACAAACTGCAAGCCCGCAGAAACCCTGGGACTGTGAGAGCGAGCGCTGCCGCACGCAGCACTCCTGGAGGGACGGAAGAGATTGGATCGCAAGGATTCCTGCCCATGAGGGCACACCCACCTGATCCTAGTGGATGATCCCTGCTCATGAAGGTGTGAATCCACCCCAAAAGGCCCCTAAAAATATGCCCTAGAGGCAAGTGGTGGATGGAAAGGGTCATTGGGCTGCACTGTAAGTATCAGACACAGTCAGTGTGCTTCCTCCCCAGTACAGATCCCCAACTAGTAAATGGACATAGATCATCTGGCTGGTAAATGACCTGTTTTTGCTTGACTGGGCACAATGACCAAGACAGACGGGGATGCTTTTAGCATCCCAAGCACCATAGGCCTGTCTGCACCCACCTTAGTGAAAGGTTCTCCCGGAGCCCAGACCAGAGGATCACATGTATATGCAGGTAGCACATAAAACTTTCTTGGCTAGCTAGGTGTATGGAGTGCAACTAGAGTGGAAATCCCAGGCCTTGAATGTCTGACAGTACTGAGCAGTCTTCTCCATGGGTGAAACAGGTACAGAGTCTGAGATTTAAATTCCAGGAGCATCAAGGAAAACCACTCCTCTCATATTGCAAGTGGCAGACGGTGCTTCCAGGGAAGTTTAACTTATCCACATCTCTTACTACTTCTGCTGAAGAACAGGGAAGGAGAAGAGAGACCCATCTAATAGAGCTGTGCCAATGGACCGGAGTCTCAAGAATCAAGCACACATTATGTCTAGATACTTTAGGGATGTGCCAGAGCTGCTACAAATACCACTGATGGCATCAGTTGTTCTCAGTTAGCAGGTCCCAGCCCCCAAGAGGGCCTGCCAGCAGTTGGCTGCAGAGGATGATGGTTGTTAGCTGTCTCACATTCCTGGTTTCCAGTCTTCCGAAGAAGTGGGCATCTCACTTCCGTGGAACCAGGCACCCTCTGATGCCAGGAGCTACCCTTGAAGAAGCTGTGCCGATGTGCTTTGATGCTCCTGTTCTGAGGTGCATTAGAGGACAATGGGGTCATAGGATGTAAAATGTTTGAGAATCCCTGGAGTAAACAAAAGAGGCCAGCCAGACTAGCCAGTGGATGATGTATTAGTGGGCGCATTAGATCCACTCTGGCATGCAGCTGCGATTTAGCAGACACAATAAACCCAGCACCGGGAAAGGTTCTCCTACCAAAATAGGGGTTTTGCTGGCTTCAAGAGAGAAATGCACATGCGAGAGTTCACCGAAAGACCTAAAGGGAGGTGAGGATGGGAGAGACAGATGATGGGGAGCAGAGCACTAGGAGCTACGTTATAGGGAAGGAGGGCCTGGTAAATCTAGGGCACCGTGATGTTAAGGAGAGAATATTGGTTACTGTGTTACTGAGGCTGTGTCACTTTCTATCAGGAACACTCCATATTTCAATCTGACTGTCTGACATGTGGTATAAATAAGCCCATTGTTTCCTAACTATAGCCTGTGCTGCCTCATATCAGCTTGCTCCCCTGTTCCTTATAATTAATAAAAACTAAAAGACTGCTGTAGTTTTAGAGCCCACCGCCTAATGGGAAAGGGCTGTGCTCTTACCAAGCTCCAAAAAGTCCCCAGTGATATTTCCAGGGTTATTAGTGTTCCGAAATGTCAGCACCGCACTCCTATTTACCCATCAGCAGGCATCTCGTGGACAGCTATGCTGGTGTCAGGACCCTGCCGCAGCTAAAGGAATTAAACTCCGAAGAGGCACCCAGGAGGCAGCGTGGGTAATCGGGCTGAGTCAAAGCCCTGGGACTCCCAGAGAAAATGGCTGGTTGTGCTCCTAAATATCACTCAACCATGGAACGGCTCCTGTGTAAATATCCGCCCGCGAGCGGCCCCACTCTCAGAAAGGTCAGATGTACAAATACAAAGAGAAGCGGAGGAGGGAAAGTAAGGAAATAAAGAACAGATTGTAACAAATACTTGGCCACTCAGGGGCTCCATGGCTGTCGCTTTGCTTCACACCATAGACACTCGGAACTTCATAGTGACAGTGGAGAGAGACCTGATGCTATCCATGGAGGATAGGTCCATCAATGGCTATTAGCCAGGATGGTCAGGGATGCAACCCCATGCTCTGAGTGGCCCTAGCCTCTGTTTGCCAGAACTGGGAATGGATGACAGAGGATGGATCATTCAGTCATTGCCTGTTCTTTTCATTCCCTCTGAAGTACCTGGCCACTGTCAGAAGACAGGATACTGGGCTAGATGGACTATTGGTCTGATCGACTTCTGCTATTCCTGCTCCATGAGTACGTGCTCCTTCCACTTGAGCTAAAGGTGAATATCCATAAACAGTCTGGGGACTATGACACACGGGTGAGCCATTCTGATTCCACCCTGTGGAGGGCATTGGTGGGCTCACTGATGAACTGGCTAGAGTGTAATCATGGTGGCTGTGACAGATTTCAAAACAAGAGATCCTCTGATTGAAGTAAGGTGGGTCTGAGTCCTTGAAGGTCTGTCCACACATTGCAATGTAGCATCACAATGCAATATCAACACATTATGCCGTGACACAGTGACATTGCAAAACCACTTGGGAAAAACTTTTAAATTCTGCACAAACCAGGATGCCACCATTAGCATCAAGGTAGGTGGCACCTGGGGGGCTTCAGCCATAATTCCAACCCTGTCAACATCCTTCTTAGGAAGCCATTGAAATCTCTCCAAAAGACAGAAGATGCCTTTTTGCCAGTCACCTGGTGGTGCGATAGCAGAGCAGAACTTAACCAAGCTGTGGAATCTCCCACCTAGTAGACAGATTCTGCAACCTGTTCGGTACGGCTGCTGAGACCCCCGTCTGGTCACTCCTGTTCTGCTTTAATGGGTGAGTCAGAAGAGGGTTTTCCCCTTGGGCAGACCCACAGGGAGAAGTCATGCTGAGTTTATCTAGGTGGAAACTTATTCTTCCCTCTCTTACAGCAGCAAAACAATTGGACTAATAGTCACCCACCAAATCTGCAAGGAAGATGAGAGCGTCAGGTCGGAGCACATCACTAGGATATCTTACCTGCACTCCTGGCTCTCATCCGAGTCAGCTATAAAGTGAGGACTAGAAGTTACTAATTTATTCCCCTCTCCAGCAGCTGATGCTGTGGGGGAGCTGGGGACTTTACAACTTTGTTGCCAGAGTCCTTCATGCTAGAGACTGGACGGGTGTGGTATGACACTCACAGGAACTTGGTGTCACTCATGGTTCTGGTGGAGTGGGAGGCCAGGGTTAGGATCATCTTGGTGCCCCTGCCTCCCTCCCTCCCCCCAGCTGCAATTCTGGAGGAGCTGGGGATTTTGGGGTGGAACACAAGAACTGTTTGACAGCACATGACTTTAGGAAGTGGGAAGGAAAATCACCACCATGTCCAGTTACAAGCAACTGTGGGAAGGAAGAGGAAAGAAGGGATTTTAAGAATGCATTTGCTCATGATGGACTCTGATCAAACCCCGACTGCTCCCAAAGTGCCAGAGGATCTAAGCGACCCAGTGAGGTCAGGACATCCATTTCTTGTCTCTTCCAAAAGACAACTGGTTTCACTTTTGAGGCTGGTTTCTGCCCCTATCATCTTGGAGGTGCAGATAATAAGGGAAACCAGGATTTGTCACGGTTGGATGCAGTAGCTTGATTCCCCCAGAACGTCTGTGCTTCTTTGTAGCTAGCTGCATGACTCAGCAGTTCAGGAACAGGCCTTGTGAGTGGCCCTGACGAGAACGCCTCTCTTTTCCACTCCATGCTGCTTTCCCGTAACACTGCGGCAAGGTCTGCAACAGAAGGGGACAGGCACCACAGGCCCTGTAGGCAGACGTTGGAACGGAGTGATCCACGTGAGCTCTAGATCTACTTAGAAGAGGGCAGAATAAGAGCTGTGCTCACCTCTCGGAGAGAGAGGTCCATCGGTGGAGGATTGAATGATCGCTTGTGGGCTTAGTGCAAAGGCTCTCGCTCTTGGGTCACACATCCCACGTCATAGTGAACGAAGGCCATTGCCATGCGATAGCTGTTCTGGGGTCTAGTAACTGGACTGAGTCAGTGGCTCCAGCCCAGGTCCCGGTTGTTCACCTCACAGAAACCACCAGCACTAATTGGCCTCCTTGCTGGTAGTCATAAGAAGTACCCAGGAGCATATCGGCCCTGTTGAGGCATGCTAGGGAACACCTGCCATTGCCGCTGTGCTTGTGGGGTGGATGACTAGGACTGCTGGCTCCCATCCATCTGGCTCCCTTCAGCTTCACTGGGAGTTGTGGATATTCAATACCTCTGAAATGTGGCCACTTTACTAAGCGGTTTAAAGTGCCTGACATTAGATGGCCCAAAATGGCAGCTCAAGTACTCTGTGGCTTCTGCCTACCGGCACCAAAATAATCTTGTTTCACAAGCAAGATGAAGGGAAGAGGGGCTTGCAGTGAAGTTCAGTGGAGCTGAGGTCTCCATCCATAGATTTGCCAGAACTCTCCACCAGCTGAGGACCAATTTTGTGATAAAACCCCAAATTGAAGGGCAGAAAGAAAACAATGGGTGGATTTCAATGTACCCTGTATGCACATACCTGTGGAACTCCATGCCCCAGGACAGATCTGGTCATGTGCCATGGCTGGACTTTTAAAAATGGCTGGATAATTGTATGATCGATAGCACCATCTGTAGTAGTGTGTGCTAAGGTGATGGAACTCAAAGTCTCATTCTTTACAATCTGAGCTGATCATTTCGCTACTGCTCAAGCACGGGTGGGCAAACTACGGCCCATGGGCCGCATCCAGCCCACCAACCATTTTAATCCGGCCCTCAAGCTCCTGCTGGGGAGTGGGGTCTGGAGCTTGCCCCTCTCTGGTGCTCCAGCTGGGGAGCAGGGTCGGGGGCTGCTCCGCGCAGCTCCCAGAAGCAGTGGCATGTCCCTCCTCTGGCTCCTACATGTAGGGGCAGCCAGGCTCTGCACGCCGTCCCCACTCCAAGCGCTGCCTCTGCAGCTCCCATTGGCTGGGAACTGCGGCCAATGGGAGCCATGGGGCGGCACCTGCGGATGGGGCAGCACACAACAGAGACACCTGGCTGTGCCTCTGTGTAGGAGCCGGAGGGGGGGACATGCCGCTGTTTCCAGGAGCCGCTTGAAGTAAGCGCTGCCTGCAACCTGCACCCTTGAGCCACACCCCGTGCCCCAAACCTCAAAGCCCTAATCCCCCTCCCATCCGCCGAATCCCTCGGTCCCAGCCTGGAGCACCCTCCTGCACCCCAGATCCCTCATCCTCAGCCCCACCCCAGAGCCTGCAACCCTAGCCAGAGCCCTCACCCCCACGCAGCCTCCTCCCTGCCCCAGCCCAGAACCCCCTCCCACACCCTGAACTCCTCATTTATGGCCCCACCCCGGAGCCCGCACCCCCAGCCAGAGCCCCAACCCCAATTTCGGGAGCATTCATGGCCCACGATACAATTTCTATACCCAGATGTGGCCCCCGAGCCAAAAAGTTTGCCCACCCCTGTGCTGGAGGCAGGAAATCAGAGCTGATGGACCAATGGACTGTGTTGCTATAGCAGAAAGAGGGAAATAGGTCTTGATGGACCAATGGGGTGATCCCATACAGCAGGGAGCAGTATAGCCAACCTCATGGACCAGTGGTTTCTTCAAATATATCAGGAAACAGAATACTCAATTGAACGGATCAAGGGGCTTATCTACTATGGTGACTTCTATGGTCTAGGTTCCTTATCAGCAGGGTGCATACAGAGACAACTGAACACCAGTATTCATTGTACCACTCTAATCCACAGTGCTGGGGGAAGGGAAAGGGGTCCTCTGTGTGCACAGCACCACTGCAATCACCAAGATTGCCCTGTAGCAAGCTCACCCTGGGGAAAGCCAGCTCCGCTTATTCCCCTAATAACTGCTGGGGATGGAGCTGCACACAGAATGCCGCTTGCCGCTCCTACGCTCTGTGCATGCTTTGCTTTAATGAACTCAAGCGCCTGTCCCCACTCCTGAATGCCCCAGAGGGGGAGGGACATGCTGTCTGTCAGAATGATACGAGCAGCAGTGAAATTTTTAAGTGCCTGCCATTGCCCCTTTGGCACTAGGGCATTAAGATATAAAAGGGCTGACACTGAAATGATCCGTGTCCACCCATGTCTGAGGCAGCAGATGGTGGTGGCTCTGCAGGAGTTCCAGGCATCTGGGAATGGCCGGGTCTTACTGTAACACCTCCTGCCCCGCAACCCATGGGCCCAGCATGGGAGAACAAGAGCTACAGCTTTCTGTCCCATTCATCTCCCAGCAGCTGAGAGAAGCGAGGAGGCAGCTACATGATGTTCGCAGACACGCAGAGGCAATGGACTCCAGTGCCCGGAGCAGTGGTGTGGGGAAGTGGGAGGGAATGCACCGCACACACACGTGCCTCGTCTGTAGGCGCCCCGAGATGTCAGCATTAATAAGCCTGCCTGGAAAGCCAATGCCAGCTAGAGAGAGCCGACTGGGGGGTAGGTGGGGCAGGTGGGCCTGGCTGGGATACTGGCAGGCAGAGGGATGGGACTGCAGTCTATTTTCTAAGCAAAGGAAATAAATAAAGGAATAATAAGCAAGCAAGCCAGCAATACCATTCTCTGTTTGGGTGTCTCCATGATCTCTCTCTTTTTCCTAGTGTGTGTCTCTCTCTCCACCCCACTTAGATACCCAAGCTCCCTCGGAATCCTCCTTCAAGGAATGTCTGAAAACCCACCTTCCCCTGGAAGCTTTCCAGCTCCTGGCCTTATGCCCCACTCTGGACATGTGTCTCACTGCACTGTGTCTTCTCACCAGGTCCTAATACACCATCAGCAATAGTAAGTCCTTTGGGGTAGAGGCCTTTGTTTGGCACACAGCTCACCCCATACAGCGCTGCGCACATTTACTGTGCTGTAACAGCAGACGTGGGCCCAAGCGGGTATGCTGGATCCAAACCCCAGCGCTTTAGGGAACATCTCTCTATAATGGATTGAACCAGGCGACCAAATCTCAACCCTCCAGAACGCAGGTGCTTGGATCCAACCCCAACTTCAGACTTCCCAATGACACCAATCTCTCGTTATAATAGTTTGTCTCTAGGTCTCCTTCCTGCAATTCCAATAGCCTTTTAGCAATGAGCAGGCAGAAAAGTGTTGTGAAAGTTAAAACATCAAGTAACTGGATCCTTCACTCTCGGGGCCTGGAGTCTCCTCTTGTGAACCAGAAGTAGCTGCACTGAAATCCATGGAGTGGAACAGGTATATGCGAGATCAGACCAGACCTCCATGACTGACCCTCTCCCCCATCCTCCTTCTTCCCAATGGCATAAGTGCCCCCGGACCTGGCATTCTGTCATCATAACTTTGTGTCTCATCGGCATTAGAGGAACATGCACAGACGGCGAGGATCTTGTTACCTTTTTCACGTGGATATCAGACCCATTTCCCAGCCGCCCTTCCTTAGCAACTCCTTGGATTCAGTGTTGCTTTGCTGTAGCTCACTGGGAGATTCCCCCCACCACACCCTTCAGTCAGCCTGGTTTGGAGACACACATTGCTGGACAGGAAGCTGGATGTCTCCCTGCACCAGGTGGGGAAAAACAAGCAAACCGACCTAAGGACTGAGAGACTGCAGCTGCTGAGCCATGAGAGCATCTCCTGAGTGTGCAGGACCGCAGAGCAAAGCCCTGCTGGGAACACACTGCTCAGGTAGTGTGAGCCTTCAGAATAGCAGGGGAGTTTAGACAATCTACAAATGAGGCACTAAACACTGGCCAGACCAGTCAGAAACAACAAAAGCAGGCGCTGTGCTTGGTCCTCATATAGCCCTGCCAATGTGCCTCAGCTCTGCCCAGAAACACCCCTGATCCTGCAGTGCCGGACTCCCCACACGGCCCTGCCAACATACCTCAGCTGTGCCCAGCAACGCCCCCATTACCGCAGCGCTGGGCTCCCCACATGGCCCTGCCAACATACCTCAGCTCTGCCCAGAAACACCCCTGTTCCTGCAGTGCTGGACTCCCCACATGGCCCTGCCAACAGGCCTCAGCTGTGCCCAGCAATGCCCCCATTACCACAGTGCCGGGCTCCCAACATGGCTCTGCCAACATACCTCAGCTCTGCACAGCAACACCCCTGTTCCTGCAGTGCCGGGCTCCCCACACAGCCCTGCCAACATACCTCAGCTCTGCCCAGCAACACCCCCATTACCGCAATGCCGGGCTCCCCACACAGCCCTGCCAATGTATCTCAGCTCTGCCCAGCAATGCCCCCATTACCACAGTGCTGTTCCAGTCCAGGGTGCCCCACATGGCCCTGCCAATGTGCCCCACTCCTGACCTACAGGACATCCTGCTATTCCCATCCTGAGCTCCCCATACCCAGCTCTGCTACTGCACCTCAATCCTGACCAGCAATCACCTCCTGCTATTTCAGTTGTGGTACTCGTACAAGCACCAACCCCCTATGAGCTTCCCATGCCATCCTACCAATAGAGCCCAGTCCTGACCTGCAGCACCCCATGCTGTTCCAGTCCTGCTCCTGCTCTACCACCCCCCAACACACACACACTCACAGCTCTGCCAGTGCACCCTAGGCCTGATCGGTAGCACCCACTTAGGGTTGCCAATCCTCCAGGATTGTCCTGAAGTCTCCAGGAATTAAAGATTAATCTTTAATTAAAGATTATATCATGTGGTGAAACCTCCAGGCATACGTCCAACCAAAATTGGCAACCCAGCCTTCATTTCCAGTCCTGGGCATCTGCCTCACAGAGACTGCCAGCCTTTTGCCAGGTTGTGTGATGGGCTTACAACAGAGATGAGGCCACTACGCTGACTTTCGCCGGTGACCTAACAAACAGCGTTTGAGCCCCAGGTGTGCTTGGGGCTTCCTTCCTTACCGAGTGCCCTAGCCTTCTAATGGCCATCAGGGCTGCTACGGAGCTGAGCCCGGCTGGCAAAGGTAGTAGTGGAGTCTGTTTCCATAGGCAGCAGAAGGAGGGAGAAGCTGCACCAGGAGCAGCAATCGCTCCTCCACATGTTAATGAGCGGCTTTGTTCTGCATCACCTAACTGTATAATAGCAGCAGGAATTAATATGACCACAAATTAATAGCGTAGAAGAGCAATCAGAGCAGAGTGAGATACATCCTAATGTGCTCGCTTGGAAAGGGTCGGGAAGAGAAATGCTGGAGACACTCTGCTGGTCATGGCCTCTGAACCTTGCCAATTGGGCCATGCTGCCACCACTAACGTGCCTCACCTTTTGCCAAGGAGAAGTGACTGCTCTTTGCCTAGGATAAAAGAGGCCTGCATGTCCTCTTGGCATCCCACACCCTTTTAAGGATGCACAAGGACACATTTCTTGGGTGTGTTGGAAGCCAGTTCAGGAAGGAGACTTTTGCATTTGTCGTTTCTCAAGGTGGGACCGCTTTCCCAGCCGTTTCTACTGAAATCCAGTTCTTATGTAATCAAGTGGGACCTCTATCTGCCTGTCTTTAATGCTCCCATCTCTGTAGTATCATTCAGTCAGTTAGGGCTAAGCAATCCATCTATTCAACTGTAAATACCTAATAATCCCAAAGAAACCACAATACTTAATGTATAGATAAAGATGTATAGAGAAAAGGAGAGTTTCGTTAGAAGAATCACTTTACCGACCTCTGAAATGCAGCTGTCTCTGGGGTGGAACACATGACAGCTGTTTAACAGCTCTCAACAACTTTGCACAGCAGGTTAGGGCCAGGGATACTGTATCCAACCAAAATTTCAGGTGGCGTTTAGGAAGGTAACACATATTCAACTCAGTTGAAATTTGGTCAGGACACCAGAGTTAATATCACTGCTTTTGCAGACACACACAAAACCAAAATGTGATGGGATCATTGAGGACTACAAGTGGTCAGACTCTTAGTTATGTGTCAGCACTTCTAGGATCACAGTGTTCCCTTACACTATGCTGGGGTATGGGAGCAGGTACTGACTCAGGGGAAAGCCTTCGGAATCACTAACACCACTTCCTGAAGCACCTTGCAGGCCTCCTCTCCAAATAATGACCAGGCTAAACCTTGCTTAGTTATTAAGAGCAGATACCATCACGGCCCAAGGGGTATTCCCTACAGATCAGAGCAACCCCCTGCATGCTGCTCAGACAATACTTGCCACCTGCACAAAGAGAGCAAGATGGGCTTTACAGGGGAAGAAGGCAAAGAGCCGAGCGCATTTAACCCCCGACACCCTCGGCTTGGAACAGGAGGATATTGTAAGAAACACAAACTGCCAACTCTTATTTACTCGTATTTCGCAGTGTGACGCTAATTTGACAATTAATGTTCAAGCTGATAATGGCTTGCCCCACCTCTCCAAACTGCTGCACCTGCTCCCGGTCGGAATCCAGCACTTCCCTGGAATTCACAATGAAGTGAAGGCAGCAGCAGTGAGATCACAACAGCACCCTGCAGCCAGGGGGAAAGCAGATGAAGACAGCACCTTGAAAATGTGGTCTCCCCCCAGGATTATCATGGATGGGAATAGCTGCAGGTGAAGAGGCTGCACCCTGGATGGCCATTTGCAGTGCACAAAAACAACTTTATTGAACCTATTAACTTATAGACAATGCTCATAGTCTTAGGTTCCAGTAGGTAGTGCTCTATTAACTAATTAGCATATTTTACACACACACACACACACACACTGACATAGCTTTGCTTAGCACTCTTGTAACAGCCACCTCTTCCTCTCACTACTTCCTCTGGAGCTGTCGAGGATCTCATGTGAGATGCTAGGCAGCTCACTCATGGAATCCCAGAACATCCTTTGATTGCACATGGAGAGAGCTGTTTTAGGCCACCATCAGGGTAGTGGGGGGGGTTGTTTTTTTGCAGTGGGCCAAATAAGTCAAATCCCCACATGTCCCTTATTTCTATACAATCATGATCATCACAGGGAACCAAAAACATTCCTTAAAGAGGAACTTTCACTGCAGGGCAAACAACAACTGAGAACACGGTGGGTGAGTCAGTAGGTGGCATTCTTCCCTCTGAGCCAGTACTGAATTAATGCCCCAGCATGGTGCTAGGGGGCGCTGTGCTACAGGTACCACCTTTTAGAAGCACAAACCAACATGTGCTGATTGTCGGTGGGATTGGATTGTGCTCCTACCCCAATGCAAACCAGCAGCAATTCCATATGAATCATGCTAATGTCAGCAAAGGATCAGGCCTATGACATCTAAAGACCTCCTGGCAGTTTTCCCCAAGGGCAGTGGGTCCCAGCTAAACCCCTCCTGTGATAGCACTGTTTGTGCCTTGGCAGTCTTAGGTCTCTTCAGTTTCAGTCTGAGGAGGGGTCTCATCCCTTCATTTCCAGTTTCCCGTCTAAAACCTCAGCCAAAACCACCTGGTTTAGATATAGAATCCTAAATAGTAAAAAAAGAGGACACTCCACGGGCCCTGGCCCCGCCCCTTTCCCACCCCCGGCCCCGCCCCAACTCTGCCCCTTCCCCAAAGTCCCCGCCCTAACTCCCCCTCCTCCCTCCCAGCCACGCGAAAAGGGCTGCCCGAGCGCTACCGGCTTCATGGTTTGCAGGGCAGCCCCCAGACCCTGCGCCCCTGGCCGGCGCTTCCCCAGAGCAGCTGGAGCCCTGGAGGGGAAGCGCCCAGCCGGGGCGCAGGGTCTGGAGGCTGCCCGGCAAACCGTGAAGCCGGTAGCATTTGGGCTTCGGGCAGCCCCCATGCCTCCGGACCCTGCGCCCCCGGCCGGGCACTTCTCCTCCCCGGCTCCAGCTGTTCTGCTCTTCCCCTGACTCTTCGGTTCTGTTTAAGAGCCGAGCTGCCCGAGCGCTCCGGCTTTGGGCAGCCCCCCTGCCTCCGGACCCTGCGCCACCGGAGCAGAGCAGCTGGAGCCCAGGAGGGGAAGTGCCCGGCCGGCGGCTGGGGTCCGGAGGCACGGGGGCTGCCCGAAGCCGGAGCGCTCAGGCAGCTTGGCTCTTAAACAGAACCGAAGAGTCAGGGGAGGAGCAGAGCAGCCGCGGGAGGGGAAGTGCCCGGCTGCTATTTTTCCCGGACATGTTCGGCTTTTTGGCAATTTCCCCCGGACGGGGGTTTGATTACCAAAAAGCCGGACATGTCCGGGAAAAAACGGACGTATGGTAGCCCTACTAAATAGGCCCTAACTTCACTTGAAAGAGGAGAAAAATCTATGTGGCAGGGATCACACTCGGATCTATACGGCGCCACAGCTCAGGAGGTTCTGATCCAGGATCCATCCTGGACCCATCTCTGCTGGAAAAGTTGATGACTACGGCCCTATCAAATTCACGGCCATGAAAATCGCGTCACGGACCATAAAATCTGGTCATCGTCCCCCTTGTTAAATTTGGTCTTTTGTGTGCTTTTACCCTATATTATACAGATTTCATAGGGGAGACCGGTGTTTCTCAAACTGGGGGTCCCGACCCAAAAGGGAGTTGCAGGGGGGGTCACAAGGTTATTTTAGGGTATTGCCACCCTTACTTCTGCACTGCATTCAGAGCTGGGTGGCTGGAAAGTGGTGGCTGTTGGCCAGGCACCCAGCTCTGAAGGCAGTGCCCTGCCAGCAGCAGCACAGAAGTAAGGGTGGCAATACCATACCATGCCACTCTTTACTTCTGCGCCGCTGCCTTTGTAGCTGGGCAGCCGGAGAGTGGCAAGGGTGGCAATACCGTACCATGCCATCCTTACTCTGCGCTGGTGCTGGCAGTGGCTCTGCCTTCAGAGCTGGGCTCCTGGCTAGCAGCCGCTGCTCTCCTGCTACCCAGCTCTGCAGGCAGCGCTGCCGTCAGCAGCAGTGCAGAAGTAAGGGTAGCGGTACTACAATAACCTTGTGACCCCCACAACTCCTTTTTGGGTCAGGACCCCTACAATTACAACCCTGTGACATTTCAAATTTAAATAGCTGAAAGCATGACATTTACTGTTTTTAAAATCCGGTGTCCATGAAATTGACCAAAATGGACCGTGGATTTGGTAGAGCTTGTTCATGACTCCTCAGCAAAACTAGGCTAAGTTTCAAGTTTGCATCAGGAAACAAAGGAGATGCCAGCGGCATTGGTAACGCACTCCCGGGTATCTCCAACACGGACACGGGCCTGCTAGCAGAGTGGGTGGTGGTACCTAGGACTGAGCTAGGGGAAAGGAGATGCTTCACAACATCTCCCTATTCTATCCCTTGAGCAGCAGCAACTGTTGTCATAAACCGCTGTGAACAGCAGGCCAGGAGGGTGTGGAAGGGCAGGGGAGGCAAAGGGGAAGCGAGTAGAAGGCAAAGCTGGCCAATACCACTCACATGCAACCAAACTTCTCGACAGGAAGAGGAAACAAGATTCAACTGAAAAGCAGCCTAAGCACGCTCACCTGTTGGGGCTTGAACGCTTCCCTGTGAGGCACTGAATGCTCTTTACAAGGAGAAAAGGAGGGGAGATTGCTCACCTTCACC
Organism: Trachemys scripta elegans; assembly: GCF_013100865.1. Taxonomy (NCBI): domain Eukaryota; kingdom Metazoa; phylum Chordata; order Testudines; family Emydidae; genus Trachemys; species Trachemys scripta. Next base: position 8,044,013 of record NC_048298.1, on the reverse strand, counting down.
CCCTCCTGGAAATCTGTTTAGGGATCAAAAGACCTGGCTCACAAAGGCAACAAGGAAAAACATGTTCTGGTGAAATTGCCTTCTGCTCCCCATGTGTTTAATACCAGCTCAACCTCTGTTTCTTTGAATGCAGTTTAATTAGCTTCATTAGCAGCACACAAAAAAGATGCTAATGGGTTTGTTTTGTTCTGAAGGCTGGATATTTCCCTCCCTGGGTGTTTACAGGTGGGGGAGTACCCACAGGCTGCTACTGCACCTTGCTGAGAGCAAGCCAACTATGCCCTAAGGCACTGCAAGGAATGCCCCAGTCAGCTGGCTCCCTGGGAGAAGTGAAAGTGCCCGCTTTCCTGGTTCAAGGAGAGCCAGGAAGCCAGCTACCTAATCTAAAGCTGTTCACATCTGCTCTCATGTGCTGGGACCGACTTCTTCCAGCTCTGCTCCCCCCACTCCTGGGAAATAAACACAGAACCTAAGCCAACAAAAGCTGCCTCTCGCCCTCCACTTGTATCCTGTCATAACACACCATAAAATTAACTCAATTCCACTGCTGTGTCATATGCAGCATAAAAACTGCAGCAATATGACTGCAGGGCACAGTGGCATTCATATTTCCATCCGCTCCCCTTCACTCAGTGCCAGGGTTTTTACTTAAAACCTCCCCAGTCAAATAAAACAACACCCACAAGCAAAGGGGAATGAAAATATTCAAACCGTTCTCCCCACCAGGTCCCCACTCTCAGGCACCCCAGCAGACCCACACAGAAATGTACTTCAACAGGCCCCGTCTATAAACCCCCAGGGGCGGAATTATACCTGATATGTGTACACTGTTACAAATGTGCATGCACAGATCCAAACCAGTCTCCCCATCGGGCACCCAGAAACACTCCAGGGGGCAGAGCCACACAAACACAGGTACCCACATACACCCCATTTTGCACTTATACTTGACACGTATGCATGTGTGCACACACAAATGTTCATGGACAGACCCACACCAGTAATAATATATGGAGATATACCTATCTCCTAGAACTGGAAGGGACCCCAAAAGGTCATTGAGTCCAGCCCCCTGCCTTCACTAGCAGGACCAAATACTGATTTTTGCCCTAAGTGCCCGCCTCAAGGATTGAACTCACAACCCTGGGTTTAGGGAGCCAATGCTCAAACCACTGAGCTGTCCCTCCCTCTTAATGCTCCAAGCACCCACATATACCCCAGCATGAAGTCACAGGCGTTCCCACACAAACCCAATCCAGATGTGTAAGCACATCCCAATATCCTGATGCATGCAGGCGTGCCTACCTTAATGTGTGTACACCTATACCCCCAATGTGTACTTGTGCCCAATGTGCATGTGCATTCCCGTGCTCTGATGCCATCCTGTGTACGCACACATTCACATACCCACACCAGCAGACCCAAACGTGTGCAATCTGGTACAATGACTGACTCCAATTAGCCACACAGTAGCAGGCAGATTTGCTGGTGTTCCCTGAAGTTTGCTCCATCACTGCAAGCAACTAAGCACTTACAGTCGTCTCCCATTACAATGACAACACATCTTAATTGCACTCACTCAATGGTGGGTGTGAATTACTGCGAAAGAAGCTTAACGCCTGGCTCTTTTTAAAGCAAACATCAGAGATAAGTCTTCTTGCTCAGTTCTCTGGCAGCCGCCGATGTATCCTGGATAGCTCAGTACGATGTAAACAAACAAAACAAGTCAGCAGGGATTTTTTGGCATCCACCACAAGGATCCTGCATGTAGTCATTAAGTCCAGCCCTGATTTTACCCCAGATGGCCCCCTCAAGAATTGAACTCACAACCCTGGGTTTAGCAGGCCAATACTCAAACAACTGAGCTATCCCTGCCCTTGATGGTGAGTGCTAGGTTCTAGGATCAGAGAGTTGGGGTCAGTGGTGTGGCTAGCCAGCTACTTGAAGGCTTTGTCTAGTCAAGAAAAATTAGCCCTATTGGTTTAATTGGTAAATTGATTTAAATGCACTGGTAAATTACCAATTTAAACTGCACCGATTTAACTGCGGATTATTTTAGTGCGTCTACACTGGGGGGTTATAATCAATATAATTTTATATTGATAGAGTTGTATAATCAGTACAGTTTAAACCAGTGCAACTTTTCTCATATACACAAGGCCTAAAAGCACCAGCGGATTTACCCAAGGAGCTGGCTCAGCCATGCAGAGAGCAACAGATGACACAGACCTTAAGCTAGACTAGGAAAACAAGTCGTTTTTAAAAATCAGCATAGCTAACAGAATACCAAGACCGAGACTTGGGACTGGACTTGTCATTGCACGGAGAGCTGGTGCAGAGAGCAGGACACCGGGGTATTGTGGTCCCACACCTGCCTTGCAGCATGAAGTCCAACTTAGAGGTTAAAGCTCTGGACCCTGAAACCACATCAGAAAGAGAACCCAGTGTCCCAACTCCAGCAGGAGGAAAGGAGGAGACAAGACAGCCCAAGGCAGTGCCAAAAAGTATGCTCCCGCCTTCCAGCTAACTTGCTGGAAATGGCCAAAAGCCCAGAAAATGCTTCAGGGACTGTTCTCTGAAGGCAGGCTGAAGAATCAATACAGCAAAGAGGAAACCTTGACAGCCTGCCACCCTCCCTAATCATGGGAAAGATGTTTCGACACAAGGCTGAAAGGCCCAGCGCAGAGTGGCACACAATGCGAGCTTTGCCCTCACTTAATATCTCAGCTCCAGCTCCTCCCTGCGTTGGTGATCTGCTCTTGGGTATCTTAGAGTGTCTGCTAAGGAGCTGCTGCAGGTGGGTTCTGGGAGGGCTAAACTGGATGCTTGACAAGCAGCAGGATGGGCTAGAAGTGCCAATGTACACCTGGTAACTACTGGACATAATTATCCACAGATAAACATCTGAGCATGCTGGCATGTGGATCACATCCTGCTCTTGGTAGCAATGGTGTAAATCCAAAGCAACTCTACTGACCTCAGTGCCATTTATCAGGCCTGATTCCAATCTCATTATTATTTATATTGCAGTAGCACTGAGAAGTGCCAGTCAAGAACCATTTTGCTAGGCACTCTCTAAACACAGGGGGGAAAAGACAGTCCCCTACAATCCAACCCAATTATACTCCTGTGTAATACCATTAACTCCAGTGGAGTATGTCCTGATTTATAGGGAGGTGACATCAGAATTAGAGCTGTGTGCATATATATATATATATTTTTTTATTCTGTGGCTGAACTGAAAAGAAAAAAAACCAAATTGTTATGAATTGATCTGAAATGAAAACTTTTCAGCAAACCAAAAAAGTTGATTTTTTAAAATTTTTTGGATCAAACTAAATGTCTGATTTGAGCCAAAACAAAATGGTTTGTTTCATTTTTGCCATTTAAAAACATTTCTGAAAACAATGAAAATTTTAAATGAAAAGTTTTTTGGAATCAAAAAGTCAAAACATTTTAACTTTTTCAAAAACGTTGTTTTTGTCAAAAAAAAAAATGGTGAATTTGACGCAAATTCCTGAAATGTTTTTCTCAACCCAAATCTGCATTTTGCTTTGAAAAACAGTTTTGTCTACAAAATTTCACCCAGCTCTACCCAGAATCCAGGCCAATGAATGCATTATTTCAGTGAAATGACTCTAGATTTCTAGAGAGTAAAATCTGGCTCATTGATTTCAGAGGAATTATTCCTGATTGACACTGGTGTCAGGGAAGAATCAGGCCTAATAAACAGCAATGAAGTCAGTGGAGTTACTGTAGATTTATACTGGCATAACTGCAGCATTAGGCCCACCGATTTATGGGAATTCTAGATAGAGAAGTCAGATTGGCGCTAACCCAGCTCCCTGCCAGCGCAGGGCCACTCCGTACTATACATTCTCCAGTTTAGTTGGGAACGACCCACTGAAATCAGCTGCACCGCGTCTGTCCCATAGCAAAGACCTGGGTTCAACAAGCTGGCCGTTTACCAGCGGTCTGATTACAGTGATGCTTCTGTATTTTGTGCCCATACTTCTCCCATTCTCTCTTCAAAACCCTTTTCGCGCCTACACGGTAAGGTGCTTTGGAGGATGAATGGCACTTTTAAATTGTAGCTGTACCCACCATCCTGAGGCCATTATGGGAGCAGCGAGGAGACAGGGCTGTTTGTTTCCACAGGCAGCCAACCTAGAAGAGCTCCCACTCCCCCACCCTTGTTGCAGGCAAACCCACCACCTCTGACTTTCCGACAGCTGGTCTCAGTATGTCTGACTCCCACACAGCACCAGCTGCCGGGCATTGTCTTGTGTGCTCAACTGTAGGGCAGCCTGCCAGCTCTCACCAGTATCGGCATGTTATCAGCTCCAGTTTGCCATGTGGCCACTTTGCAAACAGGAGACCCCCTGGGGCCTGATCTAGTCTCTAGCAAAGTTCAGGTCTGTAATTCTCTACCGGTGATCGCAAGCGTGGAAGCACATTGTAAAGCTGGAATATGAAAGAAGAACGTTGGATTCCCCACTGATTTTGAACAGCCTGCCCACCCCCAGAACCAAAAGGAGTCAGGGTGGGTAGAGGACCTCGCGCCCTCCAAAGCATCACAGTGTCTCCAACCCTGCCTGCAACCAGGGCATGATCCCGCAAGGTGCTGAGAGCTCTGATCTCCCAGGGAAGTCAAGGCAGGCTTCCAGATTCGTAGAGAAGAGGGGTCCCAGATGGGAAAATTATTGGACAGATGCTTGCAAAGGATTAGGAGTTTCCAGTTGCTCAGAGTGGAGCCTACATTGACAGAGACACGGCCAGAGGAGAGCCTGTATTCAAAGTAAACTGAAAAAGTATCTCCGGTAAGTGGATTATGTGAGCATCAGCATCCAACACGACGTTTCCCTTGCCATCCACTCCTGGCTTGGATAGTAGGCAATATTACAGTCGTTTGTGCACCTGCTGCAGCAGCAGCTCTGCAATGAGATTAACGTGCCTGCTGACAGAGAAGGGAAACTTTGGGAAACAATCTGCAGTCCTGTTTTTTTCAATTCCCCTGCTTCTGTAGAAAGGGCTATCTTGTGCTCCATTGTAGGGCTTTCTATAGGGCCCACCTCTGTGGTAGCGAAGTGCTTGTCAGGTAAATTAGAACTGCATAGCCCAGGGGTCGGCAACCTTTCAGAAGTGGTGTGCCGAGTCTTCATTTATTCACTCTGATTTAAGGTTTTGCGTACCCGTAATACATTTTAAGGTTTTTAGAAGGTCTCTTTCTAAAAGTCTATAATATATAACTAAACTATTGTTGTATGTAAAGTAAATAAGGTTTTAAAAATGTTTAAGAAGCTTCATTTAAAATTAAATTAAAATGCAGAGCCCCCCGAACTGGTGGCCATGACCCGGGCAGTGTGAGTGCCACTGAAAATCAGCTCGCGTGCCGCCTTTGGCACATGTGCCATACGTTGCCTACCCCTGGCATAGCCAGTCCCCAATGGAATTCCGCACTTCCTCCTTCCCCTGGCTAAGGACATTATATTCCTGTTTGTTTTGGGATGAGATATAAAATGGATATCCTGTCTAGCTATGGTAACTAAAGATACCATGGCGCTTTGGCAAGCGCAGAGGTGTTAGTTCCAATGTACTGGACAATTTCAAGCACAGGCAATTACATTCGGCCACCCTATTATTCTTATTCTTAATAATAAATAAATAATAATATGTATTGTAGTTGCACCAGGATCTTCGGTCATGGACCAGGACTCCGTTGTGCTAGATGCTGTACAAACACAGAACAAAAAGACAGTCCCTGCCCAAACCTGCTTACAGATCCAATAGTCTTTTTCATTCCTGTCCTAAACTGATGTATAATGTTACTGTGAGCTGTTAGCTGTCTGCCACATTCCACCACAGACATAGCTGCACTTCAGTGGCAAACGAAGTCATCCCTTTGTATCGTTTGCACACTAATTGGTCACATTTTGAGATCCTTTGGGATAGATGGGGTTATATGAAAACTAAGGTATCATATCCCCCTCTGGCTGGGACATTACTTTTGGTTGCTGTAAAGATGACTGTGATGTCACAAGCAGATGGTTATGGCGCGTCAGGTGGGGGGAAGGATAACCGCAGAAGCAGATGGACACAAGATACAAAGATCCTTTTCATGCAAAATGTCCCTGGTAATATATTTTTTAATGACAGAGAAAGAACTAAAGAAAACATCTGATGTGTGAGCAGAATGGCCTCGAAGTAGAATATTTTCCAAATTTGCTGTGAAGCAAGAGGAGCTTTTTAAGCAATTAAGTTTTCATTTAACCCCTTTAGAACCTAATCTTGCATTCCCTTTGCAGTCTTGTCCCCTAACATACAAACACACTTGAAATCTCTCTCTCTCTTTGACTTTATTTGTAGAAAAGTCAATGGAGTTTATCTGTTTCCCCAGGACTTAGTATAGTCAAGGTATCTTACAGGGTGACCATATGTCCGTTTTGGATGGGACAGTCCCTATTTTAAGCCGCAAACGGGACAAATGCCCATTTTTGTTAAAAAAGCGGGGTGCAGTGCGGAGGAACGTGCGGGAGCGAGTGGAAATGCCAGCCCCGTGCAGGGGGAGGTTGGTCGGGGGGCAGGAGAGGGTTCCGGTGCATGGGGGGCCAGCAGGGTTCCAGTGACAGCCTCAAGTGGGCGGGGGGGGGGAGAGAGTGGCAGGGTTCCAGCCACCAGCCACAACCTCAAGTGAGGGGCTGGCAGGGTTCGAGTGACCAGTGACAGTCTGGATGGAGCGTCTTGGGCGAGCAGCTGGGGCCAGCCCCACGGGGTGGCCTCAGGTGAGCCGCTGCCCTGCAGGGGCGGGACCCAGGGCCAGCCCCACACGGTGTCCCATTTTCCCTTTGGGAAATATGGTCACCCTACTTTTATAGTGACTTTCATCCCCAAAGATCCCAAATTGTTGTATAGTCTATAGCTATAAACATTAGAAAGAGAGAGAGAGAGAGAGAGAGAGAGAGAGAGAGAAGTCTGATTACGCTCTCACACCAGTTTTAGGGAGTTACTCCTGATTACACTAGTGTAAGTGAAAGGAAAATCAGGCCTATATAGATGTACTTCATCAGATGAAATGCAGCCACCTCTTGGATGGAATCCAACCGTTTGTAAAGCATCCAAAACTGCCACTGACATTCATCGGAGATTTAAGTGAACAACAATCACAAGATGGAGTCCTTGGAGCAGTAAGGATGCAGTCGGGGCAGCTCAGTGCACATTGCACCATGCACACCCCAGTCACAGTAGTACCATTAAGGCCATGTCTACACTTGGAAAGAAGGTGCATTTTTAACATGTGTTAGCTAATACATGTTAACGAACACCTGTTAAAAATACACTGTTTCCTAGTGAAGACAAGGCCTAAATAATGGACACAATATCATCATCTAAACCAGAGCAGGTCCTAAATACCAAGTGCCTCACTGGCCAGAGGAGCCAAGCGGACAAGTTGTAGAAGTGGGTGCTGTAAAGAAGCACAAGGACACGCACATCCCTGGTAAAATTAGGGAGCTTCTATTCAATAAGCACAGCAGTATTCCATTCCCCGAGGGGCTCTGGCAGCTCCACTTCCTCAAGGCAGCAGTAATTGAAAAACAGGGATAGAACAGCCTCTTGAAAGATCCTGGCTGGAGAATAAATTGTCCCGACAATGATAAATACAGGCATTTACTTTGGGCGAGCAAGCTCAACACACACCAGCATATTTATTGTGAAAACTGCAGCACTACGCTTTCCCACCCCCGACTCCTCAGCCCCCCTCGCGCCGAGATCAATGCTCTAGGCTGTCTCCTCTCCTACACCAACACGCTCTCTTTTTTTCCTTGTCCTTTTTTCCCCTTCTCTCTCTTTCTTTGCTGTATGTAATGCACAGTGCATAGTCACGGATGCTGCCGTTTACCTCTTGCCCAGGGCATCATGTCACCAGCTGTGTCAAATTAGCTTCCAGAGGAATCTGGAAAGTTACCCTCCATCTGGGGACCAGGGAGATGCTAAACGTTAGGCAGAGAGGAACACCTCTACCCAAATGCTCAGCTGCACCCAGGTCTTTCGCTCGATGACAAGGCCAAGAGTGTTTTTCAATTCCATTGGCTGCAGGTACCATGTTATCAGGCTCAATGGTGGGGAGCAGAGATTGTTAAAACCAGGAAATATCTTTCATTCAAAGAGCACTTTTTATCCCAATGAATCTCAAAGCACTTTCCAAACCGTGGCCTCCACGCTCCATTTCTGCCAGCACAGGTCAGGAAGAAAGGGAAGAAGAATGCTCTGCCCATGTGAAAGCACGGGGGAATTTAGAGAGGCAGAATATGGTGAGTTACCCAGACAGCAATTTGGGCAGGAGACCTGGGTTAACTTGGGCCCAGGATTTTGGAAACACTGGACCACATGTATTGACCTGACAAAAAGAGAAACTGGGTGTGACCAGTATTGGGTAAATCCCAGTTCGAAATGGAGCCTGCCTTTTGAGGGGAATGGCCCAAATACAACAGCACAATTAACTTGTTAATGTAGGACTGACTAATAGGTACTTAACTCTTTCCCTGCTGGTTCTTCCTTTAACACCTCCAGAATCACCATCACTCCATTGCCATTTGTGAAATCAATACAGTGTTTGGACGTCGAGCAGCACAGCTGGTACATTCTACCCAGATGTTATCTATGACAGCTGATCAAGGGGCTAATTTAAGTTCAATGAAGCCAGTCACCCTACAAACTACAATTGATATAAACTGTCACCCAAACTTGCACTAGCAACTATTCTCAGCAAAGGGGTAAATTCCCTCCCAACCTCCCTGGACTGCACTGGAGACTTGCATTCAGCTGCCTGCCAGCCACGCTTTGCTCATGACAGCTGCATTGTTGCCTCATGACAGTGACTGAATTGCTTGTTGCTGAGAAACTAGGGTCTAACCTGTACCTTATGCACCTGCTTTGTGAGGCGCCTTCAGCTGGAACAGGTCCCAGGAGTGTAAGCGTTCAGCATAGCAATCGGGTCTCGCCTTGCACTGTGAACTGTGCACAAGCTTCACCTCAAGACCAGAGATTCAGGACTCCATGACCAGAATGGTTATATTTCCCCTTCACTGACATTGTCCAGGATGTCAACCTGGTCTTTCACTTAAATAGGAGATTGGCTTGAGCCTCAAAGTCCAGATCAAGGTTGGAGATTCTGGAATGTTTGGATGCTGAATTTTGGTTCAGCCCATTATCATAGATCATAGAATCATAGAATATCAGGGTTGGAAGGGACCTCAAGAGGTCATCTAGTCCAACCCCCTGCTCAAAGCAGGACCAATTCCCAACTAAATCATCCCAGCCAGGGCTTTGTCAAGCCGGGCCTTAAAAACCTCCAAGGAAGGAGACTCCACCACCTCTCTAGGTAACGCATTCCAGTGTTTCACCACCCTCCTAGTGAAATAGTGTTTCCTAATATCCAACCTGGACCTCCCCTACTGCAACTTGAGACCATTGCTCCTTGTTCTGTCATCTGCCACCACTGAGAACAGCCGAGCTCCATCCTCTTTGGAACCCCCTTCAGGTAGTTGAAGGCTGCTATCAAATCCCCCCTCATTCTTCTCTTCTGGAGACTAAACAATCCCAGTTCCCTCAGCCTCTCCTCATAAGTCATGTGCTCCAGACCCCTAATCATTTTTGTTGCCCTCTGTTGGACTCTTTCCAATTTTTCCACATCCTTCTTGTAGTGTGGGGCCCAAAACTGGACACAGTATTCCAGATGAGGCCTCACCAATGTCGAATAAAGGGGAACGATCACGTTCCTCGATCTGCTGGCAATGCCCCTACTTATACAGCCCAAAATGCCGTTAGCCTTCTTGGCAACAAGTGCACACTGTTGACTCATATCCAGCTTCTCATCCACTGTGACCCCTAGGTCCTTTTCTGCAGAACTGCTACCTAGCCATTCAGTCCCTAGTCTGTAGCAGTGCATGGGATTCTTCCGTCCTAAGTGCAGGACTCTGCACTTGTCCTTGTTGAACCTCATCAGGTTTTTTTTGGCCCAATCTTCTAATTTGTCTAGGTCCCTCTGTATCCGATCCCTACCTTTAAGGATTTTAAAGGTTTCCAGGGACTGAGGTGAGGCTGACTGGCCTGTAGTTCCCTGGATCCTCCTTCTTCCCTTTTTTAAAGATGGGCACTACATTAGCCTTTTTCCAGTCATCTGGGACCTCCCCCGATCGCCATGAGTTTTCAAAAATAATGGCTAATGGCTCTGCAATCTCACTCGCCAACTCCTTTAAAATCCATTACCTCTACAAGGGCCTGTCACGGAGTTCAGATCGGATTTTAGACCTCCACAGAGCTTAAGCTTTGGGATCTGGGGGGTTAGTTTGGATCCATTTCTAGTTAAATGTCAGAACCAACATGGACCTTTAGTTCAAACTCAAACCTTGTGAGATGCAGAAAAGCCAGATAAATTTCTTTTTAAATTGCTTTTTCATACCAGTGCTGTCTCCATATTTCTGGGCTTCAGCTGGGGGCAGAAGCAGGAGTGCTGAGACACACCGTGAGAGGTTATTATTTGACACCAATGAAAGTCAGAAGTACTGGATCATAGAATCATAGAATCATAAAATATCAGGGTTGAAAGGGACCTCAGGAGGTCATCTAGTCCAACCCCCTGCTCAAAGCAGGACCAATTCCCAACTAAATCATCCCAGCCAGGGCTTTGTCAAGCCGGGCCTTAAAAACCTCCAAGGAAGGAGATTCCACCACCTCCCTAGGTAACGCATTCCAGTGCTTCACCACCCTCCTAGTGAAATAGTGTTTCCTAATATCCAACCTAGACCTCCCCCACTGCAACTTGAGACCATTGCTCCTTGTCCTGTCATCTGCCACCACTGAGAACAGCCGAGCTCCATCCTCTTTGGAACCCCCCTTCAGGTAGTTGAAAGCAGCTATCAAATCCCCCCTCATTCTTCTCTTTTGGAGACTAAACAATCCCAGGTCCGAAAACCTCTCCTCATAAGTCATGTGCTCCAGACCCCTAATCAGTTTTGTTGCCCTCTGCTGGACTCTTTCCAATTTTTCCACATCCTTCTTGTAGTGTGGGGCCCAAACTGGACACAGTACTCCAGATGAGGCCTCACCAATGTCGAATAAAGGGGAACGATCACATTCCTCGATCTGCTGGCAATGCCCCTACTTATACAGCCCAAAATGCCGTTAGCCTTCTTGGCAACAAGAGCACACTGTTGACTCATATCCAGCTTCTCATCCACTGTAACCCCTAGGTCCTTTTCTACAGAACTGCTACCTAGCCATTCGGTCCCTAGTCTGTAGCAGTGCATAGGATTCTTCCGTCCTAAGTGCAGGACTCTGCACTTGTCCTTGTTGACCCTCATCAGGTTTTTTTTGGCCCAATCCTCTAATTTGTCTAGGTCCCTCTGTATCCGATCCCTACCCTCCAGTGTATCTACCACGCCTCCCAGTTTAGTGTCATCTGTAAACTTGCTGAGAGTGCAGCCCACACCATCCTCCAGATCATTAATAAAGATATTAAACAAAACCAGCCCCAGGACCGATCCTTGGGGCACTCCGCTTGAAACCGGCTGCCAACTAGACATGAAGCCATTGATCACTACCCGTTGAGCCCGACGATCTAGCCAGCTTTCTATCCACCTTACTGTCCATTCATCCAGCCCATACTTCTTTAACTTGGCGGCAAGAATACTGTGGGAGACCGTATCAACAGTTTTGCTAAAGTCAAGGAATAACACATCCACTGCTTTCCCCTCATCCACAGAGCCAGTTATCTCATCATAGAAGGCAATTAGGTTAGTCAGGCACGACTTCCCCTTCGTGAATCCATGCTGACTGTTCCTGATCACTTTCCTCTCCTCTAAGTGTTTCATAATTGATTCCTTTAGGACCTGCTCCATGATTTTTCCAGGGACTGAGGTGAGGCTAACTGGCCTGTAGTTCCCGGATCCTCCTTCTTCCCTTTTTTAAAGGTGGGCATTACATTAGCCTTTTTCCGGTCATCCAGGACCTCCCCCGATCGCCATGAGTTTTCAAAGATGATGGCCAATGACTCCGCAATCACATCCGCCAACTCCTTTAGCACCCTCGGATGCAGCGCATCCAGCCCCATGGATTTGTGCTCATCCAGTTTTTCTAAATAGTCCCGAACCACTTCTTTCTCCATAGAGGGCTGGTCACCTCCTCCCCATACTGTGCTGCCCAGTCCAGCAGTCTGGGAGCTGACCTTGCTTGTGAAGACAGAGGCAAAAAAAGCATTGAGTGCATTAGCTTTTTCCACGTCCTCTGTCACTAGGTTGCCTCCCTCATTCAGTAAGGGGCCCACACTTTCCTTGACTTTCTTCTTGTTGCTAACATACCTGAAGAAACCCTTCTTATTACTCTTAACATCTCTTGCTAGCTGCAACTCCAAGTGCGATTTGGCCTTCCTGATTTCACTCTTGCATGCCTGAGCGATATTTTTATACTCCTCCCTGGTCATTTGTCCTATCTTCCACTTCTTGTAAGCTTCTTTTTTGCGTTTAAGGTCAGCAAGGATTTCACTGTTAAGCCAAGCTGGTCGCCTGCCATATTTACTATTCTTTCTACACATCGGGATGGTTTGTTCCTGCAACCGCAATAAGGATTCTTTAAAATACAGCCAGCTCTCCTGGACCCCTTTGCCCTTCATATTATTCTCCCAGGGGATCCTGCCCATCTGTTCCCTGAGGGAGTCAAAGTCTGCTTTTCTGAAGTCCAGGGTCCGTATTCTGCTGCTCTCCTTTCTTCCTTGTGTCAGGAACCTGAACTTGACCATCTCATGGTCACTGCCTCCCAGGTTCCCATCCCACTTTTGCTTCCCCTACTAATTCTTCCCTGTTTGTGAGCAGCAGGTCAAGAAAAGCTCTGCCCCAGTTGGTTCCTCCAGCACTTGCACCAGGAAATTATCCCCTAGACTTTCCAAAAACTTCCTGGATTGTCTGTGCACCGCTGTATCGCTCTCCCAGCAGATATCAGGGTGATTAAAGTCTCCCATGAGAACCAGGGCCTGCAATCTAGCAACTTCTGTTAGTTGCCGGAAGAAAGCCTCGTCCACCTCATCCCCCTGGTCTGGTGGTCTATAGCAGACTCCGACCATGACATCACCCTTGTTGCTCACACTCCTCAACTTTATCCAGAGACTCTCAGGTTTTCTGCAGTTTCATACCGGAGCTCTGAGCAGTCATACTCCTCTCTTACATACAATGCAACTCCCCCACCTTTTCTGCCCTGCCTGTCCTTCCTGAACAGTTTATATCCATCCATGACAGTACTCCAGTCATGTGAGTTATCCCACCAAGTCTCTGTTATTCCAATCGCATCATAGTTCCCTGACTGTGCCAGGACTTCCAGTTCTCCCTGCTTGTTTCCCAGGCTTCTTGCATTTGTGTATAGGCACTTAAGATAACTCATCGATCGTCCCGCTTTTTCAGTATGAGGCAGGAGTCCTCTCCTCTTATGCTCTCCTGCTCGTGCTTCCTCCCAGGATCCCATTTCCCCACTTACCTCAGGGCTTTGGTCTCCTTCCCCCGGTGAACCTAGTTTAAAGCCTTCCTCACTAGGTTAGCCAGCCTGCTTGCGAAGATGCTCTTCCCTCTCTTCGTTAGGTGGAGCCCGTCTTTGCCTAGCACTCCTCCTTCTTGGAACACCATCCCATGGTCGAAGAATCCAAAGCCTTCTCTCCAACACCACCTGCGTAGCCATTCGTTGACTTCCACAATTCGACGGTCTCTACCCAGGCCTTTTCCTTGCACAGGGAGGATGGACGAGAACACCACTTGCGCCTCAAACTCCTTTATCCTTCTTCCCAGAGCGGATCAACGACACTTCCCAGCCCAAGGCTGTAGACCCAAGAAGTATGGATAGGAGCTGAAATTCTGGGGTTCCTCTCAAAACTTCCCGAGGGCTGAATATCATTACAAAAAATCCAAACATTACAAAATAAAATTGCATATCATGTTAGGGGGAAAAAGCAGTTGCCATTGTGGCCACAGAGCAGTGGTTGAATGGGCCTAATAAGCTATTTTGGGGATTTACCCAGTAATCCTGCTACAGCAGCCAGGTGAATACTGTAGGTAGGCGCTTTCCTTTATGGAATCCAATCTTCCAATCTCTCACTTTCTCTAAAACTGAGAAGCAAACCTGTTGAGGGTTAGCTATTTTCGGTGCTGCTGTGGTACGGATCAGGTATTAAAGGGAGGTGATAAGGGATTTATTGAGGTAGCCTCTCCATTATTTCAATATCACTTAATTAAATACAATAGAAGCAGTCTTAAACTAGCCGTGTTTGAAAGTGCTGTTGCTACATACAGAGGATATTAACAGCAACTTCTGCATTTTTTACTGAAAACATGTCAGGGTATGGACATTTTGTATCATTTTCCCTCCACCCCAACACACAACTTCCACCTCCCTAACGTTAACCTTAGAGGTTTGGGGCTAAAATTAAAAAAAAAAAAAGTAAATACTCCTGCAAAAAATGTCTAGAAATATTTATTCCAGTTTGGCTATGCCTGTATTTATATCCTTCTTGCATTTGATGTTTATCAAATGAGTTTATTAGCAGGAATTTTCACCGATTTTAAGTTTGGCTGAAGATTCATAGATAGTGAATTTATCATTCATAACTACAAATGGTCACCCCAGAAATCTGATTCCAATCAGGGAATGAAAACGTACCATGTAACAATCAGACCAGCCAGACTTTTGGATAGCAAGTACTTGAGATGAACTGCTCACAAATGAGCGACTCTCAGAAATTATTCCACAAATAACTCGAAAGAACAAGAAAGATTTTGAGAAAATCATGATCTGGTGGAGATCTGTGTCCCATGTCACACAGCTGCCAGGTTGAGGAGTAGGATCTCCAGTATGCCTTGCTGGACCACCCAAGCTCCAGTAGAATTTACACCCTTCAAATACTTTTCAGACAGCTGATTTTGCAAACAAAGGACACCAGCTAAACCACACACATGTGGCAGGACCTTCAGCTATGAAAACATGAGCCTGGCCTAGAGGACCCACTCCTTTTGTGATAGCAATATTAGGGCTTGTATCCTCTGCAGACTGCAGCCACTAGAGGGTGACATTCACTCACACTCAAGGTATCCTGAAATTCCAGCCAGGAGAAGGCAGTGCACACACACACACACACACACACCATCATGTGCTAGCAATGCCCCTCTGCCATGTACATTGGCCAAACCGGACAGTCTCTATGCAAAAGAATAAATGGACACAAATCAGACATCAAGAACTGTAACATTCAAAAACCATTAGAAGAATCTCACTTGGTAAGGCAACTCCCATCTTTTCAGGTGCTGTATATTTATACCTCCCTACTGTATTTTTCACTCCATGAATCTGATGAAGTGGGTTATAGCCCACGAAAGCTGATGCCCAAATAATTTTTTTAGTCTCTAAGGTGCCGCAAGGACTCTGCATTGTTTTTGCGGATACAGACTAACACGGCTACCCCTCTGAAACTCATTACAGGGTTATTCTATCCTTCTCCCATTAACTCTCATTTGGCAAATATATATACATTTTGGATTAATGGGGGTATGATTGATTTATGAGGCAAGATTATTGGAGTTTATATATAATTCCATTACTCTTGCCACATAAATCAATCATACCTCTAGCCTCCCAAATGCAAGATTTGGCTATCCTTTCTCACACTGAGTTGTACCTTACTCCATGAGTAGCCCCACTGACAACTTTATGGTGTTAAGATGCCTGGAACTGAATGCAATATTATATTCTCTTATATTCTCACCTTTGCTTTACAGAGACACACTAATGCCTCTTTGGTCCATGACGTTATGCCCAAAAATCCCAAATATTTCTGGGTTATTTTGCTGCAATATTGCCCTTCAAGCTTGTCTTCTAATTTGATGTCTACCATCACTCCTGGGTCTCTTGGAAAGTCTCCATCTTCCCTTAACAAATACCATTTTTCTATTGAAAAGTCACTGTTGTAACAATTGAAAGAGCTTACAGAATCAGTGAAAAATACACGGGGAAAGAAAGGATGTAGTAGGGGCTTTTATCAGAATCAGCACTATTTATTTTGTTCCTGGGTATTAAAGATCAGGGAAAATAAACCCAGAGTAATTTCAATATCATAGGGGTTAGGATGGTGCAGTGAGGGCAGGGGTGGAGAGAGGGGTGGGAGTAGGGAGACCCCACTCCAACCCCCTGCAGGGCATCTCCCCACATTCCCTTCATCTCGTTCAGAAAGCCCTCCCGTTTTATAACAGAAGAAAAAGATTTTGCAGTCATGGTGCAATGGAGCAAAGGGACTATATCAAGAGGAGGGTGAAAAAACAGCATCAAAGAGGGGATGGAAGAATAAAAGAGCTCCTTTGCTGATCCACAACTGAGCTGGGCAAAGCTTATAAAAGATAAATAATGCTGACATTACAAAGCTATGGCTAATTCATTTTCTACTTGTCACCACTTGGGATAATTGGCCTACACAACAAGCATGGGAAAAGCAGGTCGGCTTTTTTGCCTTATTTTTTTCTTAGAGGTACAGCTCGGATTAGACTGTGTGTTATACCACTGATAAAAATAAAGAGAACGATCCAAAACCTTCAATCTTTAATCCAGAGAGGTTGCAAATGAATAGCTCAAGTGCCTCTGGATCAAGTGAGGCCTAGTTGTCTCTATGGTAACTAAGCCAGTGTTAGAGTAAGGCTTTACCTGGAAGCTTTGCAGATATGGGCCAGCTTGGCTCCATTTGAAGTGTGTGTGTGTGTGGCTTGTAGTGTTGTAGTGTTGCCAACTCTCACGATTGTATCAAGGTTCTTGCAGTATTTGGTGTTTTTCATAAAGTTCCAGCTCCTGGATTCAGCTGATTACCTTTGAATCTCCACTTTCATATATTTATTTTTTTAAAAGCAAGTCTTTAGCCGTCATGATTGCGGCAAAACACTTGAAAATGTGATCCGAGTATACTCCAAAGACTCAAAGACAAATAAAGTTATTACTATTGCAACGGCGCCTAAGAACCCCAGTCATGGGCCAGGGCCCCACGGTGCTAGAAACTGTACAAACAGAACAAAAAGATGATCCCTGCCTTAAATATCTTACAATTTAAGTACAAAACACGAGAGAAGAGGTGGATACCGACAGAGAGAGGGAAGAGCACAAGGAAACAATGAACCAATACTAGTCCTATAACTGATTACTTTTTAAAATCTATCACTTTTTATAAGTCTCCTGATTTTTAAACTAATCTCCTGATCTGATTTTTTGCAGGCTGACTTGTGATTTTTCTGATGCTTGGAGTTAGTTGCACTGTTGTACGGCACCTGAATTTAGATAACCAAGGCATTCAGAGCTCTCTACGTGGAAGGGGTTTCCATTTTATCTTTCAATGAAAGGTTTACAGAGGAAACCATACAGCTTTCTTACCATCAGCCAGAAAAATATGTCTCAGTCATCAGAGAAAACTGCTGATCATTTCACTCTGTTCATAACAAAAACATCCTTCCTTTAAGGGAAATCATCTTGTGATTGTGAGACACTGGTTAGAAATAGAGATGGCTTCACCTGGAATCTGAATCCCCTCTGATTTTACATCTTGTGGTAGTTTTGTCAAACTCAAGGACCTAAGGGCAAACCTGCCTTTTTCAGGTGAGGGTCCAGGATGAATCCAAAGCTGCCTCTGGGGCTGGGTATGTTTTCCTTGCTTAGACTGGGATGAAATATTTTCAGCCCTGACCCGACAGAAATATACAAGAACAGCTGATCTTGGGAGAGTTCAGCACTGTTTAACATGATCAAATCCAAACTGAGCCCCTGCTCTTAATCCTAACCTGCCTCCTCAACCCATCTCTGTTTAAAAATGCTGTGGCCAGAGAAACATATGAAGCAGTGTCTGGATTTACTGCTAAAGTGTAGGATACTGCCTAGTGGGTGCTGGAACAATTTGTTTAGGGGAAGTGCTGAGAGCCATCGATCCAAACTGCAAACCCTGTATATGATGGAAACCACTTCAAGCCAGGGCACCCCCAGCACCTGTGCTGCCTAATCCACCAGGTGCCCAATTGGGAGAGAGGGGTTCAGGTGAGGTTCTTGGAGGAGGAAGGGTCAACCTGCCCTTCCTTGGGTCGTGAAAAAGGAGAGGAATTTGTTGACCTCCAGACCCTCAATGGAGAGCAGAGTGGAGGAGCCTACCACATGGTTTGCTTGAGATTGGCAGCAAGAGGGTCTGGAGACAGCAAGACTCTGTGAGTGGGAGTGAGAGAAAAGGGTCACCTCACCCCTTCCCATGCAGAACAGCATTCCCTCTTTCCCCACCCCCGAGAGGGTACCCCTCTCTCTCAGATGCCTTGCTTTTCTTCTTTCAATTTTGGCTGACGATTCACAACATTCTCTTTTTGCTGCTATCAAATATACAAAACAGTGACTTTCAGCTGAGACAAGCTCAGTGTGAGGGGACGGCTCCCTTCTGCAAGGAGAAACTACGCGAATGGATGCAATGCTTCTCCAGGGTTTTGCCACCCACTGGTAGACAACAGTAACGCGGAGTAGTTTCCTCTTGAGTTAGGTCCACTTAAAGCACATGGGCCCGATCTTTCGCTGGTGTAAATCCGTGAAGTTCCATTGACTTCAATGGAATAATTCTAATTTACATGAGCTGAGGATCTGGCCTATGAAGTTTCCAATGATTTTGCAGTTGTGAATATACTCCTGGGCCCCTGCCACAACTCAAGAACGTGTTCTACAGGGGATGAGTTGGCCAAGGCTCGACCACTATCTGCTCAAGTCATTCCATGCTACTCTGCCAACCTGTCCTTTTGCCTCATGGGAGGAGAGTGCCTAACAGGTGATGCTCCTGATTCTATTTAACATGCGAGCGCTGTCCTTATGTGCACATCTCTTGCTCTGGCCGTGCGTGTCAGGCAGACCTGGAGCGGCTGTTGATGCATTAGCAGAAGGAGAGGAGAAGACCAGCTCTTTGCAGATGGGCGGCACTCACACGCCACCAGTGGGAGTGGAAGGAGGTGAGGAAGAGAGGAAATAGACAAGGTCAGAACTGGGAGGGCCAACTAAAGAGGGAGGAACAAAATCCAAGTCTTTCTGCCATAGGAAGCAAACTCAAACCTCTTGCTGGAACTCAGGAGCTCTTTTAAAGGAAACATACACACAATACTATAAAATATATATGGAATAGGAGCTGAACTGAAAAATCAATAAATTCCTCAGTGATCAAACTGGAAAAAAATATATTTTTATTTTAAACCAAAACTAACTAGGTGGTGAGAAAAACCTTATTAGACAGGAAAGTAACTTGTTAATAAATATTTCTTTTACCTGTAACCTTATGTTTCCAAATCCTTATATTGGAATCTTTACCTTGAGCTCTGTTAAATAAACTTCAATTAAAAAAAAAAAAGTCAACAACACTGTCCAAAGGTGTTGCACTAAGGAGAGTATTGAATTAAGATGAAAACAGTAAACTGGGGTGCATTGCTTCCATGGAGGCAGAGGACTGGCTGGCCAGAAAATAGGGAAATGGGCAATCCAGTTTAACAAAGCAGGGTGTGTAAACTTCTAAGCTGCAGAGGGAAAGAGCAGGGCTCACGGAGCCTGGAGCAGAGCACCCTGTGTTGCCAGCAGCCAGTGGCTGGGAGACTTTCCCCTCGTAGGGGACAGACATGTCTTCCCCTGCTGTAAGCCCAGACACCTGAAAAGTGTCCCTGTACTACTCTGGCAGGTTGATTTCTTAAAAAAAAACAAACAAAAAACAACCCACCTGGCAGCTGTTTGAAGTTGCTCAGGAGTTTGGAATGTCAGTGTGGATTCATGGAAGATAGGCATTCAAAGTGTATGATAAATTCATTGCTCCCATGGCTATATGTATAGTATATATGTATTCTCTCTCACACGCACGCACCTAGCTAGATATTCTAATCAAAGGGACAAAGCACTAGGGTTTTGGGTGAAGAACATGCCAACTTTGTAGCTCTTTGTCAGCATGCAATTACTCATGCATTACACCGAGCTTTTGTTTTGCTCCAGCAAGCCACCTTCCCCCACACCCCGCTCTCAAATGCACAATTTCAGGGTTACACTCCCCCCACCTCCTCGCCGTCTGCCCCCTTCCCCATTGGACAGATGAATTTGCCAGAACAATCCAGCCCTTGCCAAAGAAGCCACTCAAAGCAGGCAGCTGGAGACCTCAGGGTAATTGATTGGACATGGAACATTACTGGTCTGCAAACATGGCTGCACAGAGAAAGTGGCCACTTTGCCAGTCTGAGCACATATGAGGATGATTATGTTAATAAACTGCCCTTAACTGATCAGTCTGCTGCAAGAAAGACCGGGGGGGAGGGCGTGCCAGCCAGCAAGAAGTCATTGTGTCACCCCCTACAAAGAACATACACAAACAAGAAGCGTCAATGACACAGACCGAGTTTGGGACCATATTTCCACAGTATCAGTTTTCAGGCATTGGGCCAAATTCTTCTCTGGCATAAACCCATCTGAAGGCAAGGGAGTAACCCCAGGGATTAACTGGCCTACTGGGGAAGACATATTCACTTCAGTTCAGACTACAGGGCAGTATCATGCCAGCTGGGGCCCCAGCCTTCATGACTCACTGGGGATTAGCCTCGAAAACTGGCTAGATGCTTTCAAATATTTTACCTGAAGTAATTTTCTGTTTTTACTCAAGAAATAACAGTAACAACTTACATTTCAGACGGTCTTTTACATTTCTACGGAAACTTTTATCTCAAAGTTGTTTAGCGAGTACGGTAATCAAAATGACTTCTCCTCCACTGCTGAAATGCAGCCACCCCTGGCCTGGAATGCAGCCGCTGTTTAACAGCGCACAGCAATGCTACACAATAGTTTAGGACAGAAAAAGAAGAATATTTTATCCAGTTCAAAGTGGGATTCTCTGCCCCTCCCTTGCCCCAGCAACATGGTGCTGGCCTAGAAGAACCCTGCTCCAGGATACAAATTATATTGCATCCTTATATATATATTCCTAACTTGGTTACATTACATCTGCCAAACTCAATTCCTGGAAAAGGGTTAGATTTCTACCAAAAATCTAACTTTTGATTAGCATGATCAGCAGTGGTCTCAGCATACCAGCAGCTTAATCGTTGACAAATTTTTGGTGGCATCACAGCAAAGAAGTGTTTTATGGTGGGGTTTGAATGTGGATAATGCATTGGTTTTGTAAAGTTTACAGGAGCTTCCCCAAAGCATGCAGGGCAGCGTGGGAGAAAACACAAAAGGGGATGTTTGAAAATTTAGCAAGTGGACCATGGAAGCTGGCATCATGGGCCAATTGGAGGCTGGAGTCTACCTTTCAATACTGAATGAAAGATGATAGGTAGTGTGGGGATAGGCTGTGAAGGGTCTTGAAAGTGAAGCCAAGTAGCTTATGTTTCATAAGATCTTGAAGGAGGAGTCAGCAGAAGGATGCAAAGAGGGGGTCAAAGTGATGGGTTAGGAGAATGATCTTGACAGCTGAATTCTCAATGGATATGAGCAAAGCAAGGTTGCATTTCTCAAGGCCAGAGAAAAGGCCGTTGCAGTAATCGAGACACAGGAAGTTGAGAGCCAGGAGGAGAGTTTTAGCTGTATGGATGGATAGAAAAGGCCGTATTTTAGCGATGTTATGCGGAAAGAATCAGCAAGATGCAGACGCAGCCTGGAGGTGATGCAGAGCAGCGGACATAGCCTAGAGAGGTGTCCGAATCAAGGATGGTGCCCAGGTTATGGGTCTGAATGGAGGCAGCATGGTGGTAATGTCCACAGAGATCAAAAAAGGAGGTGACGGAGAGAGCTGGAGGTGCGAGGATGGGAAGGAGGAAGGGCGATTAAGAGCTCTCTTTTATCCATGTTGAGCTTGCGCTGACGGCTAGGCATCCACAAGGACATGGCAGAGAGAGACTTAGACAGTCTGTCAGTCTGTAGCATCACGGTGGGGAACCCCAAGCTGGGAAGCCTTTACCACTATCATCAAAACAAGCAACAGCAGAGAAGGGACAACCTGCTGACGTATTTCTTTTTCCCTCCATGCTTTAAAAAATCTTCACTGGCTAAAAAGGAAAGAAAGCATGTACAGACCAGTTAGAAAATAAAAGGGGGCCAATTCCCTCATATTAAGCCTGTTATTAGGCTCAGAATCAAATTAAACTACAGGGCTTTTCACTAGCAGAGTGCTATTTTAAGGCTTATTAGACTATATTAGGATTGGCATAAATTTCCACTGACATAATATAGGCCTTTAATTGGATTTAAGGGCGAGGAGGCTGCATTAAACTAAAATCAGCCCTCGCAGGGGGAAATTCGGTATTCTCCTCACAGCTCCTCTGCTTTCCCTTGGCACGGATCCCAAGCAGTCAACCAGGCTGGGTAACCCACTCAGAACCAGATGTAATTGCTTATACTCCTCTAAATCAGGCAGATAAGCAATCTGGCTGCCAAAACTATAACACACACACCATTGCTCATTAGCAAAAGATGTACTGCTCTGGACGGTGCTCCAGTTCACATGCGAATCTGGACAAATGGCATTTTCTTGGAGGCAAACCGAGTACTGGAGGAGAATTCGTGTTAAGTATTCGCTTGTGGAAGGTTACAATCACAGAGTCTCAAAGCCAACGCCTCAACCTTCAAAGGTCTGGTAGTACCAGAGCTATGGCTACTAATAAAAATACAATTCCTCATCTGCTTGTAACGTGGTTTGGGGGGCTTTTATATTACCTGACTCCTTCAACCATCTTCTGACTAGAAATGTACAAATCTCAGGAGGGTCAGAGGTCAGGAGTTCTGCTCAGAGAAGCACCCTGTTGGTTGGAACAATAGCCGGATCATCTCTTCACCCCAAAGACTTCGGCAGTACGGATCGAACTCTAGACAGTTGTGTTAGCATAGCATGCATGATGTGCCATCTAGACAAACACAGTCACATTTAGGCTGGGAAGTCACAAGATCATAATCTCAGGTGGATTTCAGTGCTTCCTGCTTCCTGGAGAACAAAAAATATTCTTTCACTTTTTTTGGCATTTTTCCAGTCTCAACAAAAAGAGCACAAGCAATATTTAGACTGAGAAAATAGCTTAACACAAAGATGCCCACAGACTGAAAAACAAGTGAACCAAACATTGTGTGTCTCAATAAAGGTTCAGCTCAATACAGGCTAGGACTGGGTGATCACTGATCCTGTATTTTAAGGGATTTCTTTTATCTGGCACCTAAGATCCCACCCCTGGCTTCCAATAATAAGAAGCTATTAAGAGGTGTTTGATCTCTGTTCAAGCAACAGTCATGAAGATGATCATTCCCTGTGATACATAGGTATGGTTTTGTACCAGGCATACAAGACCATGGGCTGGTGTCCCCCTAGTAATAAGTTTTGTCCCATATTTGTCATACACTTGCAATATTGGCCATTCCAGGTTAGAACACTTCACTGGGTGCTGGATGGAGCCTGAAGAATCTGGCCTCTCACTTGATACACAATGGTGTTTCAGACCGAGTAGTCCTAATAAGTGACTGCACATGGCATACTTCTGCTACCAAATCACTCTGAATAACTGCAGTGACTCCACTTACAGTTCCATGCCTCGGGGCACAGAACCCCAATATGAGATGATCTAACTCTCCTCCTCTTCAGCCCAGCTCCTCTTGAACTCTGTTGACCACAGTGCATCTCTTCACCTCTAAACTTCTCCCACCCTCCCCATATCCCCCCAGCCACACATGGTCATCGTTAATGGAACACTGAGAAAGCAATGAATTTGCAGCAGCCTCCACTACCCTCAGCGGCAAGTTCAAAGGATGCTGCTGTATGGCATTTAATGGTTCCAGGAAAGTGGCTCATAGCAGAATTATTGCTGCAGTATTTCAAGAGTGTGTGTGTGTGCATGTGTGTGAGATCTGATGTGTCACTGCGCTGCAGCTGCTTCTTATTAGCTCAAGCACTGAGCTGCTGGGGATGGTGATTTTTCTTTCAATGAGACAAACTTTGTTCCTTTTGTATCAATTGCTTCAAGATGTAGCTGAGAAGTGCAGACAGACTGAACAGGGCTGATGGTTCCAAGGGGGGGCAAAAGGCTCTAGCACGGCTCCATGGTTTCCTATGCTGTATTCCAACAGACACATCCCAAGTGGGGGAAATGGGGATGGCATGGCTAGAAGTTGGGGAAAACCTACTGGATTCAACCCTATCCAAGTATTTTGGTAGCTTCCCATCACTGTAGGGATGGCACAAATGTCAATGCAACAGTCAAAAGGTGTTAACACAGGCTAGGCAAATTAGTATGGCTACAACGAGAAGTGATGTGAATCTTCACCCAGAACTTAACTGAATACAAAACAAATTGGATAACATTAATGCACAGCTAAACGGGGGCACCAACAGGGAGAGAAGACCAACAAGGCAGTTAGGCAGGGGCAAGAAGCATTTGTGAGTCTCAGGAGATCTACTGGTTTTATGGACTGCAAGTCAAATCTATGTATACAAACACACAAATACAGATCTATACGTGTACACACTGACTCCGTTCAGATCCTCAGCTGGCACAAATCAGGGCCACTCCATTGACATCAATGGAATAATATTGATTTACACCAACCAAGGCCCACAGTGTACCGAATATAGTACCAGCGACATTATGGCTGTAAATCTTGTTGAATGGTCCAAGTTCATCTGTTTTCACTAGTTCTAGGAATCTCTCTTTTCTCCGGTGCCAACTGAGACAGGTGAGCTTGTGCTGAACATAGAGGATACTGCGGACGTTTCCCTGACGACTGCAGCCACACAGATGAGAGATCTTAGAACATCCAACTGACGGGCCTGGGTTTGCTTTTTTTAAGTCATCCAGGTACCAAGAAGCTACTGTACTAGCAGACACATCTTTACTGAGAGAAATAATCACAAAGCTGCTGTTATATCTCCTTCTGCCTTAGACTCAGATGGTTCACTAGCCATGTGAGGTAGCATGGGAAGGAAACTTGCTTGATGATAAAAATAAAGATCTAGCCTGAATATTCACAAAGGACTTGAACCAAGCCTAAGCAGAACCTTTGGGGGGGGGGGGAATCAGGGGATTTACTTTAAACTCCCCACATGGCCCTACACATTCTGGGACTCAAATGCTAAAATATTGGGAAAATATTGCCCTTGTAATATTTCTGAGTCAGCCCAGGACAGGAAATATGTATATAGAGAGATTTCCCACGCTCTAAAGTTGGGCCATGCATTCAAACTTTTGGTTGCTTACCCAAACTACATTTCCTAAATGTTCAGGCTTTGCCCATCACTAGGTAGTTCCAGCTGAGTTAGGATGGCTCCGATCCTGCTAGAAGCCTAAACCAATAAAGAGCATATCTTGTAACATGGCAAGACCAACAATTGTCTTTACAGATACCCTCAAAATCTACTGTCTCTCCTCTTTGGCCTTTGAATATGATTGCCCATCTAACATTAATACCCTTCTGTGCACCATTTTTGACCAGCTGGTTTTGTCCTAGGAGTTATTACAAGGAATAAGGGATTGAATTAATCAAAAGAGAAATGTAGGCTGGGTGTAGGTTTCCTGATGGTGATATCTATTAGTCTGTGAAATGGTCTCTCAACAGAAGCTGACCCATTGTTTGGGACATTTAAAGTTAGCCTGAACAAAGCACTTGGGAATCTACTAGGGGGAACTATCTTGCACCAGCCTCTGGAGAATGGACAAGAGCTCATAAGACTTTTCTGTCTTGGATTTCTCTGCTCCTCTCATTATTCTGTGTTTATATCATTTGCATTTGAATTTGCATTTATCCAGCCCCTGATGCTGAAATGTGTAGGCAGGCAATTCAGGATCTGCTGTGTTTATGTAACTGTAAACTAGGTTTTTAGCAGTTTAATTAGTAATATTAATAATGTCACCTAAGTTTAATGATACCAATTATAACACAGTAAATATTGTTTACTGGATTACAAGTAGCCATAATAAAACATGAACTTTCATGCTTGGTCAAACTTTCAAAACATATCATTTAAAAAAAGTGAACAGGCAGTTTAACTTTCATATACCGGTGGCTCTTTTGATCTCCAAGAGGGATAATTATTACAAATAAATATTTGCAAGTGGGAGACTTTCTCAAATGACGCATCATCTTCTCTCTTGGGCTTTGCTTCTACAAGTTGAGATTGAGTTGCCCATTCCAGCCAAGTGGAAAATGTCTTTGTGATGTCACTGACAGGTGGTGATGAGCTGTTCTCATTCACAGAAGAAGAAGCGGAGGACGAGAAAGAGGTAGTCAAACTGTAAGAGAGAAAGGCTAGGCTTACACCCTGCTGTTTACAAACTGTTTGGCTCCTCTGAGGAATGACAGCTTCATAGGAGTACAGGAAAGACCTATTGGGTCAGAGAGGGCAGGACTTCCCTAAGTGCTCTGTATTGGCCTAACTGGTCCCATTGAAACTGATACATGGAAACAGATTTAGGCCAATAAGTGCTACTGAAAATCCCACCACCAGTCCATCCCCTTCTGCTTGTGCAGCATCATTCTATGCCATGCCCTACATCTAGAGAAGTGACATGTTGGGTGGGGTTGTCTGGACCTGCCCACCATGGACATGTACTATCTCTGATTTTCATCAGAACAATTTCCTTTTGGTTAGCTCTGGTTAAAAGGTCCCAAATTGACATCTATGGAGCCTGAAGCCCTTTCTTATTCCACATAACAATACAGGTCAGATATGGGCAAGTTTCCTCTATATTGCCCGGCCAATGAAACCCTAACTTAGAAGAGCCACTTCTAAGGGCAAAAGGGCACATCAGACACCAATGTCCATTCAATCGCTGGGCTCTCTGCTGAGACTATCCAGACAACCACCTCCTCCATGTCACTTCACTACTTCCCTCCACCTCAGCTCTTCAGAGCCTCTCACACTCTTGTGTGCATCTGGTGACATTCTGATGGCTGCTCGGTGGCCAATATGAAACAAATTGGTGGATCTCAGCCCATTTCTTAGAGGGAAGGTGCCTAAATCAAAAAGCCACCATCCCAATTGGCGCCCTGTTGACTGTGTCATCAGACTAGTCAAGGAACTATCCTTTCAACACCTCTTTTACACATTTTCCTTCTCTTTATTTTTCTCTACATTACTGGGTATTCCTGATTTTGCCTGTGCAAAGATGAAGGTGGAGTGAGGAATGAGGGGTAAGGAAGAATAGGGAGAGAATGTGTCTCTATCCACAGCTTCACAGCATAATTTACAAGAAGGGGCAACTTATAATAAATAACCCAAAGCCCCTGGGAACAGTGACCTAATCAAGATGTATAATTGCATGTCTTATCTAAATGAAAGCATCATTTCAGAAATGGTAATGTGCATCACTGTGGATTCAATTGCTATAGAGTTCAGCACTGAAGGGTAATTATAATGTTTAACAAATATATTCCCTTTGGGGGCCTGCAGTTAAAGATACCATGTCGCTTCTTCTTACTGCTACCTCCTACTAAATTACCAAACATTCCAAAATATCTCCCTGCTCGCAAGCTTCTCATGGACTTTCCGAGCTGGAACTCTGTTGCCCTTTACAGTCCAGAGCACTGCTCTCTGAACTGGTCTTCAGGAAGCCAAGAGGTGCCGATCACAGGCAGTGCTTACAAACACATGAGAAATAAGTTAAGCAAGAGGGTAGAAATTAGAGATGGAAAAGATCATTAGGTCAAGTCCAGCTCCCTGCTAGACTAGCATGGTTCCTTACAGTGTCAGTTACAGTGTTTCGCCCAGTCTAGTTTTAAATAAATCCAAAGTTAATGTTCCATATATTAATAGATCTCACTCTCTGGAAGTTTTGATATGATTCTTAAAATTCCCATTTCTTAATTTCATCCCATCCCTCCCTCTTAGTTATACCTACCGGAATAATTCCCATCCCTCCGTGGTGTCTATGCCCTTCAAATACGTGTAGATTGTTACCATGAACAGTTGATAGATTATGGACATAACATTACGATGTATAATTGCATGCATCATGACACCACTATATTGCCCATAGCACAGATGCCTCCATCACAACTGGCCCCCTGGTGGACAGCCACAGCAGAAAGGACCAACAAGGGGACCCCATAATGCCTACTGTGGTGATGTTGTGGACATTTGTCCACTAGGAACTGGACTGAGACCATAAAACTACAGAACATAAGTACACAGGACTGGAAGGGACCTTCTGGGTCACTGAGTTCAGTCCCTGCTATTGCAGGCAATCCTGTCATACGTTTATCAAGCTCCATCTTAAAACCAGTTAGCTATCTTGCCTCAACCACTCCTATGGGGAGGCTATTCCACAACCTCACTCCTCTGATGGAAAGAAACCTTCTAATTTTCAACCTAAATTTATTCATGGACACTTTATACCCATTTTTTCGTGTCCCACTATTGTTCTTTAGCTTGAATAGCTCTTCTCCCTCCATGGTGTTTACTCTCCTGCCCCCGTACGTATTTATAGAGAGCAATTATAACCCCTCCCAGCCTTCATTTTGCTAGGCTAAACAAGCCAGGCTCTCAGTCTCCTCTCATAAGATCAGCTCTCCATTCCCTTGATCATCCTAGTAGCCCTTCTTTGCACCTGCTCCAGTCTGAAAGCACATGTGCCACCCGCCAGTAGCAATGTCTGGTCACTACTGGGCAAGGTGAGACTGGAAAGGTGAAAGGCACTGTATCATGATGACAATACTTTGAGTCATCCAGACTCCAAACTCACTTCCTAGTTTTCCTAGTTCATCCCACTCAGCCTGGAGACCATGCCCCATTCCTCCACTGGGAATCCCTAATAAAAGATCTTGCAAACACTCTGCCCCAGTCACCCTCATCTCACCCCAGTACTCGCATGTCAAGAACTACAACAAATCACAGTAGCTCATGATACTATGGCAGGGCCATGGTCTCACCATGATGGGAACAGAGATCAACTCAGGTCAGTGCAATAAGTACCTGACGTGCTTTCAGGGAGAATTTTTATTCTGATTTATTTATTTATTGCTGAATGATGGATGGATTCAACAGGGAAGACAATCTAGTTTAGAGACAGACCTGTCAGCTGCAAAATAGCTGATCCCGCTTTGGGTTATTTGCTAGGAAAACAAAATTGAGCCAGCCCTGTATTCTGAGAATCTTTTAAAATCAACTTTAATAAAAAGAAAAGAAGAGGGCGAGAGAGCGAGAGAGGGGGATTCGGTTAAATGAATCACTTCTGTGTTGTCTCCAACACCCTGATTAAAGCCATGGTAAAGAAGCCTGAACACAATTTTGTTTGCTGCAGTCTTTCCTAATGCGTTCTATTATATCTAAAGTTTCATTTTGTCCTCTTTTGATCTGTGAAAGTAAAGCAGCAATGGAGGGGAGGAGGAGCCCAGAGAAATTGACACAAATCTTGTTTTCTTCCTTTCTCTTCGCCCACATCAATAACTCAATTGGATCAGAAGTGAAGCTCGAGCAGAAATGAACCTTATGTGATTGCCAAATGAAAAGCAGAAGGTGTATTGGAAAAGCAATATTGCCAATAAAGTTAAATTACTGGACAGACAGCCTTCCCCTCCCCAACATTAGAGTCAGAATGTTTTGAAGATTGGTATAAACTTTATCTGCTTGTAATAACTACACAATGTAACCTTCTGCCCCTTTAAGGAGCCCTGTAGCTTCACCTGTTGGAGAGGAACCAAGAGCTATGTAGGACAGTAAAGGGAGTTAAGCAGAATAGGAGGCTGTGTGGTTTCTAGGAGAGAGGGCATAGTACTGGCAACCAGGGCACCTGGGTTATATTCTCAGCTCTGCCACTGACTGACTATATGATGTTGGTCAAGTCACTTAGCCCTCTGCCCTTGTTTCCCTATCTGCGAAGCGGGGATAATGATACTCACCTTTCTTTGTTAAGTCCTCAGTATTGTACGTTGAAATTTCAAACATTCCCAGCATTGGCCTACTCCCACTGACATCAATGATCAAATTTCCACTCTCTTCGATGGGAGCAGCATTGCGAGCTTTCAGACTCCAGAGATGGCTGGCAGGCGGCACAGACCTTTTCATGGAGCTTGGTTTGTACAAAGCTTGGACGTCTGTTTGAACGCTAAAGGCTCTGTAGGGGAAGGAGGCCTGTACGAGCTTGGTTGGACCAGGTGTCACGTGGACAGGGATAATGTAAGGGCAGGGCAGAAACTGATGAGTGGAGGTAGAGTGCAGGGGATCCTGATCTTGCCTTGCAGAGACACTGTTGCAACCTGTTTCAGCCTGAAAGCAGGAGTAAGGCCTCAGGAAGGAAGCACATAGCTAAATACCTTATGAGCATAAGGAGAAGCCCATATAGCATAAGACCCCTTCATTCTCCATCCATGCCCCATCCCTTTTTCACCAAGCGCACTTTGAGGAAGGGAGTAGGTGGACAGAAAACACAAGGCTCATTGCAGAGGACTGTGCCTTGCACTTAATGCTATTTGCCTACCCAGGTATCCTCCACGCATACATTAGATCACAACCACACTGCGTTCTCGGCAGCATCGAGGTCTAAACATGGAATTCACAGGCCAATTACACATTTGTCTTTGCAGGATCCAAGGTCTCACACACTGGCCAGACACCTTGGAGGAGCTGGGCATCCTCTTCTTTTCCTTTGCTAGCGAGCCGTAGCATAGATTAGCTTGACCAAAGGCTGCCCCAGCAGCACTCATGCAGGCCTACCGTTTGCAAATGGTGATATTATGCACGCTGTGTGGCTGGGGCCTGTGCACTGTTTGGGCTTGGAATCAAAAGCGCCAGAGTGAAGGGAAAAAAAAGGCTTATTAAGCAGTGATTTTTCACTCATGGAGGGTGTGCCATCAGTTGCTGCCTGGGCAATGAGTCTGTGTGTGGGTTGAGGGTATGGGAGGAAGGCAGCAGGAGGAATTCATTAGCATTTTGGTGGTTACATATTTATGTTCCGAAACAAACATGTGGAGCAAACAGAGGACACATTGGGGAGCGCTGCTTTGCAAAAAACTCGCCGACATTCACAGCTGTTCAGATTTGCTGGCAGCCTACGAAAGGCCCCCAGTTGACCAAGGCACACCAGGCCAAGGAATCAGAAGAAAGCTAAAAATTATTCAGAATCCATAACCTTTCCATGGGTCAATTCCAGTCTGAAGCCACTAAATAGGTTCATTTGACTGATGTCAGGGAAGGGGAGCAGTTTGCACTGACAGTGCTTCCTATTGGACAGGTTCACAGTGAAAAACCTCTGAGGCAGGGCTCTATTCCTGAGGGAGATGCAGAAGCAGCCAGAGAGCTAAAGCCAAAAGTATAGAGGTTTTTCGGGTTAAGTTCCTAGTAGAGAAGAAACCAATCTGCATAGAAGGCAGTATCAGCCTTTCAGTAGAACAGGGGGCCCACAATATATCTAGTTTTAAGATGGAGCTTGATATGTTCATGGACAGGATTACAAGATGTGGCTGTTTATGATAGCAGTGGACAGGACTTGGTAACCCAGGAGTTCCTTCCAGTCCCATGTTCTATGCAAAACAGGACGTAACCAACAAACGTGTGAAAGAAGCAGCATCTCAAGTTAACACAGTGCTTTGCAACATCAAAGTGCTTCCTATGAACATAAAGGTCTTATTATATCTATGAGAGCTCCTTAACCAGGCTGGTTCAGGCCTGATTGACAGAGACGTGTGCTCCAAAAGGCACCAGGCTCCCCAAAGGGGTAGGGCCCTATCTCCTTTCTGCACGGGCCCCCGTCTCTCCAGCGATGGACATGCACCCGACTCAGTATATTTCAATCCAGTGATCTAAGTGTTCCGCAAGGGTAGGTCAGTACAGCCGTTCTCATTTGATACATGGCATGACAAGTCCATGTAACTTTGTGACGGAGGCAGGAATAGAACCCAGGATTCATTACACCAACCCTGTATCCTACACCTCGGCCTATGCTACATCCCCAATCAAAGCCTTCCTAGCCGAGTCTTCCTGAGGTTTGCAGTCCAAAATTTTGAAAACACTCTAAGGTCAGAGGGGAAACAGTCTCTTTCGGTGGGGTTGGTTTGTTGGTTTGTTTGTTTTTAATACCGCTGCCCCTTTCAACTCTCATCTTCCGTTCAGGCAAAATCAGTAGCACAGGCTGCACAAAGCTGTTCCATACGGCGGGCAGCGATCGATCCAGTGGGGATCCATTTATCGCGTCTAGTCTAGACATGATAAATTGACCCCCGAGCGCTCTCCCGTCGACTGACTCCTGTACTCCAGCGCCGCGAGAGTCACAGGCAGAGTCCACGGGGGAGCGGCAGCAGTTGACTCACCACGGTGAAGACACCATGGTAAGTCTATCTAAGTACGTCGACTTCAGCGACGTTATTCATGTAGCTGAAGTTGCGTAACTTAGATCGATTCCCCCCCCACGCCCCGCCCAGTGTAGACCAGGGCTATGATTGCAATTGCCTCTAAATCACTAATGTGCAAGAAACATAATGAAATACCTTGCTTATTCAGCAAATGGGCTTTTCCTGGTGAAAACAGCCCGTGACTCCCCAAGATGGATAAGAGAAAGTTTCCCCAACTTCAAGGAGGGCAAAAGACAAGTTAAAGCAGCACAGTTTCATGTCTTCTATCCCTGAGCCATCATCTCAAGAAGATGTCCCTAGGCATCTGGCTAATTGCTCATTGACTCTGGCAATGGAGAAACCCAGAGGAGAAGAGAAAAGGATATAGGCACCAAATAAATGACCGTATTGACATAAAACAATAGCTGCACAAAGTGAAGAGCCAATGCACCTTAACTGCCTTGAAACCATTGCTTTGAGCCTAAAAAGCTCATCAAGGAAATTGAACCTTTATATAATGTTCTCAGACTGAGGAATCTGATAGCTAATTCACCCAGTACAGCATGCTGGGATTGTCCTTAAAATAGGTACAGATTTGCCACAGTAACGTGATAAAAAGCTAAGAGAGTCTTCACTAGAGGAAATGGAGAACTTGATGCTTCTTAGCAAGTCCTGATGCTGGCTTCACCTTCCAGAATATTATCTGGAAATGCACAGGGACTTCCCTGTTTCCATCTCAAGTTGGTTGCACACAGCTCCTTGATAATATACATTCCCCAGAGGTATAGTCAGAGAGAGAGGATGAGGGGTGGGGAAACGGTAACATGGATTGGAAAGCCAATGAGAAGATCTGGAATGCTACTCTTTGAGGGATGCAAGGAGGGTCAATAAAGACTGGGGCAACCAGCTGCACGATGAAATGAGTTTTTTGGCTACTTCTGGAGTTATGCATTATAAGAAAATAAAAGTAGGGGCAAAAAATCTCAATCATCAGTTCACCACGGCAGAGATGGAGAAGGAATTCTTACTGCACGGCTGACAAGGCGCATTATGGAGATTTCCCACTTTCATCTGAAGCTTCAGACAAGGCTGATGCCAGACTAGATAGACTAGTGGGATCTGATCCACTATGATAAATTCTAGGTTCCTACTGAGTAAGGACCATCTGTTAGAGTCAGGTGGGCATACCCCCCATGAGCAATTTTGTGAGAGGAGTGGACATTGATGGACTTTGGTCTCTCTTATAAGTTGCTCTAGCATACTCTGTCTCAGTGGAAGCGTGTGCACATTTGCCCTATGCTAGTTGGAATGCTTAGCTGTAAGTCTAATGTCTGATGTCTGCAGCCAATGAAGGAGATAAAACCGAATGCTTCTACAGTTAAGAGAGAAAAGCTCCTTCAACTCTGATAGCCTAATGGGAACCCAATCTCAGGTAGGGTCTCTAGCCACTGCTACAATATAAATCATAAAACTAAGGTGCATTTGGAGCAGAAAAGCCAAAGTAAGTTCCATTTCCCCCAAAAAGTGTGAACTCCATGTTGCCATAGTGTGCAGAACAACCAGAGGATTCCGGGGGCCTGGGGTCTTCAGTGGCGGGTCCCGAGGCAGAAGGACCCCCCGCCGCGGGTCTTCGGGGCACTTTGGCGGTGGGTCCCGGAGCGGAGGGACCCCCCGCCGCCGAATTGCCGCCAAAGACCCTGAGCAGAAGAAGCTCCAGGCGCCCGGTCCCCGCGAGAGTTTTCTGGGGCCCCCAGAGCAAGTGAAGAAAACCAGCTCCAGGGGCCCCGAAAAACTCTCGTGGGGGCCTGGGGCAAATTGCCCCACTTGCCCACCCCTCTGGGTGGCCCTGAGAACAACTGATGAGCTTAAGGTCTACACACCAACTGAATTCTTAGAAACCAGGTGGAGCTTACTTGGCAGAGCCCAGCAAGGAAGAAAATGCAGAATGAGTTGAAGCCCAAAACACAAGGGCCATCGATACCTCCGGAAGAACACGGCTGTTTCTCTTTTTTCTTTTCTCTTGAAACACAGTTCATATTACCCTTCAGAAGCTCAGCACTGCATCAGCAACCCTTGATGTCATTCAGCTAACTTAAAAAATCTGCTGGGCCTTCTTTAAAAATAAAAGATTTTGGACGGTTTTGTTATTAATTGCTTTGGCTTCTTAACAGTTGCATTAAATATCTAGGCATCCACATGGGACTGGGGGAGGGGACAAAGCACAGTAGCATAAAGGAAAGGAAACTGGGGAAATGTGAAACTTTCATGTGAGATAAGGCGCTCGTAACACTGGTATAATATCCCCCTGCAGTCAGGGGGTCTCCTGGTTTTAATAAAATCTCATTTTTCTTAAATTTTCCCATGTGGTCGATGTATTATATGAGGAGTTTAATGTAGGCAGGATAGGATCTAAACTCAGGTGGTCTGGATCCTTCGGAACAGCTGGGGTGCATTGTTGAGCCACAGATTGGGGAATATAAATAGTGCCAGAAAGTACTTTTTTTCCTTCCAGAATCAGAAAATAAACGACAGTGTCTGATAACTGAGCCAGCCAGCCAGCCCAATCCAAGAGCAAAGAATTTCCTTCCATGCAAAAGCACTGGGTCAGCTTTTGGGAGGGGAGGGGGAAATCAACACTTGCTTTTCTTTAAAGTAACAAAAATAAAATAAAATAAACATTCCAAGATGATAAGACTTGCTATTTTTTTCCCAAGGGCATCTGCCTTTGAAAGCCACCATACGGGTTCTCAAACTGGGGCTGTGACCCCCTCAGGGGGTCATGAGATTACTACATGGGGGTTGTGAGCTGCCAGCCTCCACCCCAAAGCCCCACTTCGCCTCCAGCATTTATAAAAGTGTTAAATATCAGAGGGGTAGCCGTGTTAGTCTGAATCTGTAAAAAGCAACAGAGGGTCCTGTGGCACCTTTAAGACTAACAGAAGTATTGGGAGCATAAGCTTTCGTGGGTAAGAACCTCACTTCTTCAGATGCAAGTGTTAAATATATATATATAAAAGGGTTTTTCATTTATAACGGGGGTCGCTCTCAGAGGCTTGCTGCGTGGAAGGGGCCGCCAATACAAAAGTTTGAGAACCATCCATGCAGAACTCCTTGAGGTGCCCCTTAGGACGGGGACATTGTATTCATTAGGAGCACTGATCCTGATGAATTCATTTTTGTTGTCACATACAATCCCATAAGTGGACGTCACTTACAGTTCTGTGGGTGATCCACTGTCATTTAGCATCAGTCAACCGCCTCTTCAGAAAGAAACATTAGTGGCATGGGTTGGATTTCAATACAGAAACGTTCTCTACAATAGCTCCAGTCAAGAGTGGGCAGTTTCTTTTTTTAATTAAAAGTTAGGTACCAAACTGTAAGCTTCAGAAATGCACCAGTCAAGTACAGTAGCATTTCCATGGCTGCTGTAGCATGGAAGGAAATTCTTTGCTCTGACTATAACAACGCAGACTAGCTAATTCATTGCTTCAAATGCAACGTTGTTTTTGCCTACCTAATTCTTACACCTATTTCAAGGGCTACCTGGCAGGAGGAGCTAGGCTGCTGCTACAGACAGGAAATTACAGGGGATCAATGGTCTAATGAAGGCAGTTAAATGGCAGGTGATCGTACGTCCCTTTTGGATGGGACAGTCCCTTTTTAAAGCCCTGTCCTGGCCATCCCGGCTTTTTTGCCAAAAGTGGGCATTTGTCCCATTTGCTCTTATTCCCAGGGCCGGCTCCAAGTTTTTTGCCGCCCCAAGAAAAAAAATTTCCCATGCCCCCCGGTCCCGCCCCAACTCCGCCCCTTCCCCGCCCCATTCCAACCCCTTCCCCAAATCCCCGGCCCCGCCTCTTCCCCCGGGCGTGCCGCATTTCCCCTCCTACCCCTCCCTCCAAGGCTTGGAAGGGGGGAGAAGTGGAGCGGCGGCGCTCGGGGGAGGAGACGGAGGTGAGCTGGGGGGGAAAAGCGGTTTCTCTGCCCCCCCCAGGGTTACTTCCTGCGGCCCTCCCTGCACCCCCCACCGCCCCAGCTCACCTCTGCTCCACCTGCTCCCCTGAGCACGCCGCCGCCGCTCCGCTTCTCCCCTCTCTGTCCCAGGCTTGCTGCAAAACAGCTGATTCGCACGGCAAGCTTGGGAGGGAGGGGGGAGAAGCGGAGCAGCAGCACACTCGGGGGAGCAGGCGGCAGTGGAGCGGAGGTGAGCTGGGGGGGGGGAGCAGTTCCTCTGCCCGCCCGCCACGGTTACTTCCTGCAGCCCTCCCTGCGCCCCCCACCGCCGCAGCTCCCCTCCGCTCAGGGCCGGCTCTCAGCTTTTTGCACCCCTAAAAAAAAAAAAAAGGAGCCGGAGTGCCGCCCCTTGGAAAGTGCCGCCCCAAGCACATGCTTGGAGCGCTGGTGCCTAGAGCCGGCCCTGCTTACTCCGCATGGGGGGGTGGGGTGGACAGGCAGGGCTCGGGCGAGCAGAAACGCTAGCCCCACACAGGGAGAGGGAACAAGGCTTCGGCCAGCCCCGCACGGTGTCCTGTTTTCCCTTTGGGAAATATGGTCACCCTGTTTAAATGGTCCATAACGGATATATGAAGCCCAGCTGGTTTAACAATGTCTTGCCATGGCTATTGGCCCCTACACATGAGATCTCACATCAAGTTATAACCCAGATTAGTTGACATAATGCTGAACATGGCTTGCTCCAGTCTGCACTGACCAGTCGGGCATGGTCAGCATTGTTTCAGCTAATCTGACTCCTTACAATCATGGTTGAAGACAATACGATTTCCTGGTTGAAGAGGAATTCATTTAGGGCCTAGTCCTGCTTTCTTGAGGTCAATGGGAGTTTGGAGTGTGTGAGGGCCGCGGGATCAGGTCCATAGTATTGATAAAAAATTATGTCCAAATGGATTTAATTAGAAGACAAAGGAGGTTATTTGGTGTGGCCAAAAAGAAGAATGCCAAAGATTCGGCACTTCTCTAGTACACTTCCTCTGAGGATCCCAAAGCATTTGACAAACATGAGTGAATTTAGCCTCAGCCCTCAGTGCAGGTAAAGCATTATTAGCCTGATTCTACAGATGGGTAAGATGAGGCACAGGGGCAATAATGACATACCGAAGGTCACAGAACTAGTCATTGGCAGAGCCAGGGGTAGGACTTGGGAGTCCTGACTCCTAGTCTTGTGCTTGAGCTAATACTTGTATTGCAGTAGCATACAGAGGCTTCCTTTGTGCTGGGCTCAGTACAAACATATAGGCTCTGGCTACACTACAGAGCTTACAACTAAGCCAATGGGAGAGAGCTGTGCCATCCACGTAATTACTCCAGCCCCCGCGAGCGGTGGTAGCTATATCGGCCGGAGAAGCTTCCCTCCCCCCCCCCCCCCCGACATAGTGCTGTCCACACCAGTGCTTAGATCAGTGTAATTTATGTCTTATTCACACTCTTGAATAAACCCTTATTCACACCTCCGAGCAACATACCGACATAAGCTGCAGCGTGCCCATAGCCATAGAGAGCAAGACTTTAAAATCAAACTAGACAAGACAGACAAAGGGTGGGATTATTAACCCCATTTTACAGATGGGGAATTGATGCATAGAGAGATTAAAGGGCCCAATTGTGGAGGCTTTGCTCTTGTAGAGAATGCTACCATTCTGACCTGGAAATGGTTTACACCCCATTTTGCGCTGGTGTAGGCTCACAATGAACGGGGCCCTGTGGGATTTGCCCAACATCACAAAGTAGTTTATAGCAGAGCTGGGAATTGAATCCAGATCTCCTGAGTCTCGGCCCAAGACTATTGCCTTTCCTTAAGAATTAGAAACACTCCCTCCCTAATCCAAACTGATTAAAGATCTGCTCCCTTTCCATTCCTCTGATTTTAAAAGGACCTACACAACCTTATCGGACAAAGAAAACAAAAAACAACAACCCTTTTTCCATTTCTGAGATTGATAGAGACAATGGGTATCCCTATCCCACAGTATCAAATCCATTACGCTGCTGAATAACTCATTCAGACTCCGCTCTGGTTTCAAAATACCTTTGGAAAAAAGAAAGCCTTTTTGTAATGAACACCTTTCCAAACTGACGTGAAAACAGAGATTTTAACCAAAAGGCTTTAAGCAAGACGCAAACTCATAAAAAGCCAAAATTGCAGCTGTTAAGACTTAAACCAAGGAGGCAATTCCTTTTGAGATACAATGTTCCAAGGGTCTTGATCAATCTCAGATAACACTGAACCCCAGGAGGAAAAATTAGCAACAACTGGTCAACTGATCTCCCAATCTAGTGGAGGAGTAAGGACTAATCTCCGTTAATCTAATTCAATGGACTCCATTTAACATCTCCTGCCCTTTCAGACTTCATCGGGGAATAGCCAGGGATGACATGAACTCCCTTCCTCTCTGATTCTGCAGTTGTTCAAGCAGAACTTGCAACTGCGAAAAGCTTAATGAGTTGCTATCTAGCTCCTTTTACATTCATCCCCATCTAAGATATCACCAAAACTAAAGCGAACCCTTTGTAAATACATTCTGATCAGCAAAGGCCTGCTTTCCCCTGTCGCACCATACCGCAGCCTGCTCCGTGCCTTCCTTACTGAGAGCTAATCCCATTACTTGCTTTGAGAGGGAAGTGTGGAATACAGCCTGCAGCCGTGTTTGTTTAAAAAATAACTCATCCTGCCTGCGCGCTCGCTCTTCATCAAACATGAATGTCAACAAAACCTCACTTCCCGCTTTCATGAATTTTGAAACAGATTTTTTATTTCCTCCCCCTTCCTCGGGGATTCCTGGAGGGGCAATGGAAGGCTCCATTTCCTGCTGCACCCAGGTCGTCCCTGGGTAAAAGCGATGGGCTCAATTCCCTATTGCCTTGTACCTCGTTGACTCGTGTACACAGGGATTGTAAAATGGTACCCGATCACAATGGTAGCATAACAAGCCCCCACCATGGGCTGTCAATGGGGTCTGAACACATGATCTTCAGCACTGAGGGTATGTCTACTCTTCAAGTTGGGGGTGTAATACCTAGTTTGAGGAGAAATACCCTAGTAGCTCTGATTGAGCGAGCATGCTAAAAATAGAGTGTAGTCATGGTGATGTGAGTGGCAGGAGGGGCTAGCTACTAGGGGGCCAACCCTCCAGGATTGGCCTGGAGTCTCCAGGAATGAAAGGTTCATCTTTAATTAAAGATTATGTCATGCAATGAAACCTCCAGGAATATGTCCAACCAAAATTGGGAACCCTATTAGCTACCCTAAGGCCTTGGATGGGTATGTACTCTGGGCCCTCCTGCTGTGGCTACACTCTCTTTTTAGCATGCTAGCTCAATCAGAGCTAGCGCAGGTATGTCTTCTCTAGCTGGAAATCACACCCTTAGCTCGAAGTGTAGAAATACCCTAAAAGCAGAGACCTTTACCACTACAACTAAAGGAGTAACTTCAGGAGCGGGTAGTGGGCACTTATCCTTTTATGTGGATCGGGCACTATTTTTTTTCGTGTGTGGTGGGGGAGGGAAAGGCAGGAGACAGAAATCACACGGAACCAGTGGATTTCAGCAGCATTTATTACACTCACTTTGCAGAGGTGTAAATGGTGCAAAATAAAATAACCAGGCCCTGGGTTTGTAAAAAAATAAAGAGGACTTTCCCTCATTCACACTGCTGGTTTATTTCTCCCACTTCGTTCTGCTTGGGCAGTGAAATAAGACGAGTCAATTTCCACAGTTCCGCTGCCTTGTCTCAGGGCGCCTGAACTATGCTGTTGGGACTGGTTTTCCAGCCCCGCAGAGGAAATGTTTAATTCAAATAGAAAAAGAAAAAAACAAGGAAAATATTTTTTTTTCCATTTTAATTTTTTGCAAATAATGACAACACTTTTAAACTTACATTTTTTACCTTAAAAGTATTTGACAGCACCAAGATCACATTTCCATGATGCACCGAACCATCATTAAAAGAATTTTTATGCTTTGAAATTGGGGAAATGTTATTTTTCTCTTAAAATGATGTATGTCATAAGTTACTCTGTAATGCTCCCTCATCACAGGGAATTAGCCCCACCCTCACCCCTTTGTTTCAATCTGATTCCCTTTCCCTGTTTATTGATTACAGCAAGATCCAAGTCTCTTTTCTGATGGATATCTATTACTGAGCCTTGCGGCCATTTAGAACAGAGCTTTGGAAACTCACCTCAGTTCCACATGCCGAGTGGGCAACATGGATTTAATTTGAAGGCTTCTGGAATCAATAATAGCCTTTCACTTGATCGTACTTTATCCTTGTTGATAGCTGAGACCTGTTGTCAGAACTACTAGAAAGCATCCCTTGTGATTTGCTAGGCCATCCCTGCAGTGTTTAAAGAAAGGGATCACCCATTATATTTCTGAGCTCCTTTAAAATCCTTTATATTATCTCACTACAAATACCTTGGAAATCTTCCATGTGGAGAAATAGCCAAGCAGCTGCAGGCATGTAGTTTTCTCTTCCATCCTCTGTCCCAGATCTGCATCTTTACAACCCTTATATAGTCCATTTTATATGTAAAAAGAACAGGAGTACTTGTGGCACCTTAGAGACTAACAAATTTATTAGAGCATAAGCTTCTTCCGAAGAAGTGGGCTGTAGTCCACGAAAGCTTATGCTCTAATAAATTTGTTAGTCTCTAAGGTGCCACAAGTACTCCTGTTCTTTTTGCGGATACAGACTAACACGGCTGCTACTCTGAAACCTGTCATTTTATATGTGGCAGCTATCTTAACTAAACTAGGTACTTTCATGGATGTCATCAGGATTTAGGCATAGGTATCTAGGGCATTAACTGGCCCTAAGTACCCTTCGGTTCCCAAGAAAAGGTAGCTATCCATAATTATTGTAATGCTTTGCACTTTTACAGCAGCGTTCACTGGCAAATCTCAAAAAGATTCACAAACAGGCAATGAAGTACAATTATCAGAGGAGACACCAAAGGAGCCAACGGAGTGAGTCGCCCAAGGTCACATGAATCAGTGGCAGTCATGGAACCCAGAAGTCCTGATTCCCAGTGCCCTACTCTAACCACCCGATCACACTCCATTTGATCAGCTAATTCAGTAAGCCAGCTATTGTCATCACAACATCTATTTGCATACGATGCCCATTGTCAGTGGTTGGGAGGTGTACGATCAAATGGACACAATATTTCCTAACAATTGAGGGTTATATACTCTGTGTTCCCGTTGCAATGACTGGGCGCAGAAATAGAACTGGAAGAGTCTTGACTACCTATATTCAGTAGACGACCTGGACAGTAATTCATTCTTGCCTTGCGCTTCAACAGATTTCCAATAAGTGTGAATTCCAGCTAGTTTTCTCTATCATCCTGTGGTTTTGTTGACATCAGAAAAGACCAAGTTTTATTTTTAGTAAAGCTTTCCTGGCCTCTCCAGAAGGGCTGGGAATCTCATTTCAGTTTGGGCAAAAGCTCAGGCTGATATTTCTCAGCCTGTAGCGTGGCTCCATTCAGAAAAAAAGGAAAAAATGAAGTGGAAAAACCAATCGCTTTCGCCCTGAGTCTCCAAGCCATTCCCTGCTGCTGACTGACTGGAACAGCTCTCTAGTTGAAGGAGCTTGGATGAGCAACAGCTCCAGGTTGGGTCATACACAAAAGCACATTCCAACACAACAGCAGCAACACCAACAGGATGTCACTGAGTAGCCAGTCAGCCACAACATAGCACCTAGCAGCACTTTCAAAAGTCCATTAACTAAGGATCACATGTAGAGTTAAGGGAATGTACAGTCTCCTCCCTACAATTCTCACCTACAGCCAGCCCTAGTACTTCTTTGGATCCAAAATGAATGGGTCCATCTCAATTAAACCATGTGACGAGACTGGCTTTGCACCATGAACTTTCAGGCCACTGCTCTGAGCAACTGGAAGCCACTATTTTTTTCCAGTTGGAATTGCCCAACTCTGACTAAGGGTACGTCTACACTACACAATCTATCGGGGATCGATTTAGTGTAGACGCGATAAATCGATTCTCGATCGCTCTGCCGTCGACTCCGGAACTCCACCACGGTGAGAGGCGGAAGCGGAGTTGACGGGGGAACGGCGGCCGTCGATCCCGCGCCGCGAGGACGCGAAGTAAGTGCTTCTAAGTCGATCTAAGATACGTCGACTTCAGCTACGCTATTCTCGTACCTGAAGTTTCATATCTTATATCAACCCCCCCCCCCCCCCCAGTGTAGACCAGGCCTTAGTCATAAAACCCTCAGATCAGTCCTCCCCCACAAGTGCGCCTGCTCCCCGGTCCTCGGGTGTTTCACGTAATTTACCTCCTGCTCAATCATTCTCATGCACTTTAATTGTTCTCGTACATGAACAGTATGCTAATCAGAACCTAGATAACCTCTGCACGCTACTTTACATGCTGGTTCACGCTTTCCCTCATTTTAACTGGAGCCATTTTTAATTCCAGTTAGGAAATTGATTATTCACACTTCTATTTGCCTTCTTTAAAAGGAAGGCACGAGAGGCAAGCGAAGAATTGTAAATGGCTGGATTACAAACAGAAATGGAAACCTGATTCCCCCCCCGCAACTCACATTCCTGATCAATACTCGGGTTGCCACTTGCAGAGAAGGTGCCATGGCCAGTCCGTTTGGGCACAAGGAACATGAGTCTTACTCTAGCAGGAGGGCTGAAAAAAGATCAGGAGGAGAATGAAAAATAAATCTAAATCAAGGGCCAATATCAAGACAAACTAGAGCCCCCCTATGCTAAAACCTTGAAAATCTCAGCCCCCTCCTTGTTTTTGACCTGCAGAGCCCATACCTCATCCATCTCCCCTCTGACCTTTTGTGGAAGACAAGGCCCCTTAGCTCACCTCCAGGTAAATCTAGTGAGTTTTAATGCTTATGAAAAAAAGGGACTGATAGACTTAGTTTAAGCTTGGCGCATGCAGGTAGGGGCCAGGTCCTTTACCCTCCCAGTTGTGCTAATCACACACTTTAACTATGACTCTAACCCAGGGCCACCACATACTCCCTGGAGGCACCTCATGGCTAACCATACTTGCCCAATCTCAGGTTTTTGGTCAGGATTTCTCATGCCCTCAAAACTGCCTCTAAGAATCAGAAATTTCAGCGGCGCTTTGGGGAGGGAGCCACCAGGGTCATGTTACCAGGTGCTGCAACCGTCAGGGTGATACTGGGTAGAGCAGAAGGGGACTAGCTCTTGGAAGGTGTGGACGTTACATAGAAGGAACGTTCCAGAGCTCCTCTCTTCCCCCCAACACCAGCTGTTCTTTAAGCAATGGATGAGCCCTGTATGGGCAGAACCACTTTGCCTCAAGGGCTGTGTCCCCAGGAGAAGGATCAGTCAGAGCAGCAGAAAACAGATCCCTCAGCAATAGGTGGTGCACAGCATTGGTGCTGCTATTGCAAGGTGTAGCAAGCCAGAGAAACAGGGAGGTTCTAGAACAGCCGGAATCCCATCCATTTTGACTCTTGTGAAAGTGAAAGATTGTGAAGAGCAGTCGCTAGAGAGACAGAGAGAGAAATCCAGAACTCGCAGGACAAGATTCCTCCACGAAAATCACCTCAGTGCTGACCGGCCACATGGTATTCCACGGCCTAGAGAGACCACAGTGACATGTCATGTTTACACCACCCCTTTCATCTCAATGCATTTTACAAACATAAGCTAAGCCTCACAACACTATGATCAGGCAGGTACCATCATAAGGATGGGGAACCTGGAGGCCCAGAGAGGTGAAGTGACTTTCCCAAGGTCACGTCAGCAACTAGGTGCTAGAGCTGGTCAAAAAACGGGGCGGTGGGGGAGGGGGGGTTTGACAATCATGTCGATTTTCAGCAGAAATTTAAAAACTTAAATATTCCAGTTTGGAAATGCTGCCATGGTGGTTCATTGGAGTTGTAGTTCACATGTCTCTAGCTTCTAGTCTCCTCTACAGACATGGTTCTCTGGTCAGACCACATCTCCCACAACTTAGCATGGTCTCCCCTTCTTGGTGAGAGGAAGTGG
Organism: Trachemys scripta elegans; assembly: GCF_013100865.1. Classification (NCBI taxonomy): domain Eukaryota; kingdom Metazoa; phylum Chordata; order Testudines; family Emydidae; genus Trachemys; species Trachemys scripta. The sequence goes on along the minus strand of NC_048298.1, from coordinate 7,999,638 downwards.
TGCTTCATGGTAGTCTCTGTCCAATGTGCATCACTCTGCAGCCCAGTCCATGAAGGAGAATGGGGACATGAGACAACTCCCATGAGTCCCCATCGCAGCATTTACAAACTGAAATATTTCTGTCTCCACTTACTCGTTTTTCAATGAAAAACCGATGTTCCCTGTAGCAGGCAGACACTCCTCATGAAGAATTCCATTCCCAATTTTCCATCAAAAAGCAGGTTTGACAGAAAAATTCCAAGCAGCTCTAAAAGGGACCTGAAAGAGACCCCAGAATCACAGTCCCATGCTCAAACCACTAGACAACACTAGCTCTTACCTACAGACTTGGCAAACAGGTTGAATCAAACTGTAGGGGTCGTGAAGTGATGTGGCCAAATATCCATCAGGGCCTAGGGAGATACGACCAAATGCATTTTTTTTTCCTTTGACCCACCTAAGAGCCAGAAACAGAGCCAGCGACTAGAAGTTAAAAGCCATAGCAATGCATTAGCTCAATATCCCGCTATCTAATCTTTGACCGTGCATGCTCCAATGGAGAAAACAGCAGCAGCAGAGGCCAGGAGCAGAGATGTGCTGTGCATAATGCATCAGGCAAACATGCTGAGCCTGGCAGAGACAGGTAGAGCGTTTATTTAGATTTGGTCTCTTCTTTTCCAGTCGAATACATAGAGAGTCTCCATTAGCATTCGTAAAAGGTCTGGCGTCGCTGAGCCGGAACCATGTTTCTAATCTGATCAGCCATTAGGAACCAGGCAGTGCTCCCAGCTTCCCAAACACCTTCACCTCTCCATTAAACAAAAACAAAGCACCACTGGCAGAGCTTCTCTGAGGCTCCTGGAGATGGATTTTCCAAGGTGCAGCCAGAAGCGCAGCCATGCATCATTGGAGCTGCCCTCGCTTGAGTTTGCACAGGACAGTCCCAATTCTTTTAAACCTAATTCTTCAACCAAACAAGACAGGAATAAAACAATTCCCTCTAGACGCTCTCAAGGAACAGCAGAACGGGGGCTTATTCTCCACTGCCTTGTCCCTTTTGTCCTCACTTCCCTGGGCTAAGTAGGGCCAAATCAGAACAGCAGTCTTTTACCTCCACTTGGTACAGGTGTAATTGACTAGACATGGGGCAAAGTGGTGGAGAATCATCTCCCTCCTCCTCTAGCAATGCTCTGCCAATGGAAACGATCTAGGAATACAAACACATCTTCTCACATCCATGGCATAAATCAACTGACTTGAATGACTTGATTTACACCAATGACAGCAAAATCAGATCAATTTGCTTTCCTGAACGAAGACATCTGCTCTAGAACCATTCTCTAAATAACATCTTTTAGAAACTCTATAAATAACATCTGCTGTAAAAGGCACTGACTACAACTACTCTGAGGATGCTCTATAAATAATGTTACCCTGGGGGTTGGGCGAAACCTCATTGAAGCTGGTGGGTGTGACAGCTGCCCTTCATTCAGGAGAGATGTAAGAAACAATTAAGCTCCTTAATTCAACAATATAGCTAAAACAATAGAAGCAACTGCCCAAAACACAGGCCACATGCAAGGTCAGTCATGAATCTGAGCTATGTGGGAGGAGGGATTTCGCTGGGAGGCTGAATGCAAGCTCAGGGGGCCGGAGCTGTATGTGTCCTTGGAAGAGAACCAGCAACAACAACAAAAACAACCACAGAAGAACACAGAGAAGGTAGCAAGGAAGCCTCAGAGACAGCCAGAGAAGCGTTGTAGTGTGACCCTGAGAAAAAGTTGAGCGTGTGCGCTCTTGGCCAGTAGGGTGACCAGATAACCCAGGTCAAATATTGGGACGCGGAGGGGGCGCGTCAAAAAAAAAAAACCCTCCTGCTGCCCAGCTGGTGCAATCCCGCGGTGGCCCCGGAGTGGGGGCAGCAGGCCCCAGCCCCCCCTGTCCCGCTCAGGTCCCGCAGGGGAACGAACAGGGCTGGGCTGCCGATGCCTCCGCCCCGGGGCTGCCACAGGATAGCACCAGCTGGGCAACCAACCCAGAGAAGACTGGCCAGGGGCTGGGCGCAGCGTGCGCGCTGCTGGGTCCCCGCAACAGGCCCAGGCTCGGGGGGGTTCGGGCCCAGGCGCCAGAGCCGCAGCTGCCAAGCGTGGTCATCGGCCGCTTCCTTCCCCCGCGGCAGTGGGAGCTACAGCAGCGGCTGCTCCCAAGTCCCATTGCCCAGGGGGGAGAACAGCCACCGCCTGGGCCCACGGGCTGCCCCCTACTCTCCCTCCAGTACCGCCTGACTGAGTCCTGCCTGCTCAGGGCCAGGCCGGACTCTCACTCAACGCGGCCCCGCACTTCCCCTGCGTCTCCCGGGCCTCCCTCCAGCGCTTGTGGAGGGAGGAGGAATGGTGAGCCTGGGGAAGAGGCGGGGATTTGGGGAGGGAGCCAGTGGGGGAAAGAGGGGGCAGAGTCGGGGTGGGGGGACACGAGCCCTTCCGGGCTCCGGAACATTTGCTTGTTTGTCCAGTGTCCCGACCTAACATCAGTCGGGATGCGGGACAAACAAGCAAATATCGGGACAGTTCCGATAAAATCGGGACATCTGGTCACCCTGTTGGCCAGAGTGCTGGCTGGAAAGAGGCTTAGAACTGCAAGCAAAGATTTCTGTCCCCTGTTTGATTCCTACTGAGTTGAGAGAAACAAGACTTCGTACATTCTTTGTACAAACAGGATTGCATCAAAGAAATACCTGACTCCATCATCAATTTCTCCTTCTAATGGAAACAATCTGCAGGACCCTGAAGATTGGATAACAACTTGGGTCAAAAGGGGTAACAATAACGTCTCTAGAATGAGCTCTGTGACGGGAAATCCATAAATGACACCGTGTGCACCAGAAATGACCAGTCCACAATGGCGTCTCCGCTAGACAAGTCCCGTAAAGAATACCCGTCTTAGTTGCACCATATAAAATATTCCAGAACACGCACTTCATTATATTATAACATCAACACTAAATGAAACTTTAGGCTTTGCTCCCATACACTACGAAGGAATTCTCTCCCCCACTGTCTCTCCCTTGCATTTTTTAATCTTTTTTTTTTTTCCTGCTGAGATCAATGCTCTTAATATAAAAGAAATTCCTTTCTGGTTACACTGGAGCAAAGGACACTGCAGCCCTGAACAGGAAACTTCAATTGGTTTTCCTCCAACACAGATTTCTTTTTAACTCCCTTTGTAAAACAAGTGTAGAAATACCTATTACCCTCTCGCTCCAGAAACCTCAGAGCCGCAGGAGTCACGTGAAAGTTAGTTAACTAAACCATCACAAAACGCAACAGGGTCTTGTTCAGAATGGGAAAACAAGAAGGGACTATATAGCCAGCCTGACAATGGAAGGGGTGGGCTATGTCAGGGTAACTGCAATGGCTCAGATGGGACAGATGGAGTTCATCCCACTCCATTGTTTAATAACAAGTGACTATAGCACTGGTGAAAGGTACCAGATTGACAGCTCTGTCTGCAAAGGGAAATGGAAGGTAGTGGCTCGCTCGCTCTCCATTCATTTCCCTGTTGCCATTTAAGAAAAACAAACATATGTCGTCAAAGAAACGTAATTGCTTTTTAATGAGGAAAATGATAAATCAATGGACTTTAAGCGAGTCCAGACAACGATGGGGCACAATCTTCCCTTGAGCCTGAACGGTCTCTCCATTCCCCCTCTATTCTATTCAACGTCAGCTATGGCAACCATCTTCCTTACTCCACTCAGACACCAGATCTGGAACAGGGCACAGCCCTCCATTACTGTCTTCTGATATAATTGGCTCTGACTCCCTCTACCCCCTAGTTTGTAGCAGCCACAGCAATTGGTGTTTTATCAACACCCTCATACACTCCTGTGCAGCAATTCTACTTATAGTGTCCTGCAATCATTAGAGAGGGAAGAGTTCTCTCTTTACCCTGGCCCTGCTGGCCTTTCTCCCTCTCTCTCTCCTCCGGCACTTCCTGCCTGAGTACCTAATGTACTTTTGCAGTTAACAGGCTAATTACACCTCTACCCCAATGTAACGCGACCCGATATAACACGAATTCGGATATAATGTGGTAAAGCAGCGCTCTGGGGGGGGGCGGGACTGCACGCGCCGGCGGATCAAAGCAAGTTCGATATAACGCGGTTTCACCTACGACGCAGTAGGATTTTTGGGCTCCCGAGAATGGCATTATATTGGTGTAGAGGTGTAGTTCCTTAGCTCTCCCCAGCCCAGGCTGATCTGGTACTTAGCCACCCCTTCTCTCAGTCAGGCCCTCGCCAGGGGAACAAATTAGATTTACAGGGGCCCAAGAGCTGGTTCAGCTGCTGGTTCTCAGCACTCGGTCGCAAGATCATCTAACTGGAAGGCGCCATCTTAGGAGCTCAGTTTGCTTAATGCCTTTTTTATCACCCTGGTTTGAATGGTCTGCAGGCAAATCTCACATCCACTGCAAGGCTTTCAATGGTGAGCTCGGGAACGGACTGTGGATAGCTTTGAATGAATTGGGGGAAACCAGAGACTTTGGCAGGACAGGTTTCACATGGCACAACCGAAAGAGACACCAGGAAGCACTATGGAGAGGGGCTATAGGAGAAGCCAGGCCTTCTCATGCCAATGGGGACCTTTCAATGAGCAGTACAGAGACCTTTGAATGCCCTGTGAGAACAGCTTCCCTGAGCCTAATCTAAAACCCAATGAAGTCATTAGGAGTCTCTCCATTAGCTTTAAAGGGCTTTGGCTCAGCTCCATAATACAGTTCGCCTCTTCCCAACCGTGGCAGGCAATTGCAATTTGCTGAAACAAACCCTCCCATCCAGGCAATAGCCACCATGCCCAAGGGATTCCCCAGACCTTCAATTCTTTGAAAAGAGTCATCGATTTCCAAGGCCAAAAGGGACCACTGTGATCATGTAGGCTGACCTCATGCCCCAGAACTTCCCAACATAATTCCTAAAGTAGATCTTTTAGAAAAACATCCGATTTTGATTTAAAGGATGTCAGTGATGGAGAGTCCATCATGACCCTTCGTAAATTTTTCCAGTGGTTAATTACTCTCACAGTTACAAATTTAGGCCTTATTTCCTTCTGAATTTGGCTAGTTTAACTCCCAGCAATGAGCTCCTTGAGTCTATCTCTATAAGGGATGTTTTCTAATCCTTTAATCATTCTCGTGGCTCTTCTCTGAACCCTCTCTAATTTATCAATGTCCTTCTTGAAATGTGGACACAGTATTCCAGCAGTGGTCACACCACTGCCAAATACAGAGATAAAATGTCCTCTCTATTTCTACTTGAAATTCCCCTGTTTATACATCCAAGGATCACATTAATCCTTTTGGCCACCGAGTTTGCAATGGAAACTAACCTGATTATTCACCAAGACCACCAAGTCCTTTTCAGAGTCACTGATTCCCAGGCTGAAGTTCCCATCCCTCCAAAAAAATCACATAAGTATGGCCTACATTCTTTGTTCCTAGAGGTACACATTTTACATTTAGCCGTGTTAAAACCCATACTATTTATGTGTGCCCAATTTACCAAGCTAGTGCTACTCAATCTGATAATTCATGGGTTTGGTAGTGTTCTTGAAATCTGTCTGTGTGATGCCACTAACCCTACGCCCTGTATACCTGCTCTTAGTTCGTCTGCATGGGAAGAGTCACTCCACCATAGTTACTATGATAATTTTGAGTAGTAAGAGTGCTATAGGCCCATATTCCTCTTCTGATCCTTTCCCCTGCCTTCTACATCACAGAAGCAGCAGTGTGGCTGGTTGAATGCCATCCTGACCAAGACCTATCAAGTGGACTTAATCCTAGTGAAAGGTGCCAGGAAGACAGACTCAGAGGAGGAGGAGGCCCTTGTTAATTACAGAACAGGGACAGCAAGGGCAGTAGCACCCTGGTCCATCAATGTGCCCTAATCCTGACCTCTACAGCTGAGAGTAGAGTTTGGACTATCCCCTGTGATGGGGTATATACAAGCCCCAGACTAGTGAGGGAAGGGTTAAGAAGCAGCTCTGGGCCCGGAAAACCATGCCCAGCCACCCCTTCTGGGCATGCTCACAATGGAGGATGAGCTCAGAAGGGAGCAGCTCATCTCAGTCTAGGTGGACCAAGCAGGAGAGCAGTTGTGTGATGCAGGCTCCTGACGAGAAGCTGCCAGGGCCCCAGATGGTTAGGACCAGGCCCCACCGCCAAGGTCCTTCAACCACGGAGGACAGCAACAATAAGCACCAACTAAGAGAGGAAGACCCTCCAGACTGCGACCAGGGGGGACTCCAAGGGGGACTCAGAAACAAATCAGTGGCACCCATTGGGGGACCAAAGCTAGGGTAGGAAGTCGCCCCAGGAGCAGGCATGGGGCACCCGTCCCCAGGCCTCATATTTTGAATTATTGTTTCACTGAGCCCTGGTTTGGAACTTGGTGGAGCAGGGAGGGCCTGGGTTCTCCTACCCCTGGCTGTAGTCTCTTGCCACTGGGCGACGCAGCCATAGACTCTCGCCACTGGACGACGTGGCCGGGCATAGACACTAAACCTCTCCCCATCCTGACAGGTCCATTCAGGACTTGGCATTAGGTAGGATCAACAATGCAGGGAAAAGATTTGCACAAGGGGAAATGCAGCCTGACACAACCAGCATCAAGATTTACAGGACCAAATTCAACCCTGGTTAAAGTGGATGCAGTTCTGTTGGCATCAACGGCGTTAAGACTGTCAGTGGTATAACTACTGGTCTTCCCTAATTTCCTCACAGAGCCTATCAAGTTCAAAGTGCTACCATTTGCTTGTAAGTCCAGAGCTGCTCTCCCATCACTGTCTGTGGGATGTTTGTTCTTTCCAACAAAGAAAGATGCCCTGTTCCCCAGCCAATGGGCTCCATTTGTGTCTGAGCTCTGATGAAAGGAACAGCACTTGAAACCAATCCGGATGGCTTGTGCCCTGTTTCTAATTAGCACATCATCTGTTTGCTTCTAAAAACAGCCATGTGCATGTGTGCCTGGAAGGCGAGCGACTTGCGAAAGTGCTTCACTCTCCAAACAGCTGGGAATGGGACCTGAGGGGCCACATGGCTAAGCACAGAGGACTTGGACAGCGCAACCGGACATGCTGCACTTTTTACAGCTAACAGGGAGGCTTCTCCCAAGCAGCAGAATTCAGATAGAATCTTGTCGCTGCAGAGAAGGAGTGAACTCAATAAAGCGGATCCAAACATACGCTCAGACCACGCACCAAACATGAAGCAATTGAGGGCCAAAATGCAGATGACCTCTTTCACCCCAAGGTTACAGCTTTTCACCCATCTCCATCCTGTGAGATTCTCATGAACACCAGAAGGACCAACATACAGCCATCATGGTCACACTCTCAACACTTCCAACACAATTCAGAAGATGCAAGATTTTGAGACTGGTTTTGCATAATCATCCCAACTTTCCCAACCTAACCTCTGAACCATTTAATGATTGAGCCTTTAATTTGTTCTCTTATCACTGGCAGCCAATTAAGATGGGCTTCTCCGTTGAGACACTTCCTGTAATGTTGCAGCACAGTCTTCTCTTGCAAAGGGGCCATTTATGATCCCCCAAATCAGGTTTTAGCCCTTAAAACTAAGCCACCACTTCACAAGCTGGTCTAATTTCAGGCATGCAGATTTGGAGCTCATTTCTGACAATTTGTCCCAGGAAAGTTAGACTGGGTTTCAGTGCTTGGGTAATGGCCAGTGTTGATTATAATCCAATGAGTGGTGGGGTTGGGGTTTTGGCCAGCCACCATAGACACAAAGTCAGCAAAATGAGAGATCTGTGAAAGGACCTGGACATGAGAAGCACGCATAGACGAATAGAGGTACCCAATAGATCTAAATGCAGTGGGACTTTGCTTTGGTATCAGGAATACGAAAGCTGAAAATTGGTGAGGTCAAGACACTCAATGGCCACCTCTCTCTGTCTGTGACTCTGACATGATGATCAACACTATCCTTTCTCCCCAGCACACACACAAGACATCAGGCACCACAGGGGGTTGTCCATCACTCTCCAGGCACCATGCTCGTTGGCTTGTTCACATCTCTGGGGTACAGTAACTCCACGTTTAAAAAAGTTTAGTTCTTCCAGCAAAGGATGAATTGAAACAAAACATCCCTGAAATCTTGCGGTGAGAAGGAAGTGTGTGTCTGCTAGGGTTCAGTCTTTTTTTATATATTGAAATATACCTATCTCCTAGAACTGGAAGGGACCCTGAAAGGTCATTGAGTCCAGACCTCTGCCTTCACTAGCGGGACCAAGTACTGATTTTGCCCAGATCCCTAAGTGGCCCCCTCAAGGATTGAACTCACAACCCTAGAATTAGTAGGCCACTGCTCAAATCACTGAGCTATCCCTCCCCAATCAGTCTGATAGAGGGCCTTCAAGGCAAAGCAATGGACAGCATTCCCCCTATATCTGTGCTGTTTAGCCCCCTCAGTGCCCAGCTTCTCCTCTCCTTGGGTCCTGCAGCAAAAGCAAAACGCTACGGGTTTCTATGTCATGAAGAATCCACAGTAATCAGTCTCATATGTGACTCCACTATGCAAGCCAACAGGATGAAGGCTCAGGGCTGAAAGAGAAGCAAAGGTCGTATATCAAAGGATAGAGAGGGCTGTGCTGTGAAATTCAGAGACAGATTATGAACTCCTCAAAAGTCTGGATCCAGGAATTTGCTCTGGGCCCATAACAGAGAGAGGAAGCAGCAGTTTGAATCCACATTGGAACTTTCCCAAGGTTGGGATGGAATTTGGACCCAGGGTTCTGGTTCAGGCCAATTCTAGCAGGAAGGACTGGCAGAGAAGTATGGATCTGAATCCAGGTTTGGATTCCAAAGTTCAGGGCCATTTGGCATCAGAATCTGTTACATACAGAGAGACCAGGTACGAAATTTAGGTTTAGATCCATATTCTGATTCTGAATTCCCTCCAGTTCCAAGGGGATGCAGGCCAGATTTTGATTCAGTCCATTTTGGGGGATCAGAGCCACCCACAGAATTCAGTTCCATGCCTGGGCTCGGATTCCACTCCATTCACTGCACAGAGTTTGGATTTGTTTGGCCTTGGGGCTTTCATTCAAGCTCACCTCTATTTAAAACCCAAACAAGAAATAGGGAAGGCAGGGCAAAGATCAAGATGGAAGAAAAGGGAGGGGTAAATCCATTCCTGTCTTCACTGAGGTATGTTTGAAACATTCCCTTTTCCCTAGTATAAAATGTCCCTCGTGCATAAGGGAGAGAGGTTGGGTGGGGAGAATCGAGCCATAACAGATGTTGCATCTAGCATCATTCCCCCTATCGCCCCAGCGTGGCCACACTGTCGCACTATCACAACGCATCAGGTTCTTGTGAGCTTTGGGATTCCAATAGCAAATGCCTGACATATTTTAAATACATGATCCAACTCAAAGAGACAGTGGTGCTCCCTTAGGCAAAGCCTTCTTTCTGAGCACAGCCTGTCTAGGAGGAACGGAAGATTTCTCTGAAGCTTTGCCCAACCAATCTCCAGCTTGCTCTAAACCTCTAGAGATATATGGCTAAACTCGGTCCAGATGGCATTGGAAGACACAAGGCTCCAGCAAGTAGCATCCTGCTAAAGCAAGGACATCTTTACCAGGGGCTGGCCAAAACCAGATTCTGACTGAAATTGGAACTGACCTGAAATTCAAACTGAGCCCCCCTTTGAAAGGCTCAAGTTTGAAAATGATACCTTAGCTTGCTTTTCCTTTCCACAGTATCTCTTCACCTCCCAGTTCTAGCCAGAAACATGACTGCTTGAATACCCTGAGAAAGGCTGGCCACTGGGAGGTACCTGAGATCTCACAGAAAAGCTTATATTCAACCACGGCTCATCCAACTTGCCTTCAAAAGACTCAAGCGGTTTGGGTAGTTCTGAGGAATGCGAGCTCTGGGGTTTCTCTGAACCTGCTGAGGTTTGTCCATCATGATTTATTAGCACATTAAAAAGATTTCCCTTCCCCCAAACTAAAATTAAGAGCTTCTCCCTCGCATAGGCATAGCACATTCTCATAGGCTGAAGACATCATCCTTCTCATACCTAAATAGCTTTAGAAATCTGACCCTTAGTGTCCTATTTAGAAGGCTAATGCCCTCCTGACATCTAGGGTATGACTTCTTGAGTAGTCTGGAGTGATTTTGGAACCAAAAACCGGGAGTTGAATGGTCTAATTAATATTCTGAGGACACCTTAGGTAAAAATCTTGGATGTGCCCACAGTGACATTTGCTCTCTGGTGAATACCATAAATGGGGGAGGCTGCCATTAAGGTCCCCAAATCTCCCACCCTTCAGACAGAAATGATTGCTACCAGGAAGGATGTCTTATTGATAAATCTAATAATTTAATATTGATAAATCTAATCTAAATAGCTAGTGGCTCAAAAGGGTGTTTCATAAGGCAGTTAAGTACTAAGTTCAAGTCCCAGCTTGGAGTAGAATCTCTGATTTGTGGGGAGATATTCAATAAACCTTTTAGGAATCTTGTCCTAGTTGGGTGAGTGAAGAGTGAAAACCCCCCTATGGGTGTGTGAAAAGTCCTCATTGCTGCTAAGTGAACCCTCATGGAATTCATGAAAGGACCCGAAGTTTTCAGTTCCAACAGGTAATCTACTACTCTGGGAAGAGGAGAGTCAGTAAAACTTGACAACTGTTACACCAAAAATAATATCGTTTTCATTTCTGGAGCTAAGTATGTCTTATAGATTGGCTAGGTCCATCAATGGCTATTAGCCGGGGTGGGCAGAGATGGTGTCCCTAGCCTCTGTTGGCCAGAAGCTGGGAATGGGCAACAGGGGATGGATCATTTGATGATTATCTGTTCTGTTCATTCCCCCTGAAGCACCTGGCATTGGCCACTGTCGGAAGACAGGACACTGTGCTAGATGGACCTTTGATCTGACCCAGTATGGCCATTCTTATGTTCTTTCTTACTATTTAATAAAAAGGGTTTTACCTCTGACAAACAGGATATCTTTATTCCTCAAACCATCGAGGAACCACGCTTGGAGCCTCGGAATCAGCAGTTTTTGGATGAAGTGTTTGACTGGCATGCTGGGTCAGTAGGCAAGGACTGATCAGAAACCTTCACGAAGGCAAGAGGTGAGTCTGATCAAATAGGTGAGTCTGATCTCTCTTTGCCACATTGGTGCAATCAGTATGACTCTGGCTCAGTTTTGTGTGATCTTGTTAAGAACCTTTAACAGTAACGGTGCCAGCGGATATGAGATAAGGAGTGTGTCTCCTATGGAGGAATACCTGATGCATTTTGCGTGGGCTGCCATGCCAAACTGATTGACCCCTGGGAACCCGCAGGCTAAGAATATCTTGTGGAGAACACTGGAGTTCAGTTCTCATTCATAATTAAGAAAGAAATGTCTGCTGAGGACATCTACCACAGAGTTCTGAATATCTGGAGAGTAAGAAGCTGAGAATCATTTCAGAACCGAAAGATGAGGAACGTGCACCCTCCTGATGTTTGATATAATACGTCCATGTCATGTCTTCTCAACCTTGTCTCTGCTGTTCTGGGTACAGATATCCGAACTCAATACTGAGCCTGTCTGAGATGACGGACTCCTCTTCGTACTGGTCTCACTCACTGCCTACATGGTACCTTTAGTCCCCCTTGGGACCTGAGGTCTTCATAGCCTTCTTGTGAGATGGTGACCGAAACTTCTTGGAGATTTACTCCTTACCTCCTTCTGCTAACAAGACAGATATAGATGACTTTGGTAGTTGGTGCTGCAGTACCACCTACCCCTCTACTGATCTCCGGTGACCTAGATGTTGACATGGACAGGGCACTAGCTGTACTGGGAGGTCTCTATACAGGGTGGGGTGTCCTCCACTCCTGGATCCAGAGCTGGACATAAAGCTTGCTCCATCATTAGGAGTTTAAACTTATTTTCTCTATTTTGGGGGAGGGGGTGTGGATCTACCCTTGAAGGAAGTGCAGATCTTGCTGGGGATATGAGAATCACTCAGACAGCAGAGGCACTGGGAGTGTCTGTCACTTATCGGAATAGCCTCATGATAGGAGGCCAGCATTCCCAAGTAAAATGAAAATTTAACCCCCAGTAGGGGAAATCTCCTAACTATATAACTACCTCTATGAATAAAAAGTGATTTTATTTTAAGAAAGAATAGAAAAAAATAATGGAACAATTGTTCCAACAACTGTAACCCTAGGAGGCCTGTACCTATAAGGTAACTGTCTGAGAAAAAGCTAAAATACTAGAAAGGAGACACACAGTCGACTGTCTTGGGCCAAAGGCAGTTGAGATGGAACTGCGGGTGGGTTGCCCATGCAAACCCATATTTGTCTCGGCGCGGGGCATGAGGATGTGTGGGTCACTTGGGCGGGCCAAATGGGCACTGCTACCAAAAATCTCCTATCAAAGGTGCCCTGAAATGGGGCACCCACAGGGACACTAGTCGAAGAAGAACTATTCTTCTCTAACCAGCTCACACCTCTGGGCTGACTCTGTCATTGTCTCTCCCACTCCATGACCACACTCTACCTTCCAACCCAATCCCTGGACTCCCTGAACTTCCTCCCAGATCCAGACACCTCCTCCTCTCACCAAATTCTTCCTAACAGCTCCCTTCCTCTCCAAAGAAGTTGACTCTCCTCAGTCCATTTCTCCTTGGGGTGGGGGACCATAAGGATGACAGTGAGATTATGATGGGAGCCAGAAAGGCTCATAGGCCTAAGAGGGATGCAAAGGATTCCCTGAAGGGAAACCAACCTATTTCCTCTGGCGTTAATAAAAAATAATACTTTCCTCTTCCATCAAATGGATCCTTGCATTTGAGGTCCTCAAAGCACTCTGCAAATATTAATGAATGTGGCCTTGACACCTCTGTAAGGTAGGATACAATATATTCTCATGGTGCAGATGGAGAAACTGAGGTACAGAGAACTTGCCCAAGACACACCAAGAGTCAATGGCAGAACCAGGAATAGAAGCCTTCACACCCAGTCCCTGAGCTACATACTAAATGGCACTGCCTTGGTGTGACAGTGCAGTAGTGGCTGATTGAAAACCTCAGGGTGTGGAGCTGCCCCCACATTTCCTTGTGAGTGTTTCTCACAGCCCCCAGTTTGCTTTATGCAGGCAAGCAGCTGCTGTGTGAGCTTGCAATTATTAGTCAATCAGAGATGTAGGAGTAACCTTCTAAATAGAACCCCTGTAAAGAGTCCTACCCCCTGCATTATGTGTAAGCTTACGCCCGTCCACAGCCTGGGCCTGGTTTCCATAACTGTGTCAATAGGGATATTTATATCTCTGGCCCTAGCTGTATAAACAAAATAAATAACGTCCACTTGCAGCACTGACTGCACCTGCACTTATTGATCAGGGAGCCTGAGTTTGCGTTCCCAGTGATAAAACCAGAAAGAATGCTACTGAGTATTAATATCTGTGCTTTGTGGCGTCCTGTGAGATCAGCAGCTTGGCTCTCCATTCTCTAACGAGGGTGATCACACCCTGTACAGGGACTGCAAGCCAAGGGATGTGGGCAGGGTTACACATGGAGGAGAGATTAAGCAAGACTTGAGCTGTCTGGCTCAATGAAGAGGAAACCTGATAGTGGTATTCAAAACAATGAAAGATTGCGTTCAGACAGGGCAGCCTCTACCCATACGCCTACCGCTGGGCGAATTCCTTACAGAGAACAACATATTCATTGGATTTGGTCCTTTTTTCTGCTCACTAATTGTCCATCATCAGATCAAGATTTCCATGGGGTGGGTTTCTCCTCAGAATCCTCTGATGAATGGCTGATGTGCACCCTGGGGGTGAACTGTTCATTCAGAGGCTGTTCTCATAGGGTAGGTCTACCCTGCAATTAAAAACCCACAGCTCGGGGTAACTATAGATGTTCGGGCTCGGGCTGGAGCCCGGGCTCTAGGACCCTGTGAGGTGGGAGGGCCCCAAAACTCGGGCAACTTCCCAAGCCCGGACAACACAATTAAATAACCCCTTCACCCAGACCTTGTGAGCCTGAGTTAACTGGCCTGGGCCAGCAGGAGGTGTCTAATTGCAGTGTAGGCATACCCATAGCGAGACAAAGGAATACCCTGTGGTTAAGGCAGCGGGCTGGGAGTGAGGAGATCTGGGTTCTACTCCCAGTTCTGTCCCCGATTCCCTCTGTGACCTTGAGCACATTACTTAGATGGAGACTTTTTCAGAGCTAACTAGGGGATTTAACAACCCCATTTCCCTGGCAATGAATGAAAACATGCCTAAATACCCTAGTTGGCTTTGCATCTTTCAATCTTACTCTCCCAGTGCCTCACTTCCCCTTTTATAAACTGGGGACTATGATACTTCCTGTCTTCCTCCCACCCATTGTCTTATCTAGTGGGCAGCTTTTCGAGGTGACTCACTAGCACTATGGACCTTGTCTCAGTTAGTGCCTCTAGATGCTCCTGTAATATGCATAATTAACCGTAATATTTGCAATTCAAGCTGTTTTGATTGGACCCATAGGTCATGTGTTATAATTCTGCTCCTTGACTGGATGAATGTCACTCTTCGAAGCAGGCAAACAGGACTATGAAGCACGCTTTCTGAGAAAATTCATTTTAAATGTGCTGTTATGATTAATTGTCCTACACACTAGAACATCTACACAGGGCTAACACAACAGCAGCGTGAACACAGGAGTAGCACGTTCATTCAAATGGATTTTTTTGCATGATTCCCAGAGCTCTACACACATGTCATAGATTATTAGGCCAGAGGGGCTATTTTCCAGCCCTTTCATCATTCTTGGGGCTCTTTGCTGAAAATTCTGCAATGTATCAACATCCTTCTTGAATTGTGGCCACCAGAACAGAACTGGACACTCTATTTCAGTAGCAGTTGAAATGGAGAAGGCCTATCAGTTAATGTGGTCCTTCCCCCAAGGGCCAGTGCTAGACTGGTTATTACAAAATAACTTGCAGGAATTCAGCGTATAAACCAGGGGCCTCCACGGCCTGAGAACAATAAGTGCCACAGAACTTGTTTACGAGATGGCCAAGGCTCACACTTAATTCACATGTATATTCATATACATTTATGTATCAAAACTAAGCCATGGAACTTGTTAATACTTGTGTCTTCCATGAGATGTGAATAGAAAACATATGCCGGAAGAGAGCTACGATGCTAAAACCTTGTCCTGAAGCGCAACAGTATCCTCTTCACCCTATAGCTACCAGGACAGGGTAGCCATACACTGCATTTCGGTGCTCCTGGCACAGCATCTGGCTCTCCTGCTATAATTTACTTATTCCTGGAATTAGCCAATCACAGCTAGCGCCAGGAAGGGCTGTCCTCACCTCTCTGAGATGAGTTTACATCGTTGGCTTGGATGCATTATGGGAGGTTCTTGCATTCTGCATCATGCAACAGCTATTGCCAAAAGAGAGGATACTACATCAGAAGAACCACTGGTGTGATGCCATCTAAAAAGACTAAGTAACAGGTTCACCTCCTGTCTGCACCGTCATGAGGGGATCCATTGCTATTAACCATGTAGGGTGGGTGGGGGACCATCAGTGTCAAAACTGATGAGGTTTCCTTGACCAGGTGGAATTCTGGTTTTACAAAGCCACAAAAAACTGAAGAGTAACATGATGTAAACGCAGCTCAATTCAGGGTTTTATTTGATAAGGACACATTTCTCTCTCCCTCACTGTCTCTCTCTTCTCCCCCTCCCCCAAACCCTACAAATTCAGTGGGGAAAACCCTGGCACCAAGATAAGTACAGCGGACTTTAAGAGGCAGTGTTTAGCATAAAGATCCCTCTGATGGGAGTAATTTGGATTCTGATGTTCTTCTGGATTGTTTGCTGAATTATGCAGTAGCGGCTTCTGTCACTGTAAAGAGCACCACAGTCACGAGGCTCCAGCTAAACCTGCAGGAACGGAGCTAGTTGGGATCACACTTTGGAAACTGAAATTTGTCTTTGATGTTGGTTAGTGAGAGAAAGGGGGAAAGGGGAAACATTTAGAGACCTACAAATTAAGGAGGGGAGAACTGGGTCAAGGAAATAGAAGAACCTGCCAGATTAGTGAACCAGTCCGCATGGAGGGTTTGGATAAGCTTGATGCTACCCAGAGCAAGGTCCCACCATCACCATCACCTTTTATGAAAATCCACAAAGTCCACGGCAGAGTGCCAGAAAGCGGGGTAGCTCTCTGCTGGGCCAGCACAATTACGTGCTGTGGCGTTTCCCCAGTTAAGATGTAACTTAGAAGGCACACAGATGCCTCTGATCAACATAAGAAGCTAGTAGCCAGCCCCCAAGAAGACTGCCAGAACTGCCAAGACTCCACTATGGAGCAGAACTGATATCTGCTAGGGCAAGGATGCAGGGATGGCAAACACTGGGCTGAATCAAGAAGAGGTGTGGGGAGGGGGAAAGAAAGGAACAAGCAGGGGGAGGGAACAAGGATTCCTAGGTCCAGGACGGAGTGTTGATGGCACTCAGAGGTGCAGGAACTGAGGACAGGGGAGAGGGAAGGAGAGAGTGAAAAGGGTGGCTGTGGGAAGAGGAGGAGAAAGTAGGATGAAGTTAACATAATAAATATATGGAGATATACCTATCTCATAGAACTGGAAGGGACCCCGAAAGGTCATCGAGTCCAGCCCCCTGCCTTCACTAGCAGGACTAAGTACTGATTTTGCCCCAGATCCCTAAGTGGCCCCCTTAAGGATTGAACTCACAACCCTGGGTTTAGCAGGCCAATGCTCAAAAAAGATGTGGCGTGGGTTGCGGCAAGAGCGGGCAAGTTTCAGGGCCCACGAGGGAGTTGCAGGAAGGAGAATGGGATCTGCAGAAGGTGGAGGAGACTGCAGGGAGGTGAGCTTACAACATTTAGTTACGCTTCAGACAAGCATCCAACCTTTTGGGGATGATCAGAACTGGCCCGCCAGACTGCCTGAGGCTCATCTGCACAGAAACCCCAGAAACTCTCCTTACTCCCTCCCTGGCAGCACCCTTCCCACCCTGCTCATCCCGGCCTGCTAAGCGCAATCTGAAACCGCTCTTGTGCTGAGCTTTCACCCTGCTGCCAACGCCCACCACGCCGGGCAGCAGCACAGGCACCGGGACCCCACCGTTGACTGGTAGAAAGGACAAGCTTTACAAATACCATTACCAGAAGGCTCAACCTAGGCTGGGTCTGGAGGGCCATAGGACTGAAATGCTGCCTGAGGGATACAAGAGGGAGCCAAACTTGTAGGGCATTGAGCAAATACAAAGGCACCAAGAATGGCACTAAATGGTCTCAGCTGGCCCATAAAACCGCTCGTGTTTACTGTGGCTGGGTCTGTTATTAGTTTGGGAGCATTCTAAAAAGTTACTGTAAATACACCCCAAGTGCACACGCTCAAGAGGCCAATATTTTCATCAAGGGGCCCTGACAGCACGAGCGCCACTGTCACTGTGCTTACTGTGACCAAGGGGGAGACACTCTTAATAAAAGCACCACCTTTGTAGCATGTAGCTGGCTGTGGTTCATGTGGGAGCGTCCTCGGGAGAGCACATGTGACCGTGGAAGACACACATGCACTTGGGAAGAATGGAAGAGCAGTGGGTGTGGGTCTGCATCTGCAGGAAAGGAGACAAATGCATGTTTAGGAGCACGTGTGTATGCATCGCTGACAAATTCTGCATGCGCATTTGAGAATGCGTGTGTGCATGCCAGGGAGAGATAGGGAGCACAGGTGAGTGCATCTGTGTAGAAGTGAGAGGGATGCAGGGTCACAGCATGTGTGTTTAGGGGTACACATATATACACACACACACACCTATCTCATAAAGCTGGAAGGGACCCTGAAAAGTCATCGAGTCCAGCCCCCTACCTTCAAAAGCAGAACCAACTACTGATTTTGCCCCAGATCCCTAAGTGACCCCCCCTCAAGGATTGAACTCCCAACCCTGGGTTTAGCAGGCCAATGCTCAAACCACTGAGCTATCCCTCCCCCCATATGTATGGATGCAAAAGCACTCGTGATATTAAGGTGTCCATGTATATGAATGCGTGAGCGTGCTCATATGTGAAACGGCCACAGGAAGTAGCCCAGACATGAAACAGCGTGCGCAGTCACACAGAGCCCCGTCAACCAGACAAACCAGCCTGCATTGGACGCTTAGCTGACCCCGAGCGGAAAGTCATGGCCACAAAGCTCAGAAGATGTTCGGCTCCGGAGAAGCCACAGCTCTGCAGAAACACTAGCCGGTAAGTTTCCCCCTTCCATGAAAATGAAGCCATTAGTATGAGTAGCTCCTTCAAGACTGGAGAGAGAAACTGCACGGTGTTCTTGGGGGAGGGGAACAGTATAATTATAAATCAATCCAGCAAAACATTTAGTGCTCATAAACCTAAATTGCTCCAACTGTCCAGCATCTTCATCCTTGCCAGTCCATACAACTCAGCAGACACAATGGTAACGAAGAGCAGATGCTGTGAAACTATTGCAAACAGATGCAGACGTAATGAATGTGTAGGGGTTGGGGCAACTGGGCATAGAAAGATAAGCAGGTGTCAGCATTGCATCACCTATGTCACCATCCATCATGCTGTCAGGCTGAGGCAGACTTCCTCCAGATGGCATCTAATCCGGCAGTGCGGGATGCCAGCGCAACAAAAGGAACCTGCGTCAGTGAACATAAGCATGGTGCCAGCCTGTTGGTCTGAAATGGACAGATGTAGGGGGGAAAACTGCTGCTTTACTGCCACTGGGGAGAGTCTGTCCCCCTCTCTCTGGAACTTAAAGGGTATTTCTACACTACCCGCCGAATCAGCGGGCAGCGATCGATCCAGCAGGGGTTGATTTATCGCGTCTAGTCTAGACGTGATAAATCGACCCCCGAGTGCTCTCCCGTCGACTCCTGTACTCCACCTCCATGAGAGGCGCAGCGGAGTCGCTGGGGGAGCGGCAGCAGTCGACTCACCGCAGTGAAGACACCGCGGTAAGTCGATCTAAGTACGTCGACTTCAGCGACGTTATTCACGTCGCTGAAGTTGCGTAACTTAAATCGATCCCCCCTCCCCCCAGTATAGACCAGGCCTTAGTATGTAAGCATCCTGGCTATTACTGAAAGGAGAGAGATGAAGCCACTTGAGACAGGATAAACCAGTCACTTGTAGGATGATACGGAACTTCCATAGCCCGAAGTGACTCGGGTAACGTAACTGGATAATGCCATTTGCAGTGCAGGAGGGTTTAAATTATGATCATTTGGGGGTGAAGCTAAAAAAAAATGTGGGAGCAAATGTTTTATTTTTCCTGGAACCGCAGCCTGCGACTTGCTGGAAAAAAAAAGAGAAACCTCCTGACCTCAGGGCTGCACTGCACCTGAGGTGTGTTCAGATGTAGAGGAGAAGAATAGCTGCAGGGAGCCGGATGCTGCTTCCTGATTGAAGGCTATCCTGCCCTAGCATATGGTAAACCAGGAGGGATCCTGCTCTAACTTATGCTGCTGGCACTGCGGGAGTAAGGCTTTATCTACCTGCCATTATTATCACCAATGGTGGCGTGGTGCTAACTGTGGGAAAGTTTTAAGACAACATTCCTACCATAGGCAAGGCCAAGGAGGGTTAGCCTTGTGTCCCCGCAGCCGCAAGGGCTGAAGCCGAAGGAGTCACAGAGATTCATTAAACTCACCGAATCCGTGACCTCCATGACTAAATCGTATCCTTAGTTAAGAATAAGACACTGTGAAGGATATGACTGTAGAGAATGACTCCTGCTGGATGGCCTCAGAAGTACTCTGCTGAGAGTCAGCCAACCAATACTGCTAACAGCTAAAGAAGACTCTCGCTTAGCTCAGCTTTTGTTTTGGAGTAATGGATCTCAGTCCTACCCCCTTCCCGATGGACACTGTGCAGCTTAAAGACAACGGGGTAGTGTCTAAGTTGCCCCAACTTTGTTACATGGACTTCCCCATTTCAGATCATTAGATGGAAGGTGCTCTCAAAGTGCGAAGAATGATGATGCTGAGGGTGCTCTGGGTGTTTATTGCTAATGCACTGAACGCAGGCTATTCAAATTCACTAAAAAGTACATTAAAAACACCCAACGTGGCTCAGAAGGAAGCCGGTAACATCTATTGGTAAGTTTTTCCTTATTTGGAGGTCTCTGACCCAGATTCACCTCTGACATACACCACTGCCTATCCAGAGAAACTCTGTTGAGTTCTGTGCAGTGCCTCTAGGTTTACCCTGGTGGCAGACTGATGAGAATCCATCCCTGTCTCTTTAACATAGGCTGACCTCAGAAGCTGCAAACCCAAGGGAACAGGGCATGAGCGTGCAGGCAGAGCCCACGGACCTAGAGGGGAGTTCAGGAAGAGCTGCCATAGCTTTCAACTTGCTAATTGAGCGAATTGAACTTCTGCAATTTGCCAGCGTTAACCCTGCGCTCGCTCATTGTGGGATGCGGAAACCATGCTGCAGATGTATTTTCACAGCAACAGCTCTGCTCTCGTGCCTGCATTCCCCCGAACAAAGGAGAGAGAAAAAAGTGGCTCTCCCGGATCTCTCAGGATCTCTCTTTGATTGCTACATTTCCTCCCAGTGTCAACATGTGTGTTTTTAATGACATAGACGAAGGGTCATTAAAAGCCATTCACAGGGAACTACAGTCACATAAGGAAGGATTGTAGCTCTGCTACTTCCAGAGAGCAGTGGAGAGAAAGCCACCCTCTATTTCCCTCCGGCAGGAACGCTTCTGAATAATTTCAGCACCCCCCGAATAAAGAGGAGGAGATATCTGACGAACAGGCCTGGCTTCTTCTTACCCTTGAGGTGCCCACTCCAAAACATTAAAATGATGCCCCTCTGGGAATCGCATGCTAAATTTTAACACGGTTCATAGAGATATTTAAGCCAAGGGGGAGTTGTGTCTAATGCAATGGGGACCTCCAATTTCGATGGCCTTTCATTTCCTTTTAATGTTAATTGGATTAGAATTTCAATTGGGTTTGATGTATATTTTGGCACGTGTGAGATAAAGATTTCATAAATATCAGCCGCACCGATGGGAGAGTAAATGGAAAAAGAGGAGGAGGGAGAGGCAGAGGTGGTTGAAACAGGGCAGAGATTAGGCCTTCGACTGCTTCCTTACGCTTGGCAAGAGCTGTAGGATTCCCTTGCAGCCTCGAACTTCGCGCAGGGTCTCGGGGTCCCTGCTCTTTACTGAAAAACACCATCAACAAGAGAAGACAAAACGGCATCGAGCTGTAAATGGGCCACAGCAGAATTCAGGGAAATGCTCCCATTGCAAACCATCCCATTTTCCTTGCACTTATTACCTGCGGGGAAACTTCCAATCGAGCATAGAGGTTAGAATGAGCCCGACTCCTCTTCCTTACGGCCAGGTTATCTCCAATGAGCTCACTGGCGCCACTCCTGATTTACATCAGTTTCTGAGAGGAGAATCAGGCCGTTTATCTGCATTTCCCACAGGTAAATTAGACGCTCAGTTGTCAAGATTCAAACCCTCTGGCCAAATACCGGGCCAGCTCTGCAGCTGGGGTAAATCGGTGCAACTACAGCGACGGCAGGAGAGCGCGGCTAGTTGCACCAGCTGAGTATCTGGTCCAGCTGGCAAAGCACTGGCATTGACAATGCAGACTGTCCCCACTAACATGTCCTAAACCCTCTTCAAGAGGGATCCCCTTTAGGGTGGGAAGTTAGTTCAGTCTCCATGTCCCATTCAGTCCTTGCCCTCTCTGCTGAGCCTGCCCGTGAGGTGGCCATCAGAGACTGATTTCCAAGGACTGTACACTAAGGATTACAGAATCCTAGCCCTCTAGGCTGGCTTTCTGATTAAAAGTGTCGATGAGTTCCATTCCTAGTTTTGGCACAAGCTTCCTGGCTGGCCTTGGGCTGTCATGTTGCCTCTCTGTGCCTCAGTTTCCACATCCATAAAAGGGGGATAATTACCTACTTCACAGATTTGTTGGGGAGGAGTAATTCATTAACGTCTGCGAGGTGTTGGTGACTACGGTGACTGAGCCATAAGGATGCCTATGAATAAATTATAAGTGAGCTGAAAAGGACCCACTGATTATTGAGTCCTCTCTCCCTTCCCAGATCACATGAGCAGACTATAGCCCCCGAGACAGAACACGCCAGACATAAAACTCGTACTACACTTGATCTCGCTGTCATGCTGCACATCAAACAGGAAGTGATGGTGGCAAAAGAGGATCGGCATATTGGATGTACTCTAGTGGTCTCCCCTACACCCACCGCCACATACCTTACTCCCTTCACCTCCCGGTGACTTTAAATGGCTTAACCCTGGGCTGAGGCTAAGCATGTGGCCTCTCCGCCTGCTTCTGGGACAGGCAGGAAGTAAAATTCCTGCCCATGCAGCACTGCCCCCAGCAGGCTCCCTAGGATACTGGCACCCAATTAGCCAGCAAACAAAACGGTCAAGAGTATGCAAGACTGCTCTGGGACCCAAAGACCAGATCCAGCCAGTGGGGCATAGAGAACACAGAGCAGGAGAGTGTCAAAGCAAAGAACACGGAACATAAGAACGGCCGTACTGGGTCAGACCAAAGGTCCATACAGCCCAGTATCCTGTCTTCCGACAGCGGCCAATAAAATATCACGTGGACAAGCACTGGTTTATCCATTTTCTCACTCGCTCTCTCCCTTGACCCTCTTGCCCTGGATCTTGACCCAGCTGGCCCAAAAGAAGACCCTGTAACTGCCTGAAACCAACTGTGATGACCTGGACTTGCAGTAGGTCAGAGCGTGACTGCATCTTTTCAATAACTGTGTGCAGTGTAGTTGTAGCCATGTCGATCCACGGATATTAGAGAGACCAGGTGAGTGAGCTAATATCTTTTATTGGACCAACTTATGTTGGTAAGGGAGAGAAGCTTTCAAGCCACACAGAGCTCTTCTGTGAGCTTTGTGCCACTCAAAAGCATGTCACTCTCACCAACAGAAGTTGGTCCAATAAAAGACACATGGGACTGGGGATTCCAGAGTTAAATTCCCACAGCTCAGGTACCAATTTGCTGGGGAATCAGAGTGGTCAAATCACTTAACCACTCTGTACCTCAATTTACGCTTCTGTGAAATACCCCCACCTATCCTCAGACTCAATGGAAAAGTCAAAACAACAAATGGAAGAGTAATGGCGCCGGACACGTTAGAAAATGTCATCAAAGAAAAAAGGATCGGGCGGTTGGGACGTGGACACCACATGGAAGATGGGAAACGTGCTAAACAAGCATTTAAGTGGGTACCCGAGGGAGGAAAGACAAAGCCTGGAAGGCCAATGAGGAAGTGGCAGAAGACAGTGAGAGAGGATATTGGATGCGCTGGCCTCACCTAGGATGAAGTACTACAGCTCGTGAGTGACCATAATCAATGGGGGAACTGGACTGCTCAGCGAGTCAGCGGCACAGGATGAACTACTAGCCTCAGGAGGATACTGGTAGGCTTGCTTTGCAGTCCCTGAATGAACAGCACTAGCATTATTACTACCACATTAACTGGCTGCACTGAATTTAAGGAAGGAAAATAATTTGCATAAAGAAGGCTTTTTAAATGCACATCTGTGTATTCATCCAGCGATGGATTTCTCGTCACCATGGTGTCTAGACTGAGCTACATCACCACCAAATGGATAGAAAGATTTTTTTTTTTAAAATCGCTTCTATTTATTATAAAACTTTAATTAGCTTTAAAGAGTGACTGTCGTGCAGTCTGACACTTTAAAGTGTTCTGTACTGTAGGAGACATAAAACATGAATCACTGCACTTGTTTTTCATCTTTCCTCTTGCCACGTTCGCTAATTACTTAATTTCCCTGTGTTGGAAGTGGGGCTTTTGCTCCTCCCCCCCCCCATGTACTTCTGCAATGAAGTCAGGGCACAGACAGGCAGCCAGAGAGGGCTAGCCATTTAGTTGGCGGTAAGGGGAAGCCTCAGTTCTGCTCCCTTTTCTATTCTTCCGGTGAAGTTAGGCAAGTCATCCGCGGATCTGATGTTAAGGCCAGAAGCGAGCACCGTGACCATGCAGCCTGACTGCCTGCATAGCACAGGTCTTTGAGTTTCACCCAGTGATTCCTACATCCAGCCCAGTCACCTGTCATTGAACTTGAGCACATTTTTCAGACAGACATTTTGGTTTGCCGTGCCTCAGTTTCCCCTATCTTTAAAATGGGCGTGATAATACAGCGAGTCCCGTGAAATGATCACTGGCCCTTATGGCTAGTCAAACTCCAGTCCCATGAGAGCACACCGCTCTCCAACTTCACGGTCCCAAGGGCAGAAAAATAGCAGTCCCTCTGGTGGCTGTTATTAACAGGTCTTACTGCCCTCTGACTCCCGGGGTGCAGAGAGAGAGAATGTCTGACTGGCTGGACTGTGTTTTGATATCCTTGGATGTAAGCCACCAGTGGAATGACCCTTTGTAACATTAAACTGTGCTGTGTCACTGGTATAAACTGGCTGCTCCCTTCCATCCCACTTGGGTAGACGACACTGCACAAGCCTTCTAAGAGGAACAGGTGTTAGTAGCGGATCATAGAGGGGTCCAGCTTTGCTGAACAGCTGATCTGTTCAAGGCTACCTTAAAGCTGCTTTCACTTTAGGAGAGGAAAGAAAGAAGGCGTCTCGGATGCTTCCAGAGACCAAATAATAATAATGTCTGCATAATTTTATAGCACTGACTTCCTAATCTTCAAAGGACATCCCACAGTTCTTGGCAAGGTCCCTCTCCTGAAACAGAAGCTAGTCGCTAACTCCATGCCAGCTCAGCATTCAGCATGAGGAGATTTAAAGGTGACTGTTGATATTATTTATAATAAAATGAGAAGCCAACCCCTGCTGGCAATTATGGGTGAGGTGCGCGGTGACCCTGGAACACCGCAGTCCCGCCCTTGCCAGGGTAGGAGCACCTGCCTTAGGAACGAGCGCTCTTCTAGCTGGCTCTTGGGGCTGCGTTCCCAAGGGCAGGGATGCTGAAGGTGGCAGAAGAGTGAGCTAAAATAAGCCTGGCACCTGGGTGCTACCGAACAGATTGCCCAGTACATTGCAACGAGCCAATTTTAGAAGCTGTTTCCATCTCAGGCCGGCGCTGGCAGTGCGCGCGATCCATTCTCAGCCCTCCTGCGGCAATCTCCCTCCACAATCGCCAGCCTGTGTCCGCCTCCCCTCCACCCCTAGATCGGGGCAGCTGGCCCGCTGCGGTGCAGCCGACGGTCTCCTCCTGTACAATGCGCACCTTGTTGAAAGCACAGAGTGCATTGAGCCGAGCGCAGGTGGCTCAGCAGCCTCTCTCGGAGGGCATGGAGTGCCCCGTAGACGCACAGCGCCCAGGCCGCTTGCCATCTTCCCAACACAGCTGAGTTCAAGAGGACACTTCACACAGCAGATGTTGCACTCAAGGAAATGGCTTCTCTCGAAAGAGCTGAGAGATGTGACTTGAGGGCTGGGGGAGAATCGCCCCCTCCTGTATATCACCTTCCTTCCTGCATGCTGATTTCCCTTTGCGAGAGGGTCTTCCGCTAACACGAATACCGCCTTCTCCAAAGTCGGTGTGGGACAAGGCAGCGAAGCTACTGGCAGCACGCTGCCACAGTGCAGAGGAGGATGCCTCAAGATGAATCATGAGCAGTGCAACTAAGACGAACAAGACACAAATACAAATCACCTGGGACTAGATCCTGAGCTCAGTGTAAATCCAGAATGGCTCCCCTAGAGTCCAGGGGTTCCCGCAGGTCTAATCTTCTGTAGCTGAGATCAGAATCTGGCCTGAGGTCTTTATCTGATGTAACCTCCTTCCCAGATAGTCTGGTGTCATCACTCTCTGCATTAGACCTTATTTGGACTGTGAGAGCTGCAGGGCAGGGACTTGCCTCCATATAGTTCATTACAGCAGATCTATGCTACTGTGGAAACATTTTAAATAAAATAAATTAATGGAAATATCCCATCTCCTAGAACTGGAGAGGACCTCGAAAGGTCATTGAGTCCAGCCCCCTGCCTTCACTAGCAGGACAGGACTATTACATTCAGTAATAGCAGTTCCTTGCCACTGGCCTCCATACCAGGCTGATCTTATCCACCCCAGGTAACCTCCCTGCCCAACCAAAAAGCATCAGCTCGGACTCTCTGGGCCAGATTCTGCTCTCAGTTAAATGGGATCAGTGACTTCAAGGGGATTGGACCCAAGTTGTTGAGAACAGAATCTGGCCACGCAAGGTAGGAAGAAAAGGTTTATTTGTAACTACCGCACCAGGGTGTGTTAAAGTAAAACACCAGGATGTAACACGGCACAGAGAGAGAAGGCACAGGTGTACACAGGCGTGTCCCCATCTCTACTAGGAGAATGCACAGGCCAGAATTAAGACCTCTTTGGAAAACATTCAGAGGAAAGACAGTTAAGCAAATCACAGACCTGCCAATGTAACATCCCTCAGCATAGGCCACTAACAGGGGTTGAACCAGAGCCTTCCACGCAAAGTATAAGCTGCTGCCTCTGGAGCTGAAGGAGGAACTCAAAGATGGCAGCAACAGTAGGCTCTCCCTGTCTCTATGGAGCAGTCACTGGAGGGGGATGCAGCAGACCTGGCTGGGGCACACACCAGCAGGCCTAACTGCTCCTTCCTAGCTAAGCTAGTGACTACCCAGGTGTCTCTTCCACAATGTTCAGATACAGAAAGTCCTCCTAATGGGGCGTCCCTTGGGGCTCTCAAGGTGCCATTGCTGGTTCTGCTATTACCTTTCCGGGCTAACTCAAGAGACCAGCTCATAGGCATTTCTATGGAAGACTGAGCTAGAAGCCGAGGAATGTTCCGGAGGTGCTGTGCTATGTGCTTAACCCAGCACATAGGGCAGGGTGGTGTCAGTAACGCACAGAGACGCTGCTGCGCCTTCATTACCGCCGGGACCTGGCAGACGCCATCCACCCTTCTAGGTCAGAGCCCGTCGGTGGCCGCGGCGAAGACCGCCAGCAGCAAACGAAAAATTCCTCACCAAGCAGAAATGTATGAAAATCAAGACCAGCTGATCCCTCTTGCAGCACTCCTGCAGCAGCTGTCTTCCCTTCCCAGGGTGCACTCTCCTTCCTTCATGCCCAACCTGGTCACGATTACTGTCTTTTACTGTGTTAGCCGTGTCTTACCTCGGGACTGCTGCTAGGAGAGACTGGGCACCTCTCTGTGCGATGCCAGGCCCCCTACACATCCTCTGAAATCAGACTCATCTGGAAGGAAGGGTGCTCGGCACCACAGAGCCCCTTCTACCACTGTACCACTACAGTGTAAGCGCCGCGGGATAGAATCAACGTCTTTGTGCGCAAAGCACCACTCACGCCAATAGTACTACGAAAATAATACCACGCCTGTGCAATGCTATAGGGCGGAAGGGATGGTTAGGGATGATATCCTGACCCACATAAGCAATCAGCTTATGATACGAGGGCTGGGATCATGTCAGCTGAGCTGGCACAGATGCTAATGTTATTCTTGTTCATAGGAAAATCTAATCCTATTTTTTTAATAAAAAAAAAATCCTGCTTAAAACTATTTGCCTCAATGACTATTTGCCTGAGGCTTTAGTTAGAGCAGCTAATGGGGCAGTCACATGAGTAGACTAATAGATCCCACCAGGCACATGGGGCTGTGAAGAGTATAAAGCCAACAGAACCTGTACAGGGAGAGAGGGAGATCAGAAATCTACAGCAAAGCACGAGGAGCATCTATATAGAAGGGGCTGCTGCAAACACATGGGCATTCCCAGCTCCTTGGAGCTGTTGAATACAGGTCTGTGAAGGGTGCAATAAATGGGAGGATTGGTTAGGATGGCCCAGGGGTAAGAATAACCTGGGGGCCATGACCCCTGGGGGATCACAACCACTCTGCCCTTCCCATATTGCTAAATGGGAGAGGGGAACCAGCTAGATTCCGGTTACATGGGAGGCAGGAAAAGGCTGAGAACCACTGGGGATCTACGTTTTGGAGTGCCTCTGCCAACCTTCTGATGCTTCCCCCGCCATGCAGCCAACTGTCTGTGGGTCGTTTACAGCCGTAGCCTCCCCTTCGGCGAGCCACAGTGTGTGATTCTTTGGTCCCCGGCACTAAGCCGGGCTGCTTGTCAGCTCAGAATCCCTGAAACAATCCTGGGAAGTGGAGTTCAAGCAGCGCAGAGGCGACATGTGACTGATTCTTCCCCCGGATATGTAAACATGCCAGATCCTGGCACGCAAGTGAAACCTTCATTCAGGAGACAGAAAGGAGGCTTGGCGCAGATGCCAGAAGGCGAGGGCTGTCATCAGGCTCCGCCTGTGCTCCTTTCACAGAGTCTAGCTTTTGCAAAGGACCAGCTTTCATGGCTGATCCTGGCCAGCCTGGGCGATGGCTTTCCAGCCAGCCACGATCACTTGCACTCCTGGGACCCACCCGCTGCAGCCCGATGTTCAGAGCGCTCTGCTACAAAGCTTGAAGGCTCAGCCAGACCCCAGAGACATCGGCATGGCTGTCTCTGCACCAGGATGGAGGAAAGAGCCTGCTAATGAACTGGGTACAAATACCCCTCCTAGCAGGTGCTCTCTGCTTCACACTCTCAGGCCACCCAGCCTTCCCGGATGACCCCAGACTCCACTCAGCCAATTGAAACCGTCCTGCCTGAACCCGATTGTTTAGAGAAGAGACAGTAAGACTAGCATGGCCTAGAAGACCTAATCCCGCCTCAGCATGGGGGTGGGATGGATTAGACCACCTCTCGAGGTCCCTTCCGGCCCCACGTTTCTATGATTTCATGGGGAAGGGGTTACTGAGCCTTTCACTTCTAGGTCACCGGTGCAAATCCAGACCAGGTCAGTAATGGCCAGAAGTGATTGCCTTTTAATGGCTCTTCAGTGGCCTACATGAAGTAAACTGGTCATTGTCAATCTGGTTCCCAATGAATAGGTATCCATGCCATCTAGTTGCTTAGGGGGGAGCAGTCATCTGAGTCAAGCTTGAAACAGTCCAGGAGGTGAGGTACAGGTGCTGGCACCATCTGTCAGTCCCATATAAGACCCACTGCTAAATAAGAGTATCCGAATGCTTAGCTTTCCGTGGCACACAGGAGTCACAAAACCGAAAATAAATGCCATCAGATTAGACCCCCAGCTGTAACTAATTGTTCAATCGAGCATCCATCCAGTTTGATTCTCTGCCTCCCATCCGGGTGGAGAAAAAAAATAAAATAGGAAGAGGGGAGGGAAATGTCAGGACACAGGACAATAGGAAAGCTCTGTTATAAGAGCAACAGCATGGGCCAGCCGACGGAGCCAGGGACGCGGGCGCTGCCTGATTCTAATCCTGGCTCGTCCCTAACTTCCTATGGAGATATGACCAAGTCATTGACATGATTATTGCTTCAGTTTTGCCGTCTGGAAAGCAGGGATGATGCCACGTTACCTCACGTGCATTATGAGAGTTAACCAATGTTTTCCCAGTGCTTTGGAGATACGGGGCTTTATTCTCCTCCCGCTGGTGTAAATCAGGAGTAATTTAAATGGAATTACACCAGTAAAAGTGGTATCAGAATCTGGCCCATAAAGTGCTACCCACTAGAATAATGCTTTGCACTTATTACTACAATATTCTTCTGGGGCCAGCAGCAGCCGCTCGTTCAGTGTAGATTAATTGACAGGAATAAAAAAAAAACCCAATATGTTGATTTCTCAGGACACACGGCTTGTTTTTTATCCATGCTGGAAAGAAGCCCAGATCTAACAGAAACCCACAGACACCCTCTCCCCTTGTGACTTCTTAGCTGATCCTTAATGAACTAGGGAAGGGTACAGTATCCACTGCAGCCGATGAGACAGCTCGCTGCCCGGCAGTCCCTGTACGATGCAGATTGATGCTCTTTGGTATGGTGTGTGGCTGCAAAAATTAACCAACACGTGGGTCCCAGATAGTCTCTCATAGAGCACCCTTGGAGGGATAATTCCTCTCATTGTTATTTAGAGAGAGAGAGATGGGCATGATTCCAAACCCCAATCCCAATATTCCTGAATCTGGAAGGGGTTGGGGGATAGAGGAGATTAGAAATCCATGCCCACTTTTGCATCCTCTAATGGAAAGATCAGATCGAAACATCCTGAAAATCTGGAGCTCTTGAAATTTGGGCCCAGACCCAAATTTCACTGATCATGCACATCTCCATAAGCAGGCAGAGAGCCGTACAACAGGTTTCCTACGCCTAATAGCTCACTGCACTGAAGAGCTTGCAGCCTAAGCAGCAAGAACACTTACACAATGGAATTGAACAACACAACAAGCACTGAAGCATTAACACAGATGAAATCTAGTTGCGTGGAATCTCCTTTGAGTTTCTTGGTGACGGGAAGGGCAGTTTGAAAACTCCAGCTACTCCCCATCTCTGGAGCTATACAGCGTGGTCGGAGTTCGACCATTCATAGTTAGGTTTCCTGGGCTTTATTCTGATTTAGGGTGTTTGAGTTTGCGATGTAATATGGCAACAATTAAACCCAATGTCATTCTAGGCCAGGTACGTAATAGTTGTCCCTGAGAGAGTCATAAAGATAACCGCTGTGCTTTACACAGTGTGTGTGAGACTGACCCTGGATAACTTGTCCTGGACACCGCCATGTTACTACAAAGCTTATTGAGCAGATGGATAAAGTTCTGGGAAGGGCAACAAAAAAGGACCAGGGGGCTGGAGGGACTGATTTCTGAGCAAAGAGATAAACTTGGATAGCTTGGCTAAGTGATAGGATAAGGGCGGGTAGGAGAACTACAAGATGGCAGGATGCATGTTAGAATGCTGTAGAAAGATGCTGAGTACGGATTCACCGAGGCACGTATGGCTTGTTAGCTCTACCAGGATATACGAGAGTTGGGCATAGCCCTGTGGATGGAGGAAAGTAGGGGCAGAGAGAGGGAGGGCCCTGCAGGAAACTCCAGAAGCAGTCAAGGTTTGAGGAGAAAGCTTAGGCTGAATTTAAGTTCTGTAATTACCTGAAAAACATCAGCTCTAACCCGCAATGAGACGGTGATGATCTGGTCAGGCTGCACTCCCAGACATACTGGCTGTTGATCACCCAAGGGAAGTGGTGAAAGCCCCATGACTGCGGACATTTCACTCTAGTTAGTAAATGCGCAATAGGGAACAATCCGGCATTGCCGGGGAGATAAACTAGATGTGCCCATATAGGCCTTTCCCAGCCCTATGATTAAATGGGGGTAGGTACCGGGGCAGCATTCAGAAGGCCCAGATCAACATTTTGAACTCTGGATCCCCCAAAACTCTAACCCCACTGCTCTCCACCCCTGAAACAGAGGAGCCAGGCAAAGAAAAGGTTTTTTCCCATTTTCTCAGTCAGTCATTTCTGAAAACAGCAAATGCAGAATTGTTTTGCTTACGCTCAAAAATTTATACAGTGTCAGATCTACAGAGGATTTGAGATTCAACGATTTTTTTTTAACTCAGATATGGTAATTTTTATTGGACTTGGTATGAAGTCTGTGTGCCTCAAAGCAGCAAGGAATTCATCATTTGGAGTCTAGTTTTTGTCAAGATTTCTGGGAAGGTTTTACAGCAGGAGTTAAAAGCCGGGAATTAGGATGTCTGGGTTCTGTCCCCTACTCTGCTGTGCATGACCTTGGACAAGTCACTTCATCTGTCCTGCCCATGTTCCCTCTCCATAAAAAGGGAGTCATAAAACTGCCCGACCTCCCAGGGATGATGAGGCTAAATTAATTAGCCTTCAGAAGCAAGGTGTTAGAGAAGTGCTAAGCATTATTGTGTATTGTTCCCACCAGGTATACATCTTCCTTGCTGGAATGAAAATTCCTCACCTGTCCACTGCCCCAAAACTCCAGTGGTAGGAAAAGCCAAACCCCACTGTCTTTTCAAACCCCATGTTATGTCCCCAGACCCTTCCATTAATCAGCAGGGAGCCCTATTGATGTGCTTGTTGCAGCAGCAAAATTAACTGCTGGGGTGATTTTACCAGAACAACACGTCAATCCCATTTTCTATTATTAGGCATGTATGTATTACGTTCATTGATCCCATGCACTAAATTTCCTCAGGGGTTACCAATACTTTAGACACACAGGCAAAAATCCATGGAAGCTTAAAGAATACTCAAAGCAACCGATTCCTAGAGGTCTCCAGGGTCTGTGTTTTCTTTAGTTTACAAAAACACATCAATACAGCTCCTTAATTTCATTTAATTATTCCTCTTGCATACCATATATGTTCCTCTCAGACTGACTTGAGGGAGTTTTCCAAGGCAGATTTGGAGATATTCAGCTCTACTCATTAGCTACACCTTACATTACGTCAGCAAGATGGTCAGGCTTTAAGACCAGTGTGAAAACATGCCTAATTTCTTTGGTTTTCACAGGAATAAAACATTGGCATTGAGGCCTCTTGAGGATGTAACTTGCAATGTGCAGTTCCAAAGGGTTCCCCTTATAACTCTGCTTTAATTAATGTCCTAATACAAAAGAAGATCCAATAATCATACCCATTAGCTAAGCAAAAATGGACTGAGGTTTTAATACACAAAACAAACAATGAATAGGTAAATGGCATCTAAATGAACTGAAGGTAGATGAGGAGAACAGATAGATACCAGGTAGAGGGATGGTAGATCATAGGCAGACACAGGTAATGGAGAGATACAGGAAATGGATAGGTAATAGCTAGATACAATAGATAGATGATGGATAGGTACAGTGCAGGGATGATAAACAGGCACTCACAATAAATAGACAGATACAGCAAATGATAGATAATAGTCAGATACAGTAGATGGGTGCAACAGATGGATGACATAGATAGGGACACTGGTTGGAAAATGGACAGTCACAGCAACACCGCCACTTTTGGTGCATATCGTGCTATTTTATCTCTAAATCTGAAGACACTTTGCTAAAAAAGGATGATCATGCTTACAGGGCCGGTGCAAGGAAGTTTCGTGCCCTAGGCGAAACTTCCATCTTGCGCCCCCCCCCCCCCCCCCCCCCCCCC
>NC_048298.1:7766023-7966486 GCF_013100865.1 Trachemys scripta elegans | reverse complement strand
CCCCCCCACGGCAGCTCTCCCCCCCGGGGAGCTGTGCGGCAGCTCCCCACCCCAGCTCATCTCTGCTCCGCCTCCTCCCCGCGCACGCCGCCCCCGCTCTAATTCTCCTCCCATCCCAGGCTTGCGGCGCCAAACAGCTGATTGGCGCTGCAAGCCTGGGAGGCAGGAGAAATGGAGCGGCGACCGCGCGCTTGGCGAGGGGGCATAGGAACGCTGTAAAAAAAAATTGGGGGCTCCGCTTTTTGCTGCCCCAGGCAACTACCTAGTTTGCCTTAATGGTAGCACCGGTCCTGCATGCTTACTCACCTTTGTAGAGGGGGAAAATGTGTGACAGATGAAGTGATTAGCCCAAGATCTTACAGACATCAATGCCAGAGCCAGGACTAGAACCCAGCTCTTCTAGTCCCACATTTAAACTACTAGAACCAAAGCTGTTCTGTAGACAGAGGAGAAAGCGGCAGCTAATTTTGATCTGCCTATGACCTATCAACGACATGCTGGACCAAATTCTGCTTTCAATCACGCAAGTGTAAATCCAGAGCAATTCCAGTCACTTCACTGAAGTTACTCCAGATTTATGCCACAATATATTAAATCAAAATCCGACCCACCATATCTAGTACCTATCTCCTGTACTGAATCGGACTTAGTTATAGCAGATATAAGTAACAAGCAGATACAGTGGCAAGACAAAGTAGACAGACAATAGGCAGAAACAGTAGTTAAATGATGGCTAATGGGCAGCTGAGAGTAGATGGACAGATGCAGTGGAGAGATGAATAGAATAGATAAGCAGGCATCAGACCCCACTCTGAACAATTACAGTCTGCTTCATACATTCTAATCTTCTGCAAGGTTTCTCTCCAATAATTCCAGTTAAATTAGTTATTATCCCATTTGTGTTTGTCCCTGGAATTATTTTAGTGGCGTGGATCAAAGAAGCACAGTAGGTTTTAATGTGGCGTGCAGTCTAAAAAAGCCAGCGTATTACAAAGCGCTCCCCACTCTAATGCATTCAAGTCTCGTGCTGGAAACTGGATCTTTAACTTCTAATTAGCACATCGTGGGATCTGTCCAAACAACCCTGCCATGTCTATCCTCGCAAACACAAACAGATGAGCTCCCCCGGGGACACTCAGCCGGCTCAATGCCTACAAGGGGATGGCCTGTGCCGGAGATTGGAGCACAATCACACTCTATAAAGTATGTACAGGGAGCAGGAGAGACTAGATCTAGCTTTGAAATTGGAATCCAATCTTTATATCCCACATTTCCCCTTGCCACCCAACCACTAGCACTCCCACCCCACCAAATAAGAGAGAGACCTCATTACACGTTTAATTTAAAGCACCATCCATGATTAGAATATTTTATGGACTGATCGCTTGCCAAACGTTCTGTTTTAAATCAAAGCTGCTCGGAGCGAAGCATATGCAATAGAAAGGGGACAGCTCTCCTTGTGTTTCAGAAACATGCAAGTGCTCAGACACAATAGTGATGGGAGCCATCAAAAGGAGTAAGTGAGATAGATAAAGACAGACCGACTCTGGGTGCTGGGTTCAGATCCTTCACACCCCATGGCAGAGGGAGCAAGGAAGGCTGTGGAGGAAGCATACTCAGCCTCTACGATGAATGAATCCTCCCCCTGAAGAGGGCCCTAAGCAACATTAATGAACTTCAGAGGGAGCTCCAGCCAGCAATGTCTTGGGTGGGCAGGGGGATAAGCCCAATCTAGGGCCTTTCCATGGGCAATAAAGTAAAAAACGGGGGAGTCTTGGAGGAAATCTGTCCACCCCCAAAATATTGGTGAAGAGAATTCTCTACCAGAACGTTAGCCATTGAGCCTACAAACTTCACCATCCCCTCCTCTTCCTAACCTCTCCCCGGTATGCTCAAGGTCCCTAGCTTAGCTGTGATGTCCCTCCTCGCTGTCAAACAAGAGTCAGTCTAGAGACCCACAGTTAGGACTGGTAGTCCTGACACAGCCATGCCTACCACGGGTGAAAGGCCACAGGCAGAGGAATGCTCTCTACACAGCCAGTACAATGTTACCGGGGCTGAGGGACACTGATAGTTACCATCCTCCCAATTTGGCATAATATGTGGGTTTCAGAGATCCTGCCCCGGTAGCAAAGAGCACGTTGTGGGTAGGAGATAGACAGGCAAACCAATGGGGATCAAAGGAAAAACGACTCAAGTTTGTGAGCATGATGTAAGTCAGACACAAAATATGGGTGAAATTCAAAAAGGTTTGGTTCATATCCCCACCCCGCTATCCTAACCAGTCAACAAACTGATGATGTCCATGAGGGCCCTCCCTGAGACCCAAGGAGCCCCCTTGGGGTTTTGTTAAGTGCATGTAATTCATTAACACTCCTTTGTACTCATCTAGCATTTTTCATCTGAGGATCCAAAAGCGCATTAGAAACACTAACAAACTGATCCTCGTATCAGGTGAGATGAGTCTCATCCAATGTTTCCTCTAATTTTTTACGTCCATGTGCGGAATGAATTTTGTTACGTGCACCAATATAGACGTGATCTGTGGCAGGGGTGGAGCCGAGGGGTTTGGAGTGTGGGAGGGAGCTCAGGGCTGGGGCAGAAGGTTGGGGTGTGGGGGTAAGGGCTCTGGCTGGGGGTNTTGGGGTGCGGGAGGGGACTCAGGGCTGGGGCAGAGGGTTGGGCTACGGGGGGGTAAGGGCTCTGGCTGGGGGTGCGGGCTCTGGGGTGGGGTGGGGGGAGGGGTTTGGGGTGCGGGAGGGGACTCAGGGCTGGGGCAGAGGGTTGGGATACGGGGGGGTAAGGGCTCTGGCTGGGGGTGCGGGCTCTGGGGTGGGATGGGGTGAGGGGTTTGGGGTGCGGGAGGGGACTCAGGGCTGGGGCAGAGGGTTGGGGTATGGGGAGGGCTCTGGCTGGGGGTACGGGCTCTGGGGTGGGGCCGGGGATGAGGAGCTTGGGGTGCAAGCTGCCCCAGGGCTGCGGTGGAGAGAGAGGACTCCTCCCAGCTCTCTCTCGCCGTGGCAGCTCCGGGGCCGGTGGAGAGGCATCTCTCCCCACTGGGTGGCCCTTGATAGCCTACTGCGCGGCCGTGCAGCTTAGAGGGAACTTAGGTCTCAGCTACAGATTACAGATGGAGAAACTGAGGCCCAAGAGCAGTCACACCCCACTGGCAGACCTCAGAACAGAACACAGGCATCCTGTGCCACCCAGCCTTTGCCCTTGATCGCTCTGTGTTTGACAGCACACAGGCGCGTATCCCAAGACGCAGCCTATTAACCCTCCTTCCCTGTGCTAAACCTCTGGTTCGCGTGATACGCAGGGACCAACGCAGGCAAAACGATCAGCAGTATGTTCATGAGTATCAGTGACATAAAGGAAACCAAAGGAAGCAGCAGTGAACAAATGGCAGTCAGTAGCGTCAACTGCTGGTGACAGATGGGGTGATTCATCCATTGCATCAAACCCCCTGACAACCACAACAGGCAGAATGCTAAGCACTTGGGGAGAGAGGGATTGTCGATAGGGCTGCAGTTTAACGAAGCTCTGGATGGGGTGGTGTGAATCGCGGTGTGCTCATCTTGCCACTAAAGCTACATGGCTACATCCCTGCTAAAAACAGCAGTGTCGACGTCCCCACTCCATCTCCGAGACACACCCCCCTCGACTGGGAGTTTGGGACTGGAATGACCATAACAATTCTTAGCAGAACTGGGCAGCTTAGATGGAGATTTGCTGGGGTTTGGATCAAAGCCAACTGAAATCACTTAGTACCGACTGTCTGGTTACCACCTTGTTCTGGAAATCAGCACAGGCTGTTGCAGATGTTCATGATTCTCACCAACCTAGCCAGAGTTTGGGGTTTGTGACTGTAGATTTAACTTAGCGACGGGCCCAAACCGGGCCCCCAGTTCATATCAGAGCTGGAATCTCTCTCTCCAATGAGCTGGAGCCAAACATGCTGAAGTTTGGATTCCGATCTCATTTCAAGCCTGCTCCTGCAGAGATGGGGTTTTCTACCTGCTCCACCACTGTAGGGTTTTATACCACCCTCACCATACCTTGGTGTCTCTTGGTTCCTTCAGAAAGTCATACACAGCCCTGGTCATGATTCCCAGATCTATTCCCTGGCTTGCTGCATGACCGTAGACAAGTCATGGTGCCTCCGTGCCTCAGTTTCCCTCGTCTGTAAAATGAGGGCTGGTTAAAAATTTTCCACTGAACCTTTTCTTCCAGTGGAAAATTGGGTTTTCCACTAACCAAACATTTTGATGGGAAGTGTCTGATTTCCTAAAAAACTCAATTGTATCAAAAGAGCCAAAACTTTTTGGGGAAGAAGGTGGGGATGAAAAGCCACAACTTTGCATAGGAAAAAAAATCCCTATTTTCCAACCAGCTGTAATGACGACACTTCTCTGCCTCTAGTCATTGAGCTTCTGAGGTTAAATTTACCGATGTCTTAAGCTCTTTGGGGTCCCCGCATGCGAGATGAAATAGCAGAGCAAACTACACCTTTACCCCGATATAACGCTGTCCTCGGGAGCCAAAAAATCTTACTGCGTTATAGGTGAAACCGCGTTATATTGAACTTGCTTTGATCCACCAGAGTGTGCAGCCCCCCCCCCCCCCCCCCCCGGAGCACTGCTTTGCCGCGTTATATCCGAATTCGTGTTATATCGGGTCGCGTTATATCGGGATAGAGGTGTACTTTCTAAACTGCCATGACTCAGGGCTTGTGTCAATGGGATTCTGGTGTAAGTCTCGGACCGAGGTGCAGTGGGAAGAAGTTTCACTCTCTAAAGCATTTTGGGAGTGGAGTACAGTTTGTGGGAAAGATACCTGACAAAGCAATGGTTCAGTTCTGAGTTACTTCCACACCCAACCCCATGGATTCCCCAAGGGCAGATGCTGGTGCATGAGAAAGCCGGGACTGGGTCCCAATATCCTATTCTGTTTGCATGAGCATTGCATGTTCTCTGCATGTGTTTAGAAACCTCTCCTGCACACGCAGCTCACCTCCCCTGGCCTGTATAAACCCCTGTTGTCACCACAAGGGGCCTCAGCCAAGTTCACAGCGGAGGCTCGCTCTGGCCTGCCAGCAGCAAGGAACCAGGCTGAGCAGAGCTTTAGCTGAAACATCCATAGAGACACACAGGCTCCCATCAGCCGGCAGCAGCGAGGGGGCATCCATCAAACCATGAGTGACCCCAGCTCCAGAGGTCAGTGCACTTAAGAGACAGGCTAAAGAGGCTCCCGACACTGCACCTGCCCCGACCTTTTACCTTGCTGGGGCTGGCCTTGGTTACAGATTAATTGAGGTGGCCGCCGGGTCTCCAGCTTGGCTTCCATTAAACAGATTGTCACATGTCTTTATGGCCCATGCTTTGCCCTGGAGAAACAGACAGCAAACAATGCAGGGGGCAAAGAGGCTCACTTATGGGCATCATTGCACTGACAAACACACACACAGAGTGATGTATGGTGATGCTAATTAAGAGTAAATAATGCCGAATAATTACCGGGATACGAGTAGCAGCTATTTAGGGCCTGACCAAAACCCACTTAAGGCAATGGAAAGACTCCTATTGACTTCAATACGCTTTGGATTAGGCCTTTAGTCCCCAGAATTGGGACAGGATGGGATATTTCTCAAAAGGGCCGTTAGACCTAGCATTTAGGGTTTGTTATGGTGTAAGACGAATGGGGGAGGCTGATAGCAATTTGATAAATAATTCTTGTCTTTTTTATTGTTATTTCATTTCAAACGGGATGGGGGAAGGGTTGGATTTAAACAGACCCTTGCACACGAACTAGGGTTTCTTTAACGTTAGACACTGGTTTGAACTGCAAATCCAGCTCTTAACCAGCCCCCAGGCTTAAGGAAAATGTAATGTGAATCTTCATTTGAATGGTCTGACCCAAGTCCCCCTCTGCTCATTACTGATCTGGGATACAAATCATACCCTTGTTAGGGTGACTAGACAGCAAGTGTGAAAAATCGGGACGGGGTGGGGGGCAATAGGAGCCTATATAAGAAAAAGACCCCAAAATAGGGACCGTCCCTATAAAATCGGGACATCTGGTCACCATAACCCTTGTTAAAGTTTAAAATATGATCAACACCAGATTGCCGTTCATTCTTTCCCTCCAATAAATGGCCCCGAATATTGGCCCCAATCCTGCCCTCATTAAAGTCAATGGGATTTTAGCTTTGCCTTCAATGAGAGCAGTATCAGGCCCATTACGTTACTCTACAAACATCTGCTTCCCTTCAGAAGCGTGGAGTTGATTCTCCTTTGACTTACAGTTGACCCCCGAACTCCAGTAGAGTTGCTCCTAATTTACAGCAGTATATGCAAGGAGACAATCCCGCCCCGGTTTTCCAACATACACGTCCCAAGACGGAACAATAATGGAGAGGACATGGCCTTCCTCTGTGTTTGAGAAAGCGTTTGTGAGATGAGACGGCCCTAATTTCCCATGGAGATCGGACAGAAATCTGAGCGTTGGTTTCTGCGTGTTTATAAAGAACTTATAATGAGCGTGTCCGAACAGAATATGGTCCATGTTGCTGTAATTATGGCAAAGCGCAGCACTGTCCGCCTTTAAAGAGCTGCACTTCCTCTTTCAACTTGTAAATGGCTCGAAGAGGCACAGGCTAGCTTCCCACTTGAAAAGCTGCACAGGAAGGAAAAGAGAAGCTGAAAGGTCTTGATAGTATCTCGGAGCCCTTTATACTTTTTATGAAAAATAGAGCTCAGATCTCTGATCATTCTTCTGGAAACATTTAACGATACTGAGCCATTCTTCCCTGCAAGAGGGCACAAGGAGACGCACATAATCGGGCAGCTGCACAGCAGTGGCGTAGCTAGGACAGGAAAACTGGGTGGGCCCCAGCTTTTGGGTGGGCGGGCAATGATGGGGGGGTGAGGAGAGGGGATTAGGGGAGGGGGCCCGGCTTCCCCGCCAGTGCCAGAGGCAGATTATGGTTTTGTGGAGTCCTAGGCCAGGACAAGTGGGGGCCCCTCCCCACCCCTTCCGTCTGCATTTCCCCCTACTGCCCCCCATCCTCCTGCCAGGGAGCGGGATTGGGGTGCAGGGACTTGCCCTGCTCCACCGTCAGGTGGGCGGGCAGAGCGCGGCAAGCCCTCACGCCCTGACCCCACTCCCCAGCAGGAGCGCTGAGTGGGCAGAGCGGGTCGGGGCACAGGGCACCCATTTTTCCAGGGCCCCCAAGTGGCCAGGGCTGGACATGGCCCAGTTGGCCCAGTGGCTAATCCACCACTGGTTCTGACCTGCCCCCACAAGGCACACCCCCAACTGGGGCCAGAGACCGGGGAAAGGGACACGGCCGGACAGCGAGCCGGGGTCCAGGAGTCCCAGCCTGTGGATTTAGAGGGTCCAGCCCCAAATTGGGTGGGCCTGGATGCTAGGAGGGTAGGCCATGGCGCACCCAGCCCACCCATGGCTACGCCCCTGCTGAATAGATGGACTGTGAATTTGATCATTGCTGCTGTAAGTGCAAAAGAGGGGGAGTATTAGCACCGCGGATGCAGTTGGTCAACCCAAAGAGGAAAAGGAGGAGCCTCTTCTGTATGCAAATTGAAAGCAGAGCTGCCTGGGAACCAGAATTTCTGTTTCACAGGAAATTCTGCGATTTTGATATTTGTTTTTGTTATGAAATGTCCAATTTCCTGATTTCCCATTCAATGAAATTTTCAAAAAAAAAAAAAATTGTTTTGGGTCAAAACATTTCCTTTTGATAAAACTTAATTTTTTGTTTTGATTTTAACCTAACATTTATCTCCATTATATAATAGAAAATAAATTTTGTAATGAAAATTATCTCAAGACAGAAAGTCGAACTGGTCTGTTCCAAAGATGTCAACATTACCTAAACACTTTTCAAATCTTTTTCTAAACAAAATTTTGTCAAAATCGACAGTTGCATGGAAAGTTTCGATTTAGATTAAATTGTATTTTCCAATGGAAAAATGGTTTATTGGAGAATTGTCAAGCAACTCTATTTCAAAGTGTGATGCCCCTTTTCAATGTACTGTATCTTTAAATGTTTAAACACTCTGCCGGTCTGCAGACACAGCAGGTGGGATTTTCAAGAGCCTAAGTGATTTAGGATTACACATCCCATTAACTTTCAATTTAATTAATTTTAATTGATTTTAATTTAATTAACTCTGAATTAACTTTTAATGGGATGTGTCCACCTAAGTCACACAGGTGCTTTTGAAAAATTCCACCCAGCAGCCATTTTGTTCTCCGAACTGCTGCAGCCCGTTAGACACAGAACACACACACTGTGCTCTCATTCAGGGAGGCAGTCATTGTTCTCCCCACCACTACCACCTTTAAATCTAAAGTAAGTCATCTGGGACTGAAAGTGCATGTCTGGACATATAACCATGCCCCTTTTGCACTGGGCAGCAGACAACAAGGAAGAGGAGCTCACACCACATCCCCCAAAACCGCCCCAGGCGCACACACACCAACACCTCAATGCTCGTCCATAATAAACCTCCAGGGACTGATGCTGGGTGCAATGCCCCTCTACCCACCTCCCAATACACAATCTTGCTGTGTAAAAGCCCAGTGATCCCAATGAATGAAGTTAGTTATGGACCATCACTTGTACTGTGCATAGAAGGTTTATAATACAGTTGAATGATTCAAAGTTTGCTCCCACTTGTATGGGTCATCCTGGTAATTAAAGAGTTAAAGGATGAATTTGCCATTGCAAGGTAAATCATTCGTACCAGGCAAACTTAAATGGGGAAGGGGGAAAAAAATAATCAGAGGCTCTCTACTCCTCAAGGAGCATGGGAAACTGGAGAGGGGAAGGGTGAATTCAGCTACGGAAAAGGGATTAGTCTCCTTGCAGTGCACTGTGGAGCCGCACAAGGTGATTGGGAAGCATGCTTCCGAAAGCCTGATCTGCGGCATATTTACCCTCACAAATCAATTCAATGCTCTTGCTCTCCCGGCCTCGACGAGAGAATAACATGCTTTTCCCAGAGGATGCAACAGTCTATTTGCTAAGCTGAATTACTACAAAATTCCCCCCACCCCTTGCCAATTTACCCATCACAATCTCCTAAGACCTGACCACTGTGTAAGAGTCCCCGTCAGAAGAGAGGGCAGGGGCAGATTTTCACTCTGTGCTGAGCGGAAAGCCCCGCTTTAGCACTTTGCAATGCATTATCCATGGAGATCAACTCCTCGGGCTAAATCCAGAGAGGGGCTGAGTGCCAGCTGGGCCTGCTGCTAGCAGGGGCTTTGCTGCTGCTCACAGCATCCCTTGGCATTCGGCCAAAGAGCTTTTCCAACCACAAGAGAATGTGCGTGGGGAAAAGAAGCCAAGGGGGATGCGGGGAGAGGGTAGGGGCAGGGCATCAGGGAGCTTTGTCGTTATTGTGGGGAGAGCGAGGGGAACTTTGAACTCTGAGTGCACCACTGCCTGACCCTTTCCGACACCCCACCGCCTGGGAACACAGGGAATTCCTGCCTGTTACCACCTCCCTGCCCACTGCTGACATCCCCACCCCAAGAAAAAGAGAGCTCCTCCCAGTGCCACTCTTGCCAGCCAGTGCACCTGGCTCATTTGCAAAATGCAAACCCACAGCAAAGCAGCAGGCCCATGACAGCAATGGGAGGAGAGATGCCACCATTTCCAAGTTTTGCAAAGCTGGCAGGGCACAAAGCGCACCCCCACCCCCTCGCCTCAGGAGACTCCCTTCAGATCAGGGCTGATGCCCACTGGAGGGATCACAATGGGAAACCCTCATGGACCTGGTCTCTGATTTCCCGTGATCTACTGTTTCAAAGTAATAGCGTCTCTTATGCTGTTTGCAGAGACCAAGAAATCAATGATCCAGAATGGTTAGCCGAGTTTAGAGCTTTACCCTTCTTTTCAAAAGGGACTGTAAATATGAATGAATCCCCCAAACACCACTGTGAGACATGGAGGTATGTAACAGCATCCTCATGTTACAGAAGGGGAAACTGAGGCACAGAGCGAGGCAGCAATTTGCCCAGTGCCA
This sequence comes from Trachemys scripta elegans, assembly GCF_013100865.1. Classification (NCBI taxonomy): domain Eukaryota; kingdom Metazoa; phylum Chordata; order Testudines; family Emydidae; genus Trachemys; species Trachemys scripta. Next base: position 7,956,434 of record NC_048298.1, on the reverse strand, counting down.
TCTGTTAAGTACAGTTTTTGTTTCCCATTGTGGTGTATTGAAGACTGCGTTGGAATGGCGAGTTATCACTTTCAGAGCAGGGTTATTTTCTGGTCCTGCTTGCAGGATAAGAGGCTCTGGAGGGAAGCGTGCGATCAAAGTCAATTTGGTAAGAGCCAGCTTAAAGCAACAGGGGGAGGGGAGAGTTAGGGAGCAGCCTGTCTCCTCTCTCTCTGCTGTTGTGTACTTGTGTGTTATCATTCTGAGTTCTAAGAAATAAAATCGCGTTATGTTGCAACTACCTTCCAACAAGAGTATTTATGTTTTCATCTAACTTCTCTCTGTGTACGCCCTCAACATAACACCCAACTCCATGCTCAATCTTCCAGACCATGTTTCACTCCTACTTCCAAGATAAGCGTAGGGGGAGGGATAGCTCAGTGGTTTAAACATCGGCCTGCTAAACCCAGGGTTGTGAGTTCAATCCTTGAGGGGGCCATTTAGGGAACTGGGGTAAAAATCTGTCTGGGGATTGGTCCTGCTTTGAGCAGGGGGTTGGACTAGATGACCTCCTGAGGTCCCTTCCAATCCTGATATTCTATGAAAACTGCCATCCCTAGGCACGGCAAAGGAAGCTACTGAGTTCCCAGCAAAGCACTGGAGTCACAAGAACCAGCATAGAACATACCATTTAGCTCACTGTCCCCTGCCAACCAGAGGGGATCTCCTCCTCCTACTTCCCGGAGGAGCTGGAAAGGCTAATGAAAGTCATACCAAGCTCCAAAGGCCGGAGCCTCATGGAAGTGCTAATGATTACTATTCACAGAGGAATACTGGGCTCTGATAGGAAAAAGTATTGTTCAGCCAAAGTTTGTGTTTGTTCAGTCCCCCCCATCAGTCACTCTCTTTCCTTGGCATTAGGACTGGGTGAGCCACAACCAACACAAACCCCGACTGTACACAAACAAAGCCATTATTTGCATCAGTGGGAGCACCCCTGTTTGGATTGCCTAGCTCTTTACTTCATCTACATCAGGGGTTTGCACTGGTATAGGCTGTACCAGGAGTTCACTGGGCAGAGAGGATGGTCTGGTGGATAGGGTACTGGAGGGGTTTCTGGGCACTAGTGTGGCTGTACCAGGGGCTGGCCATCAATAGGTGAAATCCCCAATGTGCACAAGACTTAACAGGGCCTTGTGGGAGTATCCAACTCAACCCCCTTCACTTGCTGATTTCTCAGCCCAAACGCATCGAACCCTTGGAGCCGGGATGTTAAAGCCCTGCTGGCAACTCCACCATACTTTGGTGTTTAAAAAAAGCCTGATTGAAAACCCCTTTTCCAGGGGGCTCTTCAACTCGCTCTTCAACTCCAGAGAAAGAAGCGGCTCAAATTCTTTGCTGTGGAGTCTCACAGGAGGGAGAAGAGAGAACCCAGTAGAAAGGATCGCATGGCCGGATTTAGCCTACCCCAGCAATGGACCTTTCTTCCCATGAGTGGAATTGCTCTGCACAGGAATCATTAAACAGAGCTGACTTGGAGGAATCCAAACCTTTTGTAATTACCATATTAGCACCACTTATCTCAACCTGTGCCGAGTTCCCTGCCTGCACTTGACCTGTCATTTTGCATTCCCTTTCAGGCGCTTCACCTCGATGCTCCCTCCCTCTTCCCCCCTCCCCCCCCCCCCCCCATCTAATGGAGATTATTCCTGGTGCCTTTCCAGTTAAGGAATAGCCAGTGGGCCATAAACCGTGAACAGCATAAGCACTGCTGGCAGAGGTACAGGAGGCATGCCACATTGGACTAAGTATCCTTCAAGAGTGGAATCTCGCCTCCGGTAGTGGCCTCAGGCTTAATCTTTTGGGAAACCCAAACAATAAATCCACCAGAACATAACGTACTTGGCCAAATGTGCGGTGCTGTGGGTATGAAGAGAAAAGGGTGTTGTGACTAAATTCATCCATCATTTAAAGGGGGCAGGGGTTCCTCGCCTTCAAAGAAAGGTGCTAGAGAAAGAAATACTCTTATTATTAACTACCTAGAGAAGTGTGGAAGTGGAGGGATAAAGGAAATTTGAACGCAGATATCTTAGTTTCTAGAAATAAAGCAAGAGTCAGGCTAACACTAACTCTGAATTAAAGCGAGACTTTAAGGCAGACCTGGGCGAGTGGGAAAAAACTGTAAGAGATACTGTTATGACCTTGTGTTAGATAAAAATGGAATGCAGACTATAGCAGGAACTGCTGAGGAAAGTAAGATATCAGAAAGAAATATGTATGAACAAGAAGCGGTTGTTGATTATTATTGAATGTAACAAAAGGTATAAATGCTTGCCCTAATGTTTATCTGGCGGAGACCTGCCTGGGACAGGGGAACCCCTGTCCGGCTGTACTCTCCTCTTGCAAGTGTCAGGAAAATAAACCGTCTCTGACTTATTGTAACCAACCTGAGAGTGAAGACTCTGTTTTCTTCCACAGAATAATGGGCTTGTGGTTAAGGCACCACACTATGGTTCAGAAGATATAGGTTTGGTTCCTGGTTCTACCACAGACATCCTCTGGTGATGCTGGGAAAGTTACTTACTCTCCTACTAGGCCCTCAGTTTCCCCCTCTGTAAAATGGGGATTATACTACTCCCTTTGTTTGCGTTCTCCATTTAGAGGGTAGGCTTTTCAGGGCAGAGACTGTCTGTCACTCTGTGTTTGCACAGGGCCTAGCACAATGGGGATCTGATTACAGCTGCAGCCGTTCAGTACTATAGCACAGCCGGCGGTGATATTTGCTGGTTCTGCATGGCCCAGTGGCTTGAATTAAGGAGGTGAAGGAACGTGGTTTAAATAAGAAAGGTCGGAAATAATGGAAGTATCTAACGAGCTTCCCCCTGTTCGGTTGGTGGGATAACTTACAGTGTCTGGAGGGGAATAACAAAAATGACAATTTCTTATTTAAGAGTTCTTCATTCTGCTCAGCTTAATTCAAACTAAATGAGCAAGTTAGAAGAGGATAGATCAGGTTTCCCCAGAACTCCACCCACACATGATATAGAGTGATAGCACTTATGGCCAATCAAACAAGACAATAATCATCCTCATCCCTAATTCTTATCATCAGTAGATCTCAAAGCACTTTACAAAGGAGGTGGGTATCATTAGTCCCATTGTACAGATAGGGAAATTGAGGCAGAGAGAGAAGAAGTGACTTGACCAAGATCACCAGTAGTAGAGGTGGGAAATAGAAAACAGGTCTCCTGAGTACAAGTCCAATGCTTGAGCCACTAGGCTACACCACCGCTCCATTACAGCATCATGATCCTCACTGATTCATAGTCTGAGGGAGGGACAATGACCTAGCAAATATTGAGAGCAGGCTGTCTCTCCAAATTAACCCTTTCATGGGTTTTAAATGCTGGATACATGTTAATAGTCTGGGAAAGAACTAAAATAAATTAGCTTCTTCTAAACTCAAAACTCCCTGCAGCTAATCTGTGATCTCCGAGAATTGCACTAAGTAGGGCTGCCTGAATTGTAAAATAATCTTAAACTGCTCGAGACAATAATATCTAAAAAAAAACCCGGACACACACTCATGAAAACCCAAACAAACCATATTTTAAAAAGAAAAACAATCTTCCCCATCCAAAAAAATCTGCTTTTGGCAACTCATTGGGTGTTTTAACTCAGAGATGTGAAATCTTGTAGAAAAAACACATTGTTATTAGTTCAGCTATAGTGCAGGCCGAGTTATTTTTAATATAATAAAAGGAGGAGATGATACGGTGCTGATAACTATCTGATGACATGTTGAGGTTTAGCAGACGGATTCATTTCTTTTTACATTATGTTGTTAGCACCACTAAAGAGCTTGTCACATACTTTAAATACAGGGACGACTGCTGAGGAAAAGTACGCTTCCACTGGAGGATCTTCTCTGTAGGGTACAAGGGATGTTACCGTACAGTTCCAAGGAAACAGAATAACCTTAGCTGGAATTGTTTGAATTTTTGAGCTTTGAAGTTGAGAGGAAGGATGATCTAGTGGTTAGGCTTCTAGCTTAGAACTCAAGAGACCTGTATTTAATTACGAGTTCTGCCATACACTTCGTATGAGACCTCGAGCAAGTCACTTAGTCTCTCTGTGCCTCAGTTCCCCCTCTGTAAAATGAGGTTAATAATACAGAGGGATAGTGAGAAGAAAGACATTAAAGACTAGGAAGCACTCGGATACTACTGTAGCAGGGATAAGTACATTCTATAGCTATATCTTGCTCCGAATTGTGCTGTTAAATAAAGCATCGTGTTCCACCCCACGGGTGGGCCAAGAGTGAGAAAAGTTATTGACATTTTGGCAACTTCTGCATTGAACTTTGCTTCGCCTACATTTGATGCCCTTTATAATTTGCTTTTCATGACCATTCCTGCAAGGAGTGATTTGCTCGTCTGAATGTTTGCAGAAAGCGACCGTCAAGCCTGAGTGAGATCTGACTAATAACTAAGCTAAATGGGTTGCATGAGAAAACAAAATTTGTTTTGGGCTGGAGCTAAGATAAGGGTCTTCCAATTAGGGAACAGAATACCATGTGACTGAGGTGACCAATCACACAGCTTACATATTGAATGGCAAGTGTCAGATACTCAATGAAATGCAAACAGTGATGAGCAGGGATCCTAGTTTTCTATGATAAAAAAACAAAATTCTCCAATTAAAAAACCCCATAAAAATCTGCATTTTTCCATGATTAAAATGAAATCTGACAGCGGGAACCCTATCGCCCAGGGCTAACAGCGTCAATTTCCCCTATTCCTGTGCGTGCACTGGTGGCATGGGCTTCTACTGTATACGTTTTTATTTTTTCACAAAATCTAAAAACTAAAGCTTCTCTATAAAAACGCAAATTTCGCGTTTTTCCGCGGCAAACGGATTTCTAGGATCCCTGGTGATGAATTACAGTACCACCTAAGCTCTCATAGTCCATTTGTTCACCCAGACATCTCAGGGCAGCTAGTTTAATCCCCACTTTACAGTTAGGGAAACTGAGTCATGGAGTGGCCACATGATTTGCCCAAGGCTATGCAGCAAGTCAACAGTCAGGAAGATAACTCTGGTTACCTGAATTCCTGGCTGGTGAACTATACTATTTGCTGGGCAACATTGCGTCCCAGTTAGTGAGCAATCCACACATTAACCTCTGTTCATAAAAAGCCATTTGTTGACCGTTTCTTTTCCCCACCACCCAGAACACACAGGTTCACAGACAGATTCTTGAGCCGAAGTAGTATGTCATTGATTTGCTGCTTCAGTGAGTGATCAGTCCCCTGAAACAGGGCTAAATGCAAGCGCAAACCCACATTCAGGTGCTCGCCTTATATACACTGTTACAAAGTTATTCATTGTATATTGTATAAACTCTTTTCTGCATACCACTAAGATTAGTTTGCTGACAAAGTTGTTTACCTGATTAGGTTGCTGACCAAGTTGTTCACCTGGCTGTTCTCTTTCCTTGACAGACAAGCAGGCATCTTTTCAAATGTCCCAACATCTAAAATATACATTCTACATATTACATCCTACACCTTTCAAGCAATTCAAAACAGGGAACAAATCCATAAACACAGCCAGGTGTTCATGGACAATTCACAAACTGGGGAAACTGGCTAAATCTTCTGGGGGGGGGAAAACAGTTACTGCAAATTCCTGACCCAGTTCTAATGGCTGCACTGCATTGGTGGGTGAAGTGTAAAGCATTTTGTATGCAAGGCATGAAATGTTGATCTAAGATATCAGAACAGTCGTTACTCTTCAAAAATTCCTTCTGTCCTACAGGGTAAATTCTGTTTCATAACATGAAGTTCCTTGTTAAAAAAAAAAAAGAAAAATCCCTTCTACAGGAATGGAGGACTTTCTCAGGAACAGGACTGAACAATAGTGGTGATTATAAAGCATTACGCCTCCCATGCTCAGACAATCAGGTTTCAGGATACCTGATGTTTTGAAGAACTCCTATTATCACTGGCTGATGAGAAGGCATAGGGCCATGTAGAATAATGCATACCATTGGCATGACCCCAGATAACTGTGTTTTTGTGAAAACTAAACAATTTGTGGCGTTGCTTCAAAAATATTTTCACACGTTCACTTTCCATGAAAGCACATGGGAACTTCTGCATCCTGACAAAGAACCATGATCAGTAGCCTATGTGTGTGAAAAGTATCAAAGACAAAGAGATGTAACTGGCGTGACCCTTACAGTGGGACATTCTATTGTGGTGATGGTGGTGGTTCTGGGGTTTTAGCAGAAATCCAACCCCACGTCAGGATTGAAGAGGAATTGAGTGATCATAGATTTAAACCTATTGCCTAAGGTGGGACAGAATACTTATGAACTGCCACAATGAAACAGGCCAATTAGCCTTCTAGGCTGGTATCCTATCTCACAGCAACCAGTGCCAAATGCTTCACGGGAAGACAACCTCCCAGCACACCCATAATGTACATAATTGTGTTATAATACACGTGTCGGGGAAATGTCTTCCTGCCCCCAGCTAGTGACCAGTTTATGCCCAGGAACCAATAGACTAACAGTCCCAATGCATTGTTCCTCCTAGTTGCCAACTGGAATCAGTGGACCATTACCAAATGGTATGTCCTTTAGGGCTTCTTCACATGTGTGCTGCTCTGCCCAGAACAACTTTCCATCCCAGGGAGCGTCCCCATACATACACTCTCTCTCGCTTACACACACACACACACACACACACACACACACACACACACACGCCTCCCTCCCTCAGCAGACACAGCTCCACAAATACCTCAGCTCTCTTGATCTGTGAAAACAATTTTAAGTGGTCTCTGCTGTTTTGTACATACAGAAAATTGAATGAAATCTATCTAACACACTGTGCAAGCCTGTGTTAAAGCTACATTCCTATCTGTCCCTGTTTTCCAATAGGGTTATTATGCCTGGGACATGTGTAGCTAAGGAACCCAGAGGACCCTACTCTCAGAATAATAAACAAATAAATTGGTTGCCCTCTAACATACCTTTCCTTTTCCCTAGCTGACTGAAAAGCTAACCCAGCCTTCCGCCGGCTGGAATAAGAGTGTGTCAAGGCTCAGCTGAAATAAGCAGGAAAGCAGGAGAAAAAGACTACCAGAAAGAATATCTGATGATTCCTACGTGGGATGTTTAGAAGAAGCCTCGGTGGTATCTATATGACCTAAGAATCTCTGGAGAGTCTTACTCAGTGAAATAACCTCCCAGCGTGGAAGAGGTGGAAACCCCGTCATGTTAGCCACATAAAGCCAGACTAGACAGAACGCAATCCTGTACTGGCTGAGAGGAGAAGAACTACTCTGGGTGCCGTAATAGGACTGCTTGATCTCTGACCGCATTCCCTAGTTTCCAGTGCTGAGATTCTGGGCTGTGCCCTCTAGGGGGCTGAGCTCGGGGGAGAGGGCTGGGGGCAATTGGCTTTGAGTCAATTTTGTGCCCTGGGGTTTCTAAGCTGCTCCTGGGGCCAGTGCAGCAGCAAGAGTAAATTGGAGGAGCCAGACACTTCTCTAGTATACACCAGCTTCCCAGGGGCTACTCCAAGTCCAGGCTACAGAGAAGTTAGAGTCCCCTTCTGTGCTTTGACATCACCCACGCTCACCCTGGCTGCTCCCTCAGCATGCCGTCTCTAGCAGGGCTTAAAGGAGGGACAATACAAGCCTGTTTACTGTGGCCCCACACAGTACCTGCACTGGGAGAAATTCTTCTCCAGCTCCTTGTTGGCTCTTTATGGCTTCTGTAGGCCACCACCGCAGCGGATAGAGACCGGGGGCAGAATCCCTCTCTAGATTTCTATCTGCTGATCTTGGTTACTCAGCCTCGGTGAATCTCTTAGAAGTGCAGCATCTGATGAAGAATTAAAGCCTGGGAGACACCTTCAGCATAAGTCTGCTCGAAGAACAGGAGCCAACGGGGATGCATCAGGTGCTAGATCAACAGAAATTGGCTGCCGCTGCTGCTCCCAATCAGAATGGCTCAAGCAATGGCATTATTATGTAGTGAAGCATGTAGCTGGCATTCTCTATTCCCTGGGTCATTGCTTGAGTACTTGGGCTTGCCTCTCGGGCAGCCCTGGTTAAAGATGTACATGCTTTTTATTTCTTTATCTCCAGCCGATAACCAAGTGCCAGCTGAGGCAAGGTGGAAATCTAGCGAGCTAGTCAGATAACATCACTAATCCTGGGAGCAGGGAGAGAGACGCAAAGTCAGGGCCTGTTGAGGATAACAGGCCTTGTGAATGCCACTGCAGCTCCCTTATTCGTCTGTCTCAATATTCCTGGTGCCTGCCCGGTCCCTTGCCTTGCTCCTCTCTATTCACTGATTCCAGAAAGATACTGGGAGGGAGACACTAAGGGATCATCCTTGAAAAAAATGACAAGCACCAACCTCCCCGCTTCAGATGAGAAATGGGTCTCATTTTTGTAAAAGCAACGGGTTCAGTCAAGGTCAACTGGGGCAACACTACGGAAAAGCCACTGGAATATATATAATTAACTTTCACCCAGAGTAGTTCTTCTCCTCTCAGCCAGTACAGGATTGTGTTCTGTCTAGTCTGGCTTTATGTGGCTAACATGACAGTACTGGGTTCCGGGAGAAAGCTGGGGAGGGACACACCAAGCTGGTTTTTTAAGTCAGCAGAAGAATTGTATGAGAGAGCAGTCTTGCGCCATTCTAGTCTCAGGTCAGACTGGAGGTCTCACAGGGTTTTTCTTTTTTTTTAAATAGACACACACACTATATCCCCACCCACTTTGTAAATACAGGAACAGCAACACACATCCATATCAACACGTGTCGCAACACATATCCATTAATACGCACCACCTAAACACACACATACCTATACACACGCATCCCCATTTACACACAAACAATATGGAGTCACAACAACACTCATCTATATGCATATGCAACCACCCACATCCCCATATACACATATCTCCTTGAGACAGACAAACAACACAGTTGGAGCAACACATTCAAATAGACTCAAAAATAGCTCTTCTGATAAAAACACAAATACACAATACACACTGTCAACACAACACAAAACATACTCACATATTCCAGGATGCAGACACCACACACACTTACACTACACTCATGTGCCTTTCAAAACAGTCTTGGGTTCCCAAGCATTAGGAGAGAAATTAAGTGAGAAATCCAAAGCATGCTCGGAATACAGTCACTGGTGGCTTGTCTGGCTACGCAATCACACAGGGTAACTGTCAGTGATGAATGCAGCCCGAACCTGGTCAGAACAGAAGTCATTTTGCTGCAGATATTTAGTATTTTCAGGCAAGCCCACCAAGTGCATCTTGTCCTGTCATCTTGGGTTGTACACATAAGAATGGAGGTAGTTTTATTATAATGATGATTCTGGATCAGAGTTAATTGGACTCGCTGGAATCGTTTGCTTCTGCTGCAACTCCGCAGCGCAGTCCCCTGTTAACAACTGTCCTCTAACTGAGTCGAGCCAATGCTTGACCTGTCACTGGGAAAAAGCGGATGCCTTGGTGCTGCTGGACTTTTGCTGCTTCCTCCTGACAGGCTCTCAGCATAAAGGCCGGATCGGTGTGGGGGTGGGAGGAGACAACAGATAAATCTACCCTGTTCAAACATTTAGGCTATGTCTACACTACCAGTTATGTTGGTATAACTTATGTCACTCAGGGTTGTGAATAAGCCACCCCCCCCGCCCCAGGCGACATAAGTTACACCGACCTAAGCGCTGGAGTGGACAGCGCTGTGTGGGCAGGAGAGCTCCTCCCACTGACGTAGCTATCACCGCTCATTGAGGGTGGATTAATCAAGTCAATGGGAGAGCTCTCTCCCATCGGCTTAAGGCAGTGATACTAGAGAGCTCACAGCTGCATTGGTGCAGGTACATTGGGACTGTAAACGTTGTTTTTGTGTGGCAGTCTTTCCTGAAAATTGGGGGAAGGGGAAGAGAGAAAACGAGGACTGCTCTCAAAATGATCCATCACAAGGTGCACAGTCCAATCCACCCCTAGGGCTCCAGTCCATGTGAGGGACTTTAGCTAATCTCAATCGCTCACAGGGAGCATACACGGGGATTTTCGCAACCTTTCATTTGGAAGTTGGATTGATATCTATTACGCATCCCCCCGCCAGTCCCTACCCCAAGGGAGTCAGGGGGGTAAAAAACAGAGCCCCACGCCCTTCCAGGTTACACTCTCCATCCCTCTTCAACCTCCACTGGTCCAGTTTCTCCTCCACACACTTTGACACACACCTTCTCCCCCACCCACAACCATCTCACCCTCTGATCTTCACGCTGTAAGCACCACTCTGCCAGCCAGGAACCAGGAGGTGTCACCTTCCCCATCACTGCTGCTCCTTGACCTCCCTAGAAAATCCGCCATTGAGTAACACGATGCATCACTTCCTCTCTCCCTGGGACTTAGTGCCCGGCTTCCCCAGCACTCAGGGCCGGCTCTAGGCACCAGCAAAAGAAGCTGGTGGTTGGGGCGGCACATTTTTAGGGGCGGCATGGCCGGCGCCAGAATGCTGCCCCTAAAAATGTGCCCCGGCTGCCCTAGCTCACCTCCGCTGCTGCTGCCATGGCGCGCGAAACAGCTGATTCACGCGCCGCTACTCGCCCTTCCTCCCACGCTCTCAAACCTGGGAGGGAGGGGGAGATCCTGAGCCGCTGTTTTGCGTGCCGCTGCTCCCCCTCCCTCCCAGGCTTGGGCGCCTGGGAGGGAGGGGGAGAAGCGGCGCCCGCGCCGCGGCCACTCGGAGTCTCCCCCTCCCTCCCAGGCTCTCCAACCTGGGTGGGAGGGGGAGATCCCGAGCGGCCGCGGCGCGTGAAACAGCTGTTTCGCGCGCCGCTGCTCCCCCTCCCTCCCAGACTTGAGAGCCTGGGGGGAGGAGGCAGGGCTGGGGATTTGGGGAAGGGGTGGAGTTGAGGCGGGGCCGGGGGTGGGGTAATTAAAGAACGTGGGGAGGGGGGCACGGCCAAAATTGTTTTTGCTTTGGGCGGCAAAAATCCTAGAGCCGGCCCTGCCAGCACTCTCCCAGCCCCTGCTGACCCACTGAGTGAGTGATCCAGGTTCCTAATTTGCTTTGGCTACTTTTACCATTCCATTGTCAGTTAACGCCCACTGGAGACTAAAACCCACCGGAAACAGCAAGTGTAGTGCAGTGGCTAATTGTCAGAGGGACTGATCCAAGGGAAAGATTCCCCTTGACTCCAATAGGCTTTGGATCAGGCCCTTAGATCGTATCTCCTTGTGGTTGGCCCTGAATCAAGCATAACAGCTTGCTACTTACTCCTTTAGCTCAGGCAGTAGGAACGTGTGCCTTCTGTTGGGACGGTGCCAAATTGTTATGAATTGTTGTGATTGATATGAATGGATGTGGTGAACATGAGTTTGGTCTGGCTTGGTACATCTGAATTTACTAGAGGATTATGGGAGCAGGATTCTCTTCGTATCAGGAAGTTGATATGGAATTTACTGAGAGTGCTGAAATTGCACTTGAATGGCTAACTGAGCCTCTATCGGTGTGTGTGTTTCAACTTGAAACTTTGGAAACGTATCAGCCGATGACCAGCTCACCCAGCAAAACATGCCATCGGTGGGCTTGGTACAGGCTGACCCGGGTCAAAATGACCCTTTTTGGATGGCACCACACTCAGAGCTCAAATGAATGATGGATAAGAGGGTAAACGTCACCTGATCTTTGGTCTCTGTCTGCTTTGCAGTCTCTTCTAAAATATTAATTAGGAAAAACCAGTAACGGAATGCCCACAGGGCATATTTTTGGGACATGTCACTGCTTTGAGAACAAAAGGTATAAATGCAAAGCAGAGATAGTTAGTTAACATCTGAAGAGGTTTGTGATGCTGTAAGACAGAGGGTCTCAGAGTAGCCAAGGCCCTGTTACAAGGGACTTTTGAACCAGAAGACCTCAGGGTAACCAGGCCTTGGGGGGACATTTGACAGACCAAGTACCTGAGAGGGGAAGAGAAGAGAAGAAATCTCCATCTAGGATTGGTAGCTATATCTGCTTTGTTTGCCACTCAGGGTACTGTATAAGGCCAACATAGTTACTGAGAGTTTATGCTTGGGGGAATTGCAGCTTATTAGGAAGACGTATTATATAACCTTTTACTGCTTGTGTAATTCTTTCTCCAATAAACCGCTGTGCATTGAGTAAATTGAATCTGAATTTTCACTGGTACTGGTAACAATCTGCCCAGCTGTGGGCCATTAAAGATCCATTTCAACACCTTATGGGCGACAGGTCCCAGGTGTGATCTTCTGCAGGCAGATTACTGCAGCCAGTAGCACACAGACAGTTCAAGCCACATATAGGCTAGTATGTCACCCACAGGCGCAACATCTGTTAGATTTTCTATGGGCTAATTTAAAGACAGGCCCAGCAATCTCCTCAACTGCCACATAAGTGCCTATCCCATATTCACATGGCACTATAAGGCTTCTGAACGAAATGTGATGGGTTTCAATATGAAACCTCAGTGCTATGAAGAGACAAACTGCCAAGCCCTCCCCTACTCATCTCCCTGCCAGCCTACGTTGAGATGATGTCCATGACCTCCCCAGAGATCCTTCCCCTTTAGGCCTTTCCTTCTCTGATACTAACCCTAGAGCAATCCCTGACCTGACCAAGTAAGTTGTTTCCACTGAGAAGTCCTCCGCTCCCTTTTTTGTCAGCCACCGTATGAGGATATAATCTGGGAGGATCGGAGCTGGTTTCCAGCCAGGCTCAGTTGGCATCTGCTGCCTTTGCTGGCTGGGACTGAAGCTGTGATGGCTGTTGCTGCGGCTTTCCCAAACAGCAGATTCACAGCAAACCTAACAGGAATACAATCTAGGGTCTGCCAGATGAAACACCCTTCACAGCTGCAACTGTATGGAGTAGTTGGCACTTTTCACCTTGATGTATTGTGTAGTGTTGCTGTGGGCTGTTTAACATCTGCCATCTTCCACACCAGAAGGAGCTGCAGTTTAGCACGAGTACCTTTTTATCAATTGCACCCCGTTTCGCCTAGATATAGCCCACGTGTGAAATCCTGCTCCCACTGAAATCAGTTGCAAAACTCCCAGTGGCTTCAATGGAGCCAGGATTTCACCTCAAGACATTAAGGCGCAAGGTGCAGGAGGCATGAATAGAGTTCCACCACACTGCCCCCCTGACTATCTTATCTATCCAGGGGCTACTATGGCCGCTGTCCCCACAACGTCTGACTGCCTACAGTAAAACCCCATGTATAGTGAAGCTGAATGAAAATCCCCAATGGCCCCAAAGCGTTCCAATGTGCCAAGTGTATCCCCAGTTACAGACCACACCCTCTCAAGAGTGTTTGAACAAAAATGACTCTACTATAAATGGGGTCCTACTGTATCCTTTTCATAATGACAATCAAAGGGCGGGTGGCGTGTTGGAGATTCTTCTCCACTGAGTCTCTCTGGGCATGGATCTGTGACCCCAAAATGAATAGTGATTCGGTTTATTGGAAGTTCTCTTTTCATTTTACTTCAAATAAGTGACCAGGGAGATGAATCACACATCTTCTGCGAACACTAAATCTTCCAGAGAGAAAATATTTATCGAGTCTCAAGCTGCCAGCCTTGGCCCCATCCGTGCCTTTGGCTTTCAGGAAATGTTTCTGGCTGATGAGAAAAAAAATTAAATGAAATGCGACAGACAGACATCAGGGGATAAAGAAGGGATTTTGAATCCATGAACAGACCATCCCTTATGAAAAATCCCATGGAATTGAATTGGGGTGAGACCAGCAAGCAACAGACATTTATTAGGGGAGTATAGAAATGACTAATTACTAGGCAGAGAATGAGCTCCTGGGCATAACTTTTTAAACATTCCTATAGCATTCTATAGCAGGGGACAGACGTCTCTTATTCAAATCTAGAAGATGGTTAAAGTAAAGCCTATAGAGACATTGTCTGCTTTTAATTCTACAAGACTTTCCCATAAGGGATCGGCAGGAATCGGTCACCTAAAGGCTAACATGGAGATGGAAAAGCTTTGGCAGACTTGGAGCAAACTGGGTTCGCCTCAGGCATCAGGTCATGGCGAAGTCTCATCTCATTATATCTCACTGAGCCTAACACAGAGTGCAGTGTTCAAGACAGCGACAAGTTATCGCCGGCATTATCCATACCAGTACTACTGCTGCTGTATATTTCTATGCTGCCTTTCATCCCGAAGAAGCGGCCTTTTCAAACTACAGGGATCATTTCCCATGCAGCCCTCTCTGGGGTGGAATGCAGTCGTTGTACGGCTACCCACAGGAACACTACGCAACAATGGAGAGGGGCCGAGCTGAGGAATACGGAATTGAATCCTGATCCAAATCTGAACTTTCCAAAAGTTGGGAGGGGTTGGGAATTGGGTTTCCAGTTCAGGCACATGTCTCGTAGGAACCCTTCAAGGCAGGGACCATGTCTTCCTCTTGCTGTACAATACCGAGCACGCTTTCTGTACTCAGCAGATATGCTGGGACTGTCAGAGAAGCCTACGGGAGCTAGGCACCAAACTTCCAATGAATTTGAAAGGTGGGAATGGTGTGCCAAATGCACCCAAAGCTGGAGACCATCTCCAGCCCCTTGCCTACTGCCACATCAATGGCATTACCCCACATGAAAGCAGATTAACTGTCCTGCAATCCAGATGCAGGACAGATATGCACAGGAACCAGTTGCCACCAGATGCAGGACAGTTCTGTGCAGTGGGATCAGAACAGGGCCCTTTGAACGGTTAGTCAAAGCAATGGGTGAGTTTTAGACCATCATTGCTGTAATCCCAGGAAGCATCTGATTTATACTAATCTTCAAGCAAGTGTCACTGTGGGCCCTTTAAGGATACGTCTACACAGCATTGTGGAGTGAGCGGGAGAAAGCCTCCCAGATAGAGTTGCCAATTTTGGTTGGACGTATTCCTGGAGGTTTCATCACATGACATAATCTTTAATTCCTGGAGACTCCAAGACAATCCTGGAGGGTTGGCAACCCTACTCCCAGACCAGATTGACAGACTTAGGATAGTGGGGCTTGTGCAAGTGCTCTAAAAACAGCTGTCTAGACAGCACATTGAAGTTGCCGCTCAAGCTGGAGCTCAGGCTCTGAAGCCCACCCGGCTCCCTACGCTTCAGAGCCCGAAGCTGCAACTTCAAAGCACTTCTCTACAGCTATTTTTAGAGCGGTAGCATGAGCCCCGCTAGCCAGAGTCTGTTGACCTGGGTTGAGCAGCTTGCTACAAAATGCTGTAGACATTCCCGAAGAGAGAGAGAGACTGTACTCGTAGCTGGCTCCCCTAAGGAACGCACAGGGGAAAAGCAGAGGACAGCAGCCATCTGACTGCTTGGCACCACTCCAGTCAGAGGACTGACCCCTGAGGCTCGCTCTGGGCTCTGTTAAAGTCGGTGGGAGTTTAATCGTTGACTTCAACGGGGCCAGCATTTCATCCTGACCTCCAAGGCCTGGGAACTCAGAGGTGAAGACGGCTGGTGACTGCCAGTGGAGAGGACCACATGAATGATGAGACTGAGCAATAGAAGTCCTTTCTTGTGACCCATGCTCAAGTGAGTCTGTTTGGGGAGGAAGGCCATTTGCTCAGGACAGTCCTTCTTAAGTGATCTATTTGGCAGCCTTAAATTAAACTAAGCTAACGGAAAGAGTAGTATTTGAAAGGAAGACTATTTTGGAGTAAACATGAAGGCCAATAAATATCTTTCTAAAGCAACACTCCCACCACACACACACGTCTCAGGGTTCCTGTTGCAAAGATGCTGCAGACATTTCCATGGAAGAACGGCTTCCATCCAACATACAGGGCGATGGTCTCTCCTCCGAGAGCTCAGTTAATAGGGACCTGATCCAAAGCCCATCAAAGTCAGTGTTTTCAATTGATTTCAGCGGGCTTTGGACCAGTCCCTAATACAATAATGCTCCCATTCGTGTTAGTGTGTGCATGGGAGCAGTGGGAATACAAATGTCTTGAGATGCCGACTCAACTGTATAGTATCTCTGATCACTTCCCCCCCCCACCCCAAATAGCACTTAACCCTCCTGGGATGGGGGTGTATGGGAAAGGAGAGGAGAGGCCAGAAGGAAGGAGTAGAACCATGAGGAAGGAGCAAAGATATGACCCAGCTGTCACCACCCAACAGCACGCCAGCAGCAAAGCTGTTTGGACGTGAGGGACAGAGGCTGAATAAATCAAATAAAAAATGAAAGGGAGGATTACGGGAAGGGACATGAGTTTAAAAGGCTGCTCAGCAAATGAAAGGAGATTTCAGACAGGCAAAAATCAGTGGGCTGGCATATGATGCCTTGGTGCATGAAGAGGCAGGCAGGCACCAGGACCCGAGCCTCCACCCAGCCCCCAGTCCAAACCACACAGCCTTCCCAAAGGGTTATGCGACACAAAGGCCTCATCCTTATCTCACTGCATCTGCCTGACCCGCACATAGGCCCTTCCTTCCCTGGTTGCCAACCCTATTCTCATTATCACTAAATGGGCCCCTTTTCCACTTTTTGCTTCAAACTGGCCCCCATCTTTTATCTCCCAGACTCCAAAACAGCACCCCTTATTTTGTGACTCCTCCCTCCCAATTCCATCTCCTAGCAACCAACTCCCCCCCACACACACACACATACTTCCTTTTCCAGCAGCCCTCCTCTCCATTCCCCTGTCCCCAAAAGAGATGCCTTTTCTCCGTGACACCTCCCCCTTCCAACATCCATCCTCTGATCTCCAGCACGGCTCCCTTCCCCCACCACCTGGTAAGCAGAGATGCCACTGCGCCACAGTTTAAATTATTAACACGCAAACTTGGCTATTGGCATTAATATTTCATTCACAATTTAGATGCCTGATCACAGCCACTGGACTGAAAGACTTTCAGGAAATGAAAACTCACAAGCCGTCCGAACGATCCCATCCTAGAGGAGCCCTGCAGTCACCTGGCAGCTCTCCTTGTGGGGATATTAAAGGGTCTCAGGGCCCCTGGGATGTGGGGGTTTCATAGAGAATCTGATGTAACTGCTAGAATTCCCCTATTGCTGCAGTCCTGCAGCGCGTTAGGGGAAATTCCACCCTCTGGTACCAGGGGGAGGGCTCAGCTGGTAGAGATGCTAGTAATTGTTCTAATTGCCTCCATATTGATGAACAAGCCAGTGCACCAAGGAAAGGGGATAGTGCACGTGGCAGGGGCATCTTGACTCACGGTAATATATAATCATTTGAAAGTGAGGTGGCTCCATGGGGCGGATCCAAGAAAAACCGTAACACGGAAATACAGATTCTCCAGGGCTGATGTGGTTCCAAAAGCAACTCAGAAGATGCTCCCAATAACATCATTGCCAATTTCTCTAGCGCCTTTAACCTGAAGAATCCCAAAGCACCTTACGGGAGCTGCATCGCTCATCACTGACATGCAGACACAACTGGGCTAAGGGCTGGCAGCTGTTTGTGCAGCTCATGGCAACCATGAAATGGTTAGTAACCTCCCAGAATGGTCAGGAGAGGGGAATCTGCACTCTCAGAAAATGCATGAGCACTCAGCCGAGTTCTGTCTGCCCAGGCTTCTGAAACCATCTAAGCTGAGATGTTTCAGAGCTGTCTATGGGATTCCACGGATGGAGGTGGAGTTTGAAGGGAGGAGTCACAGAGAAAAGGGGCCATTTGTGGAAGACACACGTCTAAAACTCCTTTGAAAAATGTCAACCCTAGCCCACACGATGGCATGCTCAGTCGTCTTCCATAGGTATGACAATTGGCTGCATCACACCCGCATCACTTGGTCTCGTTTGCACGCACTTCACTCAATACCTCTTTCCTTGCACAACTGTTTAAGGCAGGAAGTAGAGGGAAATATTGTGTCAGCTGCTACCCAAGACATTTAAGGAGCCTGAATGTGTTGGAATTTGGACAGGACTCTGAGATTAATATCCCAATATGCCAGGAAAACAAATGTTGATGATCATAAGGGGTCAGGATCTACATTTTAAACAGCACTCATTCTGGGGCATGAATGCAATACAGAACTGACTCCAAGGGAAGAGTGCCTCCTACCAGACAACCACAGCGTCTTACAGGACCTGGCATTTCCTTTGAGGTCTCCCCTCCAAAGTCTGACCTGGTCTAGTCCTGCTTAGCTTGGGATCATGGCAAAATGACTACTTAAGCTCCCCTCAGTGCAACTAAATGCTGTGCTTCAAGCACAACTGTTCAGCTGAGGACCAAAGAAATCCCTTGCCCACCTTCACCAAAGCACTTCCAATGGGCAGGGAGCCCTCAGAGATGTCTCTGAAGACGGGAAGGCTTTTCATGCAAAACTCAGCAATTTTCTTGTGAATCTCATTTAAGGCGCAAGAGATGAACAATTCATTCTGATTCTTTATGGATCCTCAGCCGGCGCTTACTGCAGACCGGGATTCTGCCAGCCATGGCCAGTTATGTGTTTTTATCAATTGTTATTGACGTTTTTCAATTATCTTCGTGACACTTTTTAAAATACATTTGGATATGAAAGGCACTCAGTAAAGTTCTGTTCCACTTCATCTCATGCTGCGGTTCTCTCGTGACTGATGGGCCAGTCCTTTCGAGCGTAGCCGGAGAGGGGGCAGAAGAGACAAGAGCCCCCCTTTCATCCCTGCAGTCTACAGGGCTACTCCCTGACTCAGCAAAGCAATTCATTCTATTCTATATGGATTCTTATACTATGCTTACCACTGTAGCATTTGAGTGTCTTCTAATAGCGCATGAAGCAATGGGACTAACATCTGTTAAGATTGGAGAACTCAAGTTCACCCCTATTTAGCAAAACACTAGTGTTTTACTTACCTCTGCTTGAATCTCTACACCCACGGCCCTTTTACCGGCACCTTTGGGACACTATTCCAACACCCATTTACTCTTTTCCCCTAACATCCAGCCAAACGTTTCTTTCCTTAGCTCCCGTCCGTTGCTTCTTGTCCTACCTGATTCTGGCGACTGTGACTAAAGCCCCTTTAGTCATTTACAGTTTTACACATGTATTTCCGAATGCCTATTACCCTTATATCTGGAATCTCTCCTGTACGTTTATCCTTCTACAAGGAAAACCCCCCAGAGGGAAATGAACTCTCTTTCGCTCCAAGTATTAGCATTACATTGTCGGTAATAATTAAACACATAATAAGTGTTTGTAGTATTGCATTTAGGATTTTATAATACCTTCCATCCAAGGATCCCAAAGGGGTTTTTATTTATAGACCTCAGTGAATTAAGGATCCCTAGCAGGTATGGAAGAATTATGCCTGTTTTACAGATGGAGAAACTGAGGCAGAGAGGTCATTATCATCTGCCTGTCTGTCTTTAAGGTTTTGCACTGATACCTATCATTGTAGTCTCTGAGCATGCTCTATGTAACAGAGTCTGGCAATAGTAAAGCTCCTAGTGGACTCCATGGAGTCAATGGCTTTTCTCCTGTTGAGTTGTGGAAAGGGGAAGGGTCTCGGTTTTTGAGAAGGGTGAGGGAGGAAGGGAAGGAAAGAAGGAATGATCATTGCTTATTTGTATTGCAGTAGTGCCCAGAGACCCCATTCCTGGATCAGATTCAGGACCCCAGTGTGCTATGGTATGTACAGCACCACATAAATAATTGACAGTCCGAGTATGCGACAGCAGGTGAAGTACAACGTAACAGCGAGATAATTGCGATTGGTGGAATAAGCAGAGGTCATAGCACCTATCAATCTTTTGCCAAGTGCTAGGGGATAGAAGCCAAATCTCCTGACCTTTCAGAATTGGGCTCTAACCACTAGACCATGTTTTCTCCGCATGGATTTTAGAGACGATGATCATGTTCCCCTCAACACCTCGTATTCCCAGCCTCCAGCGTAAATGTTGCTCCCTCACTCTGAGTGTTTTATCCGCCAGGCCTTGTATTATGTTGGATGCCGTTTCTATGTATTCCCTCTAGCTTGCCTGCCTCGGTCGGAACCCAGGGCAAAACTGGAGCGAAAGCAGGCCTATAAAATCCAACAAGCTGAAGAGCCGCATAAGAAGAAAAATTACACTTCTGCCCTGGAGCCTAACCCAGCCATACATCAGAGTGGAGCCATCCAATTAGACTCCATTCAATGGCTGGATTCAGTGTGAGCATGTGTCAGATGTTAGCACTGCTAATGGACAGGGCTCTGGCAGTCTCCCATCCCTGGCTAATCCTGCTAGGAACCATACTTAGCCAGAAACCACTCCTTTTGCCTCTCTTACAGAAACAGCCACGGCCATCACTACGCTGCCTTATGTTTTAATTGTTCATCGGGAAACCAGCGAGGAAGGAAAGAGCAGGTTAAAAGACTACGTTGATGTCAGTGATTCTGATACTACCCCTCTCCCACCCTCCCTGTCTCTCTCTTCCCTTTCCTCTTCTGTGGAGTTAGGGATTTACAGATCTTGGCATCTCACTTATTGGTATCAGACTCCAGTTCAGAGGCTCCAGAGGTGTGGTATGTACCCTTGCAGTGGGAAATAAGCCAGTCTTCGGGATCCACCCTCTGGTACATGTGTAGGGATTCGTAGTGGCCCTCTGAATAACCCACCATGTCAGAATTTCTCCTGACAAACAGCCACTGGGGGCTTTTCATCCAGCAGCCCTGTTGGATTTTTATAGAAGTCAGTGGCATTGTACAGTTGCAATTGGTCGTTTCTTCCACAGTCTATAACACCCTGCATGTATCCTTCACTCCTGTAGCTCTGAAAGGCAGGGTACAGTGCAGAATTCACACACTGTCTGTCAGATAGTTTTGACTGCGGGAGAATGGGGGAATTTACGCACACAACTCCCATTAGCATTAATGGGAATTACAGGTGTTAAAAAACATCCTCTGGAGAAGTAAAATCAATTAAATGCTTATTGTAGGCCCTGCTTTAAGATAATAAACAAACAATAATAATAGCATTGTCTCATATTTATACTTTATTTTTTTTTACAAATTAGTCACTTAACTCACTGCTGAAATGCAGTCACTTCTGGGGTAGAACACAGAAGCTGCATGACAAACATTTAGCACAGGATTTGAGGAAAAGGACTGCATCCAATTGAAAGTGCCAGTGGGGGAGGGGAACTAAAGTAGGCAGAAAGTAACTGAAATTTGGCCAGGACGCCAAGGCTCATGCCCCGACATGCTCAGAGCTAGGCACCGGGGCTAACACGCCTCCCCTCAGTGCTCAGACACCAAATCAGCAGGTACCTTAGAAATAACAGAGATCCGTAGATTAGACAGATGCCTTTGGAATGTTAATGATCATAAGCAGTCAAGACCTTGACTTTCCGCCTCACCCAAAATACAGCAGCAGAGAACACCCCAGTACCATGCTGGGACACTGAGTCAGTCCTAACTCAGGAGCCAGAACAATGCCTATTGAATCACCTGCTGCCTCCGGGTTTACCTCAGAAGACTCTCATGCAGATACCAGTCCTGCCTGAGCCCAGGTAGCTAAGATACCAAATGAGAGCAGAAAAACAAGGTGCCTGGTTGTCATTTACACGAAGGCTACCTTTCACCACCCTACAATGTAAAATGGCCCTTAACACAGTGTCAATATAATTCACTTCCACTGAGAAGCCCCTTTACACCGTGAGAGTGGAGTAAGGTGGCCTCGGTGCCAATGAGAGTCAGGCCCAAGAAGATGTGGTGATAGCGACGGAAAGGAATTACCTACCCAAACTCAATGTCTCTCTCCCCACCTATCTATCCTGGGAACTCCACATTTAAACAACCCCAAATTTGGACCAACCCCCAGACATTGACGAGACGCAGCAACTTCCCAAGCAATCTGAGTCACTATGTGAATTTTCCATCACTTAAGAAAACCCCACCTAATTTGGACTGGTCTCTTCTGGAGAATGCCACTATAGTCTCTGTCCGTTCTGCTCAGCTGGCCATGACACGGTAATTTGTTTCCTTTTGAGAAACTGGCTCTTGGTAGAATTCAGATGAGCTTTTCAGGGCCCTTTATCCTACCAGGTACTCCCCTTCCACCCCAAGCATATCTCAGTGCGGAGGAGAAGGACAGGAGAAGGCACACTTTTGGTTCAAATGGTGCATGGTCATTGTGAAAGGTAGCATAGGAAGCTGCTACCAGCCCAAGCCTTAATTGTTATCCTCCAAGTCCCTGTTTGATGAAAAATAATTCAAATAAATAAATTACTTTTGTTTCCACAAAATCTATAAAACCTCCCCATCCTGTGCTGCCAGAAATAGTAATGCTCTATGGTCACATATTACTTCCTCGCCACCTTGCTAGGAGACGTATCCTCATCCTCGTTTTACAGAAGGGAAAATGGAAACACAGATGTGGATGTGACTTACTTGTCCAGGGTCACACAGAAAGTCTCTGGCAGAGCCTTGGGTAGATCCTATGTCTCCTGGTTTGTAGACAAGACCCCTTCCCCACACTGTCTCACACACATCTTTCCACTATCTTTACTTATAGACGCTCTACTCCCTTGGAGACCTGACCCAAAGCTGATTAAAGTCAATGGAAGAACTATCAACTTTGGATCAGGCCCTAAAGCAGAGAGGTAAGCAAGAGACTACTTGAAAGTAAGGAGAAAGGCTGACATCTAACACAGTGATGAGATAACCGTACTTGCCTCCCCTTTGCAGGGATGTCCTGTAGACTAGAGGAGGCGCGTGCAGTGCTTTGACGACGGAAAGCACTCTACAAGTGCTGAGATGGACATGTCTGTCTGCAGTGGGCTCTTGGGCAGCCAGGCACAGCACGGTGTCAGCCAACTGGAGAAGCAGGACTACGTGGGAACAGAGGATGGAGGAAGCGATGTGGAAGGGAAGTTGGCGGCAGCTAACTGTGACACCCTGAGAAAGCAAGAAGCGCTAATGAACAATGTCAAAAGCCAAAGCTAAGAGCAGCAAGACTCGGAGCAGCGCGTTTGGGGGATATATGTTTTTTAAGAAGCTGTCCACCTCCGCTGGCTTGATCGGGGAGTTTTAATTAGCAGGACTTACAGTGCCACTAAATACAGACAGCAAGAGACATTCACTGTCCAGGCAAGAGTATCGGCCAACAGAACATGCTGAGGAAAAGGAGCACAGAGGGAAAAAGCCACCTGGGCTCATTTGGCGGTCTCGCTGTCTCTCTATCCTTTGCTGCCCAGAACAACCCAATAATAAGGCAAGCCTCTAACACACTGCAGAATATATTTTCTGTTTCTTCACCTGCTATGTGACTGCAATTGTAGTATTACAATTCAATAACAGGCCAATATCAGAGAGCAGCCTCTCTCCAGCACCAGATGAGGGGGAGGAAAAAGAGACGTTTTTAACCTCTTTGGTGCCCTTGTCGGGATGTCTGGTGCACGGGAAGGGAAACAGTGCTCATACTGTCCCACATTCAGCACATGCTTAAATTTCATTGAGGTCAGTAACGAAGCACGGGACAAACTATAAAAAGGTGTAGAAATGAGTCACCGCCTGTCCAGCAAGCTTTAAAGAACCCCCTGCGGGAGCCACTAGAGGGGACGAATGCAGCCAGGCAAAGTATGCAGCTACTTTGCTGGAATGCCCTGCAAGCAGTGCCCTGTCTCTCTTGGCCATGTCCATCCGTGTAGCATTTAGGCACAGAAGCTCTTGATGGGATGATAAAGTGATGGGAGGGAATCATACGCTGCAAAATGAGAGTTGATCTTACCCTCTCCCACTTTAGTATTCTCCTTCCTATCTGGGGATCTCAAGCTATGTTACACGGACTGATGAATTAAACCTCAATGTCTCTGTGAGCTAGGGAGGTATCATTGTCCCCATTTGACAGATGGGGAGACTGAGGCACCTCTACATGATGTGACTTGCCCACAATCACAAAGGGAAGAGCCAGGAAGAGTATCCAGATTATCTGGCCATCAGACCCCTGATCATGCCTCCCCTACTGTTCGTACTGAATGCCTACAAAACAACGCATACTGCACTTAGATACCCTAGTGACAGGCCTCAGAGGTGAGGTCGCCATGGGGAATCCTAGAGACAAGGTGCTGTAAAACCCTGTCACAGCTATCTCCTGAAAAATTCTCCCTGCAGCCACAGTAACTGCTGGCTATAAGGTGTTAACTGCATTGTGTTACAAGCACCAAATAAAAGGGTGCTGGATTTATAGGCAGTCATAGGGCTCCCAACTCGGGTCTGCCAGCCTGTTCTTCGAGAGGTAGCTCAAGGCACATTCCACAGAGTCAGGCTCCTAGCCCAAGAGCTGTGGCAGCAGGAGGTGGGGAGGGAAACAGCCCACATGGTGAGCAGTATGGCCAAGGTGCTGGTGGTTAGCACCTCTGCTGTACTGCAGAGGAATATCATTTTCCATGTAATACTTGGCTCTCAAATACAGTGAGTGCCAGACGCTCACAATTAGCTTGAAAAAATGTCTTTGAGACGCATCCGGTCAAAAACGTCTGGCTGGATATTTTGTGGGTTTGATTTAGGGGCTGATTTTTTTATAATAGCTAATTAGGTAGATTTCTCGAACTGTAATTTAAAATCTGCTAATTAGCCCATCGTCTGAATAAGAAAAAGAAAACCTCTCCCTCCTTGTTACCCAGGCACTAGTGAAAAATATTAAAGGTTGACAAGCTGCCAGTCGCAAAACGAACCCTAGGAATTAACTCCGTGGTGGGATCTTAATTCAATTGTCTCCACTCTCCAGATGCTTCATGAGCGACCTGCAGGCGAGTGGTCTTTCCATCCAGCTATGCTTGAAACCAATGCTCCAAAATGACACATTTACATTAAGAATAATAGTGACTATAACAGTCGTTATTTGTCTCCCTGCTTTGGGGCTAAATATGACCAAGAGCTGGGGTCCCAATGAAGGGCATTATGGGAGGTGTATGCCTTCCCTTGCAGCATTGGCCAGGGCTGGAGATAGAATACCAGACCGTTGGCATATTTAATCGGAGTTGGTGTATGGGATTAGAATACCCACCAGATGTCTCATTGGACAATTCCAGAAGAGCAAAATCTGAAATGAGACTAGATGCATCACTGCTCTGGCTTGGCAAGTCAGATATTCTTATATATACAGGGCGTCAACCTAGTCCTAAGAGATCTGTCATGTGGTGCCGGTACTTGGCCTCTTGGAAACCCAGAGGCTGCTCTCCAACACTCTTCTGTGCAGCAGGTGACTTGCTCTGCTGGCCAGCCATCCTGAATTGCATAGGATAGACTGGTTAAAGTCAAACACAGCCAACAAAATGTAGGCTGTCTGGTAACCCTGGCTCTGGTCCGTTTGGAAGGAAGTTCTGAGCCTTCTGTTTAAAGTAAATTAGTCACTCGTATGATTTCTACCAGGGGTGGGCAAACTTTTTGGCCCGAGGGCCACATCTGGGTGGGGAAATTGCATGCAGGGCCATGAATGTAGGGCTGCGGAAGGGGGTTGGGGTGTGGGAGGGAGTGTGGGGTGTGGGAGGGGGTGCAGTGTGCAGGAAAGGGTTCAGGGCAAGGGGTTGGGGCAGAAGAAGGGTGTGGGGTGTACGAGGGTTCTCAGGGCAGGGGGCTGGGGTGCAGGAGGGATGCGGCAGGGGGATCATGGTAGGGGGTGGGGGTGCAGGATGGGTGCATCATGGGGCTTAGTGCAGGATGTTGGGGGCCAGAGGGCAGGAGGGGTTGGGGGTGCGGGCTCTGGCCCGTCAACGCTTACCTGGAATGGCGCCAGGGTGGCAGCGGCGTGCACCGGGGCCAGGGCAGGATCCCTGCCTGCCTGCCCTGGCCCCGCGCCGCTCCGGGAAGCGGCCAGCACCATGTCCCTGCGGCCACTGGGAGAGGGGGGGCAGAGGGCTCCGTGCGCTGCCCTCACCTGTGGGTACCTCCCCCGAAGCTCCCATTGGCCACAGTTCCCCGTTCCCAGCCAATGGCAGCTGCGGGGTGGGGGGAGGAGGGTGGCGGTGTCTGCAGGTGAGGGCAGCCTGCGGAGCCCTCTGCCCTCCCTACCGCAGGGGCCGCAGGGATGTGATGCCGGCTGCTTCTGGGAGCGGCGTGGGGCTCGCGGCAGCACAGGGGTGACAATCCCGCGGGCTGGATCCAAAGTTCTGATGGGCTCAGAACACCACCATAAGTACCACTGTCCCTATTCTACAGATGGAGGTATTTAGGCAGACAAGGTAAGAAAACATTTTCAAAAATGGCCACTCATTTTCAGTGCCTTGATTTTTGGCTGCTCATGTCAAGAGGTCTAAAGCCGGATTTCCAGACGTGCTGAGCACCCATCATTTCATGTGAAGTTAGTGGAAGTTACTGGTACTCAGCACCTCTGAAAATCAGGCCATTTATTTAGGTGCCTAAATATGAACCAAGGAGCCCAACTTTAGGCCCTCATTTTAGGAGATGTTTGGCCTTTATCCACACAGTACAGCAGTACTGGAATGCAGCCACTTCTGGGGTAGAGGAAGGCAGACAGCTTGCACTCAGCATGCTGTACAACAAGGGTGCGAGGGGAAATATTTGTAAAGAAGACCAGGTTAAACCTCATCTCTTAAATTCATAGATTTTAAGGCCAGAAGGGACGAGTAGATCATCTAATTTGGCCTCCATTGTATTCTCCCAGAGCAGACAGGACTCCAGTTTTTAAAATCTCATCTGCAAGACTTACACACAGGAACGGTCATGGAAGAATAACTTGATCCTGCTGCATTTTGAACCTGTGACTACAAAGCATGTAGTAGTTGCAAACCTGAAGCTTAGTGCAGTAAAGCCATCTCCCTCTGGCGAAGGGCTATCATGTCTTACCATCTGAGTTGAACATTCTGAAGGCCTGAACACCTCCTACACAGTTAGGAGGTGAAAGTCAAGTCATGTATCACTGGAAAAGGAATTCCCTTTAGATCTGCAGTTAGTTCCTTGATGTGACCTATGACCTCACATCACGAGATATTAATAATCACACAGATACAAGAGAGGCAAAGCATCCCATTTTTGGCAGATTTCTCAGAATCTTTCCCAAGGACAAACTCATTCGCTGCTAAAAATCAGCGTATTTGTCCAATTACCCAAATATAATGCATTAAAACAAATAAAAAATACTTCTAAAAAAGAAAAATCTCAACCCAGTATTTGTGTCGTTTAAAAAGCGAAGTGTAGATCCCCAGTTACAACTATCAGCGTGATTCAGGTAAGATCGTGTGAAGCAATGTCCCATATTGGAACTGACCAGAATAGTGGGGCTAATATCTGTACTCTGGAGTAAACTATCCCGGAATCTTTAATTACCAGAAATAAAATCATGGTCTCGGTTTTATATCTCATTGGAAAGATGGCACCTCAGACCTCTTAACACCACCCTGCTGCTGTACTGACTCAGAGGAAAAATCTACTGACTCATCAACACCTCAGTTCGTACAACACCTGTGTGTTCCTTGGGATTTCCCTTTCGCGCAGCTCATCTCTGCAGAGCTTATGAAATAGGAGACGATCACAATGCAAAGTGATATGGCTGCAGGCCAGCAATGGCTTTATCGCCTAAGCAACTGAACAGGAATAGTTTTGTCTGTACCTGTGAAGAATCTAAAACCAAAAATAAGTCAGGTGTCACAGTCCAAAAGTAAAAACCGAAAAGAAAAGGGTTCTATTTACTTCCTTCCATGCTAAAGAACCCCCCCTGAACACTCCCTGTGGAGACTTGAGAGGCAGCGACCCAGAAGGCCTACAGAGCAGCTGCTCCCAGACAGCCCGGGGCATGAAAACCTGTTTCACTAGCAGAGGGAATTCTCCACAGGGCATTAGGGCTAGCCTGGAAAGCAACCTTTCCCCTCAACCAGCAGATATGGACAGAGGTGGATCTATCTCACATTTCCCCCAAGGGATGAATCTCTCAAGCTGTCCAGGTGAACTCAGAGTTGAGAGGACATCTTCTAGCTGTTCCCAAGTTCTATGACAAACGAGCCAACCTTCAACTCCTAACAGTAGAAGCCAATATATACGGAGCGTGGCCTCTGGTGGCCCATCTAATTGTTTAAAATCAACATAGGATACTCATTAGAGCGGATCAGAAGACAAAACCAGCTTTGGTTGCTATGCCATCGGCAGACCTCAATGAGGCTGCAACTGTATATCTACAGAATGTAAAGCATTAAGATTCCAAAGGCCCCACTGTGTCTTTCCACTGTTAACAGTAAAAGAAATTAAGAAACTGAACCAAAAAGAGGGGGGAACAACAGGGCTGATTCAAGGAAACCTGTTTCTGTTTTAACCTGTCCATTAAAAAGCTGGGCCTGGAGTGTAATTCAGCCTCCTTCATTAGAGTCTATAACCCATTCAGCACATTTTCAAACTGAGTAGACAGCACTAATAAAATGTGCATGGCCCAGAAGACTTCCTGCAAAGCCTGTGGTCAGTTGGAGCTGGGACTTTATGAAGCAGCCTGGCAAGGTGAGAGTGGGAGGAGGCTGGTTGGGGACGTAGAGCCTTAGGGTTTGTTTGTTTTTTTAAATACTCTGTTAACCCGCAAGCTGGAAAAAACAATAAAAAATAAATATAGACCCATTAAGCTACTTAGAAGAAAACTGACTGCACCTCTGGATCGCTGACAGCTGCCAATTTTCTGCCAGTTGCACTAGCCTGGGAAAGAAAGGGAGGAGGGGGGGAAAAAAACCTAGTAACAGAAGAAAAACAACTGTGTGAAACACTCTGAAATAACAAGAGCTGCTCTGATTGTATTTCCCGGCAGCTAGTCCTTGACGTGTGTTTCGAGGGAGGGGGTGAGTGTAATGCAAACATGTAATAAAAGTAAAGCAAATATGTAGCCGAAAAAAGGGAGGGGTAATTGCAGGAAAATGGGAATGGAAGGATTTTTCTTCAGCGTGAGAGAGATGTGCTGGAAGCCAATGTTTGTACACACTAAGTAAATAAGAATTCATTTTAGGCCATCTCCACCCACTCGCCCCCTCCCTGCAGGTAGGCTTTTCCAAAGCTTGTCAATGTTTTGATGTTGAAATTGATAGCTACTTCCTGATATCAGGTGGTGATGACAGGCTCTTGATATCGCCCTGCAGAATGGTGTGTTCCCATTCAGCGCCCATGACACAGCGTTAGATTTTTCACAAATTATCCCTCCGAGATGGGGCCTTCCGAGAGAACACCGTTGACACAACAGAACATGGACCAATGGAACATCCAGGATGTATTCTTATGGGATGGGGTCTTCTGACAGAATATCCCAGGCACATGTACAATGTAGTTCTGCGTGCAGAATTAGAGGGAGTTCAGAGACTAAGAGAGATTGAAAAGATGGGGATTGTTTACTGT
Organism: Trachemys scripta elegans; assembly: GCF_013100865.1. Lineage (NCBI taxonomy): Eukaryota > Metazoa > Chordata > Testudines > Emydidae > Trachemys > Trachemys scripta. The sequence continues at coordinate 7,927,100 of NC_048298.1, read as the reverse complement.
AGAAAGGAAGCGAACCAAAGGCAACATCATAAAAGAATATAATGAATGAATGGTATCAAGAAAGTAGGTCGGGAGCTTCTGTTCTCCCTGTCTGATAACAACACAAGAACAAGGGGACAGTAAACTAAATTAAAAGTTGGGAAATAGCAAACTGATAAAAGGAAATATTTTTTCACACAGTGTTTAATTAGGCTGTGGAACTCGCTAACACAAGAAATCATTGAGGCCAAGACTTGGTAAGATTCAAAAAGGGATTGGACATTTCTATGGATAAGAATATTCAGAGTTAGAATAGTTAATATTAACAAATTTTGGAAGAGAAATTAAACCTCACGCTTCAGGGTTTAAAGTAATCTCTGTTATGGATTGGGGGAGACCTAATGTGGGGGAGGGGCAGATTATCTCGCATCTGCCAAGTGCAGGGTTTCGTGCACCTTCCTTTAAAACACCTATTGCCTGGCACAGTCAGAAACAGGTACTGGGCTAAATGGAGCATGGGCCTGATCCACGATGGCGGTTCCTATGTTCCTGTGCTATGTGTGCTTATGGAACATCCATGATGTAGTTCTATAGAACATGGTCTACTGAACATCCATGACACAATATAACATGTCCCAATGGAACCTTCATGACACAACACTATGTGACGATACATGCCAACAGGACACATCCACGGTAGCGCTAAGCCAATCTGCATGCCAACAGAATGTAGTCATTACGTAGCACTACCTGACAACATACCCTGGGACATCCGTATCATAGTGCTACATGATGCCCCATAGAGCTCTACATGCCATTACATTATGGTCTCAGCACCACCAGACAAGCATTAATACATCAACCTCAAGACGCCTGTTTCCCATGAAACAAAATTACTGCTGTCAGATTTCATGGGCTGGCTCATTTCACAGAAATAGAGGACTTGCCAAACCAGAAGAGAACAATGGTCCATCTCTGTTTCTGGAGACAATGACCTATATAGGAGAAAACAAAAAACTTGTCGTAGCTGTACAGTACTGCACTGAGGGAGAAGTGATGCTGTGGGGGCATATTTTCTTCCTGACTAGTTTGGGATCAGTTAATGCCTTGGAGCATGAGGGTCAAAATCCTTTGTAATTCCCACTTTAGCTAGTGTAGTAGCAGATGTTTTTTCTTATTCATATTGGCTGTGGCCTCCTTTGCTAGGTAAGTACTGTAGGAGGCAGGAGGAAGGAGAGAGCTGTGCCAACAGGTTGGCAGTGTCCATTGCCAATGAAGCTTGCTCCAGGAAGAGCCTTTCCATTTCCAGTACTCCCGACTGGCATGGACGCAGTTCACAGCTATGATTAACCTCTCCCTTAGCCTGTCACCTAGAAGTCTCATGCTCCGCCTCCTTTGCTTCAGGGCCTGGGCTGCCTTATTTCTTATATGGGACGGGAGGAGCTTTGGGTGGAAACGTGTTGCCATGCTATCACATGACATTTCGTTACCCCCTAGGTTTGCTGGCTCCAAATTCTCATACACTTCCAAGCCGCTCCATCTAACCATTGCGCATTAGATCCTGCAGAGAGAGCGACCTGCAGGGGAGCATGGCTGTAGCACATGAAACCTCAGGCCCCTAGGGAAGACAGACTCAAAGCATACAGTCTGCAGCTTCTAGCTCTTGGACTCTCCCCAGCCCTGCGGCTGCTGCTCACATCGCTAAGACAGCCAGGCCCATGCTGTACCACTGTACACGAACTCTCATGCACGAGCTGACAAAAATCCCCCCTGCGGAATCCCTCTATGAACCTATCACACGCGAACACGAGAAAGCAACGGGATACAACCAGGGATGGGAAGAGAATCCAAACCCTCCACCTTTCCCCCTGCACCATCTGTTTGCTAACATCCTTCTCCCCCTCCATCAGCTGTCACAGGTCTTCCCCCCCCTCATTTCATCCTCCCACACCCCATTCTGGTCAATCCCCTCCTGTTTCCTTCTTCCTCGCCATTGCTTCATCCCCTGCCTTCCAGCTCTCTTCCCTCTTTCCCCGTTCTGTTTTAATTGGCTTCTCCAGGTCATCCTGGTTTCCTAGCCTCTGAACCTTCAGCCAGAGCCGAATGGCCTGTGATTTCCCCTCGCCTCCAGATCTAAACCCTGTCACTGCTAACCTGCTACAGAAATCAGCAAAATGAGAAGTGTGGGGGAGGAGAGAGAGGAACGGACTAGCCACAACTCATCAGCCAGCCTCAGTCTGCAGCATTCAATTCCCAGCCCGGCCGCTGACCTACACGGTGAACGTGGACAAATCACTTCATCTCTCTCTGCCTCGTTTCTCCACGGGGGGTTATATTGTCTTTCCCCACCCTTTGCCTTGTCTATTTACATTATAAACTCTTCAGGCAGGGACCGTCTGTCACTGCTTGTCTGGCTCCTATCCCAATGCTTGGATGATTTTGGTCAGCTGCTACCTTCATACAAATCAGAAGAGACTTCTCTCCCATAGAACCCCGCTTCCAGGCTGTGCGGTGGCGGTGAAGGGGCCATCAAGCTCAGAGAGGCCGAGTAGGTGAGAAACATCTTAGCATGACGTCTCTGGGTCTTCATCTGGGGTCCTATGGTGTCAGTGCTTCCTCCCCAGCCTCCGCGTTGAGTTAACTGAAAGCTGTTTGCCAACGGAAAGCCCTGGCTCGGACTCCTGGTGCAAGTTGCCTGCTCTTATGCTGTTTTACATTGATAATCCATCTGGAGATCCGCATTTACACTTAATTCTATTAAAGGGGGTTCAGCCTTCGTTTATGAGGCAAGGAGGCTTATAGGGAGCTGTGTGTAGGGGGCATCTCTGCATGCACAGTGCTACGCACGGGATTATCTTCTGGTAGAGCACCTCGCTCAGTGCAATTCAGTGTAGGCAGGAGGCCGGGGAGAGCAGGCAGGCTAAGCAAAAAGGGGCACTAGTTTTGGGTCTCTCTTTATGGACAGTCTCAGCAGAGAGGGCAGGCACTGAATGAGTCCTAGAGCGGTTGGACCCTCTTTTCCCTAGAGGTGGTGGCTCTGGGTCAGATTTGAGGCATTTTGGCAGTGTGGGGAAAGCTTCCGCTGTTGTTGTCTGTGCTGTACAAGGGCTGTGGATACACAGGTGTCAGTCCCTGAAGCCATCCCTCCTGACCCTTTCCCCAGCACTAACTTCGCTTGAATGAGAAAAGGGGATAGCCCCAGGCTGGGAGTGTTTCTATTGGCTTCATCTCATGTTAAATTATATTCTTTGCCATTAACCTCTTGCTTGTATATAGCTGCCCCTTTGCATAGCCAATATTTGGGGTCTTTCTGGGTTGTTTCCGCTAGGAGGAGAAACTGAGGATACACGTCAGGTATTTCTTTGGTGCTGTCCTATTTATTTGCAAAGGATGGACACACAGTCCAGTTTCCCTGGAAACAGGAGGAACAAAAAGGAGGCAGTTCCCTTGTTCAGAAAGCCAAGGCTGCCTTTCCTGCAAGTTTTGTGCCCCCCAAAAACTCTCTTTCGGCTTCCTCCCATGGCCACATTCCCCACTGCTTCTCTTGCTCTCTCCTGGCTTTCTGCTTGTGTTTTGCCTCTTTCTGCTTGCTTTCGGTCTCTCTGACACCCACCCAGACGCACATTAATGCAGGGTCTGAGGCATTAATCTGTTGCAATCAGTCCATAGGGAAACCCCTTAGCCTACATGGCTTAGCTTCTGCTCAGACCTTGCCATGCCGGCCAGTACTTTGGGTGATGGCTTCTACAGTTTCAGCTCTCACTACACAAAGAGACACTTAATTTCTCCTTCTGTTTAGCCTGAATGCAGAGTGCTTAGTACATCCATCAGCTTTAACCAGGTCTGTGACCTGAGGGGTAGCTGTTAACATCTTCCAGCATAACAACAGATATACTGTCTACATAAGTCCTTTGTAGTATGTGACATGCCTATCTCGGAGTCCTCCTCTCTCCTATTCTTTTACCCTGGCAGTTAAAATCAGGAGGGGGTGCTAAGGCAGTCCCTAGATATGTTCATCTAGAGTCAGGGCCTTCATAGCAGAGAGTTCTGGATCATACCCCTCCATCAGCTGGTTCATGAGTTTGTGGCTTTTCAGGAAGCACTGCCAAGCCTGTTTGTCCAGGCTTTTTCTAAGGGGGTGGGCTGAGTGGGAAGGGTCTCAGTTTGTGGGACTGGGCAAATGTTGACATTAGCTCAGATGGAATTGTGTATGCCTCTAGGCACTGATTCTCCTCTCATCTGAACTGTTTTGTAATGGAGTCACTCCAGTGACTTCAGTGGGGTTACTGCTGACCACTGGAGTCCCTAGAGATCAGGGATAAAGATAAGTAAATGAAATTTCAGAGGCAGAAACAGGAGGATCAAATTGCTGTGCAGGCCTGAGATAACCAGAGTACTGTTTTTTTGGGACAGTTCTATTTCAGCCTCCTACGTGCCTCCCTTCGATAGCTTAATCATGCCAATGCCCCAGCCCTTTATGACTCCTAGCTCCTCTTCCTTCTCAGGCACCTGGATCCATGGTGCGAATCGTCTAGCTGGCCTGGCCCAGATTGACAGCTGTCAGATGTTCCACGTTTTCTAGAGCAGACTTGTCAGGCAGCTGTTTCCGGAGTCTATCCCTCTCCCCTCCTTATATCTGGGTAGAAACATATTTTGACAGGCCAGTGATGCAGAAAATAACTTGCTGCTACCGAACTGTTGCATCCCTTGACCCCAATTAGAATGCGGTGTATGTAAAAGTGTCAGCTTCCAGCTTTCTCTCTCCCTCTGATCTTCCTAACCAAAATACCCATGTCCAAGCCATGCCTGAGCAGTTCAGTGTGCGAAATAATTGCCGAGGTATCTAAACATAGGTATGGCCAGACTGGATCAGCCCAGTGGTCCATCTGATTCGGCCTCTAACAGTGGCCAGCATGAGCTGCTTCAGAGCAAGATAATACAGGACACCTTGCAGCAAGTACTTATGGGATAACCTGCCCCAAGGAAAGCTTTTCCTCCTGACCCCTTCAGTTAGAGGTTGGCCTGGGGCCTGAAGCATGAGGGTTTACATCCATTCCAAAAATCTTTTTTGGGGTTTCTGTATATTTACTGGTCTACCTGCTAACCAATCTGCCTCCCAATGCCTGAAGCCATGGAAAATGGGCCAAGGCACCAATCACTGAGGCCAAATTCACCATGGAATGTACCAGTGCGACTCCAGGCTATTCGCAGGACTGACTTAGTTTTCCCTTTGTCCTCAGTGTTCATGTCCCTGCCTCTCACCTTGCTGTTATCAGGTCCATTGCTAGCTGCCTTCATGCAGATTGGCCTGGTCATGCTATCTTCCTGTCCCCTCGCATGTTAGAGCCAATGTGAGCTGGTGAGCAGTGCCAGTGGTGTAACAGGCTGGATGGCATGAACAAGGATGGGGAGGGTATCACCAGGTGTTTTGGAGCTGTGGAGTGCTCTTCTACTTGGTGAAGGCACGGCGATGATATGCGCAGTGTAAATAGCTAGTTAAATCTGTAAGAGATCAGACGGGTGTAAGGGTCAGGGATGGTTCTGAGCTGGACCACTGGATCTCAATATGCCCTACAGCCACTCGAACTTGTGGACCTCAGCATTGTGGTTCGGACCCATCTCAACTAACAATAATCCTGCACTGGTTACTTGTGTCTGCCCAAACGTGTGTGTGGGGCTTTAAAACATGTCTCACTTGAACTCATCTGTACCATGGCCACTGCTGTCGGTCAGGTGGAGACATCAGAAGATGCCACACACATTAAGATCTTCATACATGTTAAACGTCCCACGCCCTGCCTACTTTTCATAGGCACGAGAGACCCCATGGCACTTTGTGTAAGAGTGTTGGCTTGTCTTGGCACCCCTAGCCAAAAGCCTCTCCGTGTTGTGCTGCCGTCATCTCTTACGAGGTGGCTGCATATCGGTGATGCTGTTTATTTGTCATTCCAAAGCACTTGAGGTGAAAGCCGCTATTATAGTGTCTTGCGGGAGCAAAGGTTCCTCCTAATGATCGCTCTGCATCCTGAAATTAAACAGCAGGCATGGAAGTACTGCAAGAATTCTGTACGACCTTCCGAAACCATGCCAGGAGACCGTATCCCCTGAATTATTTCATTGGGAGTAAATTCAGCACAAGCACAAGGAGAGCAAAGAGAATATAGCCGGGGGTAAGGAGTCTAATAGACAGCCCCTAACACATGCATCCCATTTAAGACTGTTCTCTCTTCTCAGCTCCTGGTTCCCCAGGACCACATCTAATTGTTGAGGATGACCCCGGCCGTGGCTTTCTTTCTTCCCATGAGGCCATTGTCTGTGTTTTTAGGATTCTTCAGCATGCGTTGTGCTCTTTGGATACTGATGCCGAATTCCTCCTTCATTATCTTTCCCTCTGACATCCCCTCTGGCCCTATTAGGCAGACATTGGGTTGAAGGTGGAATATCCTTCTGCTATCGGGTGGAGTAGCTCTTTGGAAAGAGTCGTTTCTCTGTTGCCCTGGGGTGACCTTCCTCAGTACCGCAGAGAGTGGACTGTAATAAGGCTGGTCCCCTTGACCTCCTCCGTAATGTAACTGTACAAGGACGGTCCTTCCCAGAGGCCTTTGTGCCTTTGTCTTCCTCGTGAGCTGGTTTACCAATAAATACTATTCTGCAAATAGGTCCAAGTTCTGGAATGGTCCCCCCCCTCCAAGGATGTGTCCTGCAGTGATGGAGGATACATGTGTAGAGAAGATCATAACGAATCCAGCCTCCCCAGTCAGCAAAGGATCGCCCCTTCAGCACGTGCCCCAGTCCCAAGCAATGAGGTACATTCCCCGTTTCCTTTGGGAGACTAGGCTGCGGGCTGATGGCTCTCAGTGCTCAGAAATGTATGGGATTCAGCCTTTGTTACCCTCTGCTCAACTTTATCCCATATGTCCTAATGCCACCCTAAGCAATGTCTCTCCCTCCCTGGGCCTCATTATTGACAAAGGAAAAACTTCCAGTGGGGAGTTTTGTCTGCCTGATTTCTGTGTATCTATGGTACTTATCTGGCCCCCTTTACCAAAATTCCTGAGCATCCCAGGATCATTAATGTATTTGTCCTCCCAACACCTTTGTGATGGAGGTATTATCCATATTTTACAGAGGGAAACCTGAGGCACAGAGCCCAAGTGTCACCCAGGAGGTCTGTGGTGGAGCAGCAAATTGATCCTAGGTCTTCTGAATAGGGCTGGCTGGGAAAAAACAATTCCGTTTTGCAAAAAAATTCAAGGTTTGGAAATTTGTTTTCCTTCTGCATCAAAATGACAGTGAGACCTTTTCAGTTTGTTTGGGGCGGGGGGGGGGGGGAATGAGAGACTTGCCCACCCCAGACTGCCACTAGCCTGGTGGTTACGGCACTCAGGTGGGATGTAGGAGATACAGGCTTACGTCGCTGATTTGGACATCCCCAGTGAATACACTAGTCACTGGTTATAGAGTCAGTCTCTCTTATAGGCCCAATAAATAGTTAATTATAAATACAAAGTGGAACAGCTCCAACAGGAGAGATGGCAAGAAAGCCTGGGGGCTAGGGAACTTGCTTGGGAGGTGGGAGACCACTGCTCCAGATCAGGGTTATGTTTCTGTGAAACATTTTGGTTTTGATGAAATAGTATTTTTTAATGGAAAAAAAGGATATTCCACCTTCAAAAAAGTTGCTTCGAAAGTATTTCCACCAGCTCTACCTACCTCCAAGTCCTGGGCTAGCACCCAAACCACTGGATTATCCAGGTTCTTGCTGATCTCTTGTTGTTTAGATCCTTCAAATAATCTTTTTTTTCCTTTTCTCTTTCTCTCGCCACCTCCATCCCCCTTTCATTTGTTCTGCTGGCAACAAACCCCGCAGCTCTGCCTGTCTGGAATTTCAGAGGCACAAGTGAAGAACAGAGGCCTCTTAACTAACCCTTTGAGATATCAGAAGCTGCCTTCTTGCAGCTCAGCAGCAGGGCCGGCTCCAGGCCCCAGCGGAGGACGCACATGCCTGGGGAAGCACATGCTATCGGGCGGCATTCCGTCCATTCTTGGGGCGGCAAAAATGGTAGAGCAGTGGTGAGGGATTGGAAGAAGGATGGTGAAGACAGGGAGCGGGGGAAAGGACCCTGCATGATCTTAGCAGAAAGTTGTTGCATTCAGAAGGGAGAGTAAAAACCAGTGTATTGCTAAGGGGAATTCTCCCGACACATTGCCTGAGTACATGAGGTCTGACAGGGAGCAGAATCACAGAAGTCCTTATGCAAAGCAGTTCGCTCACTCCTCTGCAGCAGCATGCAGGAGGCTTTGTGGAAAACTATGGTGGGGAGCAAAGGCATAGCCAGTGGGTCAGCAAACTGGTCAGGACTATCACGGCGTCTTTATTTTAAGTAGCCGAAGACACAGTGATCCAGGCAAAGCCCAATCGATGGGGTCTGTGTTGGTGACGAGGATTTTACCCTCTAATCGCGGCAGTCATTGCCAGGATCAAAATTTTAAACAAACAGTTCTTCCTTCTCCTTTGTTATTTTCGGGTGAGACGTTTCTGTTGTCAGAGTTCCGTACAGCCTGGGATCTGAGTAGGTCTTTAATATGAATGAAGTGGGTAATGTGCGCGCGGGCAGCGGCGGCCTATCAGCGATTGAGCCATGGTGACTTCAAGCGAAAGAGTTTTTTGTCTCTTCACATGGAACGAGTGGCAGCTAAAGATCTCTTTAATTATTTGTGTCATGCAAAAAATGCTCAGTAGGTCAAAATGCGGAATGCTTGTGAAGCCCTCTGAACCAGATCAGATATATCCTTTGCTTCCCCTGCTCCCTGTGGAGAGGGACTGGTGATTTCTCCTCTCTTCCTGCGGGAACTGCCTGGCGTCGCTGTGAGAGGTGCACAAGTGCTGGGATGGGCCAGCAAAAGGGAAGCCCCTTAGTCACAAAAATTCCTACAGTGATTGCCTGCACTGCAGCATTACCGGGGAATAGAAAGTTACTCTGGAAGACAAAGATGTCCACACAATTCCAAACCCACAGCGCTCCAGAAGGAATGGCTGGAGCCCACTCAAAACTTAGAAAAGGGAAATTTTTGCAAAAAAAAAGTCAGTTTTTACTGAAAATTATCTTATTTAAAGCTTATAAACTCCAAAATGCCAGCTTTAAACTGAAAAATTTCAGTTGCCGAAAACTGATTTTTTTTTTAATTTTTTGACAAAAACTTGAAATTTCTAAAGAAAATGTTTGACTAAAATGAAAAAAAAAAAGTCATTTTAGTTAAAAATAATAATAATTTCATGGGGGTGGGGATAATTTGCCACCTAGTTCTACAAATGACAAAACAACCAATTAAGAGCAGTTTATCATCAAAACAGGAAGCCGCTGCAGTAAGACACTGCAGGATTGTCTAATATGCCTGAATTTAAACTCCCGATGCAAATGTTACACAAACAACGTTTGTTAAGAGTTACTCAAACACTGGGAAAGTTTTGTAATTTGATTCCAAAATTTGTAAATCTGCCCCTCTTGGATATATTTTCTAATCAGGGATTTGAAAGGGGCATTGCCCAGGTCCCCAAGGCTGGGCCTGGCCTCTTAGAAAGTTGTTTTGTCTCTTAAAACACTGGCTGTAATAATTATTTAATACTTAGAGAATCTCAAAGTGTTTTACAAAGGTGGTTCAATGTTGTTCTCCCCATTATACAGATGGAGATACTGAGGACAGCAAAATTAAGTGATTTGCTCAAGGTCAAACAGCGCTAGAGGAAGAGCTGGTGAAAGAAGCCAGGTGTCCTAACTCATGGGAGGCTGCTTCTGCAACTAGTCCCTGCTAAAAGAACAAGGAGTACTTGTGTCACCTTAGAGACTAACAAATTTATTTGGGCATAAGCTTTCGTGAGCTCAAACCCACTGTATAATGGGGAAAACAACATTGAACCACCTTTGTAAAACACTTTGAGATTCTCTAAGTATTAAATAATTATTACAGCCAGTGTTTTAAGAGACAAAAACACATTAGTTGGTGTTTTCGTCTTGTTGAGGTCATCCTGCAGCTTCAAACAATGCAGCATTTCCACCTCCCTGGATCATTAGATATTGAAAAGATTTACTGCTGTAGGCCACATCTAGCCCAGCCTCCTTCACCCCCTGCTCACTGAAGATTTGCTTCCTAGTGTTGTCCAGTTCTTCATGACTCCAGTGCTGGGCCTCCTAATGCTCCCTTTGAGAGACCCTCCTACAGCCTGATAGATCTGGCTCATGAAGTTATTTCTCAGACTCATCCTAGTTCTGATCAGTCTGTCGTTTTATCAACTCATTGGGCTAATAGTTTTTCCATTACAAAAGCTGTCTGTCTATGTCCTTCCACTCTAGTCTCCCCAAGGGAACTTCCTTTCTCCTGCACGTGGATAAGGCTGGACAACAAGACTTTACAAGTCCTTTTTTCCCTTTCTAACTTGTTGAATTTCAAGGGGAATTGACTTGCTCTGAACTCCAATGGTATTTGAAAGAGAACTGGATTTAATGTAGTGAGCAACCAGGACATCACTGTTCCCAAACCTCACTGGCTCTGAGGCCCTCATTGTGAAGTTCAGGATGGCTCCTGGCTAGAGGGAGACTGACTCTCCTCTGTTACGGGTATGGGTACCTTTTGAGTGGCATGGAATGCTGAAAGGAGGCGGACAGCTCCAATCCCTGTGGGATGTGGGGTTTCTCAGACGTCCAGCAGGGTTTACCATGGTGTGGGAGGGACAGGATAGGGGTTCAGAGGAAAGAGACGTGGAACACAAAGAAAGAACAAGAGGGTTCATCTCCTCTTGGCCTTTAGCACATGGAAAAGGGCACCGATTCCTCTGCCTGTTGGTGTCCCCATCTGGCTCGGACAGGATGAAATTCATCCCCTGTGCAGAGAGCCAGCAGAACGCTTAGTAAGCCCCACCAGTTTAAAACCTGAAAAGCCATCTAGCCCATCCCCCTGTGGGCTAAGGTAGTGCATAAACCATGCACTGGCTTTGTGCACAGTGGGGTGAATATCACCCTTTTGCGTCATTATTTTATGTTGTGTTTTCTGACCAGCATTCCCAGTCTCCTCTCGTAGGAGCCCTAACAAGCCAAGCAGCAGGGTGTCAGAGGGGGACGTTAGCGCTCCTTGCTGATCAAGCAATAATGAAATTAATAGCCTCTTAAAGCTCTTACATTAACAACGGAGTCAGCGTGTCAGTGGGTATTTACAATATAAGTTGCACAAATGTCATTTTGGTACACTGAGCAGTTCATATTCGCAATGCTCTGCTGCGGCAGTAAAATCCATCAGCCATTCGGAAGAGAAACACACACACAGGAGATATTAGCATTAAAGGCGCAGAACTGGGTTTTCCAAAGGTTGTCTGGGGGGCACATTAGTGGCCAAAGGATGCATGCAGGGGGGCACCTGAATCCCCTGGGAAAACTAAGTCAGATCTTGGATCTGAAGTCAGCAAAGGAAAAATGTGCTGGAGGGTTTGCAATCTACTAGATCATCCATTCCATTCCATCCCCCAGCTATGCCCAGTACCATTGACTTTGGATGAGTCCCTTGCTCTCCCTGTGCCTTGGTTTACCCCCTTTGCAAAATGGGGGTGCTAATCTCCACCTTGCAGGCTGGTTGCAAGAACTGAACAATGCGTACCTGTATAGATCTGTGAAATCCTTGTATTTGAGGTTCTATCCAAGTACAGAATATTGTAGCATCTTGAAGTATATTGGTTTGTTTTGATGCCAGACAGATAACTCCTCCCAAGCATTCCTTTGTCCAGGGTGGGAGGTAGGACCCAAAATCCAGTACTTGGAGGATTCATTGCCTACATTTTCAAGGGCCATTTTAAGTTTTGGTATGTGTTAGGAATGCATATGCCCACCAGACTCCTATGGGGTAGGAAGAACTGAAATCAGTGAAGTTATACCAGTGATTTATTTGAAATTCGCCCCCGGCTCTCTCCCAACCTTCTCCAGCACTATAAGATTTCAAGGCAAACCATATAAGGAGTAGGGAGGCATGGAGCCTACATAAACTAATACAGGTGTTTGTGCTTCTGCAAAGTCTCAAGGCCTAGCAGAAGAACTGATGAGCCATAGCATTTTGGAGAGGAATCTTAAAGGGTTGAAATCAACGAGAAGTGTCAGTCAAGTGGCCCAACAATGCTGGGAAATCAATGCTGAATTCTAAATGAAGAGCGTGCAGGGAAAATGATACCATTTGTTTGCAATTCTAATACAATGAATCAACAGATCGCTTGCAAAATGCTCCTAATGAAAATGCGCATAATAGATGTGCAGAACCAAGAGGGAGAGAGAACAAGGTGTACGTGTTGGTGGGAAGCGGGTGAATCCAAAAGAGGATTTCAGTGCGGAATGTTGAAAGCATCCCGATCCCTGCAGCACGGGTCTGTCATCCAGGAAGGCCAAAGAGCTTGGCATGACAGAACACAAGCCAAGAGAGGTGTCAAGAAGGAACCACATACTGTGGATGGTCTACTGGTTTGGAAACATAACAACCCATGAGCCTAGAACCTAACCCATCTGTATGTCCTGAACATCTCAGCTAAAGGGAAGAGTGGCCGGTCCTCAAAGAGCCCCGGCACCCTCCCTCTATTCCCCCGCAATTCTTACCTGCTGGCAAAGCTTCTTAGTGAGAAGCCTGTGTTAGCTCCTTACAGCACTGGGGTTTCCTCTTTAAGGGGCCTTCCAGGGCAACCTGCTCCTTTCTATATAGAGGATGGGTGATTGGCCAGTTTGCTCCTTCCACTCAGGCAGTGGGATCCAGAAATCATTTGAGCTGTCCTGTTAAACTTTAATATACACCTCTGAGTGCTTTGCAGGTGCATGGTAAAGGGGGATCCTGCATTCCTGCAAGATTAGTGGCCCCTTTGCCATGCACTCAAAGCCTGGTCCGAGGCCGGCTGAAATCAATGGGCTGAGTGGCACCGTCAAGCACTGGAGGAAGAGCTGCATATAAGGGTATGTCTACACTGCATCTCAACACCCGCGGTTGGCCTGTGCCAGCTGTCCTGGGCTCACAGGGCTACAGGGCTGTAAAATTATGACATTCGGGCTTGGGTGGGAGCCTGAGTCCTGGGAGGGTCCCAGAGCCTGGGCTCCAGCCCAAACCCAGACATCTGCACCACAGTTTTACAGCCCTGCAGCCCGAGCCCCACAAGCCCAATTCAGCTGACACGGGCCAGTCCCGGGTGTTTAAGTGCAGTGTAGACATACTCTAAATTTCTTCACCAGAAAGAGGGCTCGGGCTGATTCAGGCCCGTGGGCTGGGGAGTAGGAGGGAAAGGAAAGAAACCCTGACGTGCTCCCCACCAATGAGGGGTGGTATCATTCCCATATTGCTGGCTCATTTATTTCTGGTTCGGGCTAGGGCAAATACAGCTTATGGCCCCATTCCCAACAGAGCAGAGCAATGAAGGGTGTTATAGAGCAGCAGGTGATGTGGTAGGACCAGGGGGATTTGAATGGAGTTTAATGAGCGAGATGATCTAAGGGGCTGTCTATGATTAACATTCTTTCTGAGAAGAGTTTTATAGACACAGAGCTACGGCCATTGGCATGAGCTGCCTTCGAGCTCCTGGGTGCTTCCTGAGCTGGTTTATCACTCTGGCTTCCTACCCACCAGGCCCTGGCAGCAGAAGCTGACCCGAAATTGCAGGAGTTTAAAAGTTCAAGGTTGCAATATGGAGCTTTTAGGCCCGCATCATATGTCCATCGTTTGATGCATGCTGGAGCTGTTGGGTGCATGAATCCCAGTCTCCTAGTGGAATTGGCATGGAACACATGGTGTTCACCCATTCTTTCCCCCTCCAGTCTATGTTTTTTAAATCTATGTCAGGAGGGTGCTCCCAGGGAAGCAGAGAGGCTGAGTAGCTTTGGAGATAGCGTTTCCCTAATTCTACGAAAGTTCCTTGATCGGTACTAGAAGAAAGAGACGCTCTTGGATTCTTTACCTTTATCACGTGACAGCCAGCTGTGTTTTCTCTCTGTGAAACTCCCGGTGATGTCTGGATTCCATCCAACACTTTTACAATTGGTTCAGACAAAAAAAAAAAAAAAAACCCAAACAGTGATAGATGTGCCAGGCAACTCGTTCCCATAGTCGTCGCCAGCTTTCCCAGCCAATCACCAGCAAGCAGGACAGAATCCAGACTTCATGGGACATGCTGGCATTAAAATCCCCAGGCCTGAATTTACATGCAGCGCCTCTTGGCACTGGCTAGCTCCCTGCAGCGGTGTCAGGAAATGGAGAGTACACAGAAATTAAACACCCGCGGCTGGCCCGTGGCCGTGGGCTTGCGGAACTTGGGCAGCGGAGCTGTGAAACTGTTGTGCAGATGCTCAGGCTGGACTCTTCGCTCTGGGACCCCAAGGGGGGAGGGTCCCAGCCTGGATTCCAGGACGAGCCTGACCGTCTGCCCTGCGAGCTTGAGTCTGCTGACCCAGGCCAGCTGCAACTATACCACGGGTCTTTTATTCCAGTATAGGTGTACCCGGAGTACCCCGCCCCCTCTCCTCCCACCTCACCTAACTGCCTGTCAAAGCAGGGCTGGTGTGTGCTGGGTTAGAATTCCTTCAGTGGTCTTCTTGTATTTACAGGGGCAGTTTCTCATTTTTCTCCCTTTTTCTCTATCCCTCTTCCCCACCCCACTTCTTTCAACCTGTCTGTCCCGTTTTTCTGTCTCTCTCCCTGTTGGGTTTCTCATATTCACAAAGGGCAAAACGTGTATTTCCAGCCTAGGTGACTTGGTTCAGATTGAGTCAACAGAGAGTCCACGAAATAAAGTCTGAGCGCAGTGATTGGCTCAGTAACCTACCCGAAGCAGTTCCTTCGCCTGTAGGGGAAAGGGAGAAACTCCTGGATTTAAAGAAAAGAGAATGATATCCCCTTTCAGTCAGGTACGTGAACCACACCCTTTGCTCTGATTCCAGGCACTGGAGGCCAGATAGCCGTGCACCCGCACTGTATGAGCCCCTCCTATAGACAGGCGAAGATGCTATTGCATTGACAGAACTAACTGGCTCCAAGCAGAGGTAAGCCCCATTGGTGCAAATAGCAACGTTGCCTGTCCGTATTGGGAATTGCAGTATTGCAGCTACACAGTGATACCGGGACAAATCCCCAATGGCCTAGCCAGAGTTATAACTAATGACAGTTTTGGGAAGGGATATTAAAACTTTTTGTGCTTCAGGGATTAAGCCAACCTCTAACTATTAGAGATCAGGGTGAGACCTATATGGGGGTAGATTATCCTGCATCTGCTACTGTGTGTTTCTTATTCCTTCCTTTGAAACATCTGCTACTGGCCACTGTCAGAGACAGGACTTTGGGCTAGATGGACCTTGGATCCGACCCAGTCTGGCAAGTATTACGTTCCTATGATCTGTGTCTCCTTCACACTTTTTGAGAATATGCTGCATCCTCTCATGGTCCCTAGCCAACGAGAGAGTGTTGGCTTTGGGGGGTGGGTGGGATTGTGAACCAACTATCATTGGGCTCAATACGGGGTAATTGGGTGGGGGAGTTTAGTGGCCTGTGATGTGCAGGAGACTAGATGATCTGGTGGTCCCTTCCGGCTTTGAACTCTCTGATTCCATAATAACAGACTGCATTGAATCAGCAGCCATAGGTTTCCTGAAATGTATCCCCATCCCAGGACTGGATTGGAGCTTTTGCTGTTTGGACAGAGGGGAAAGGTTGGATCTCAGAGATATGATGGAGGAAGAAGTGAGAGGATTTGGAAATACCCAGGATGTGAGACAGCTAGAGAGAGAGGGAGGAGCTGAAGAAGACTCCCAAGTTACAGGCCTGAATGATGGAGAGAAAGATGATGACAGGGAATGTACTCAATGATTTTTTTGCCTCTGTCTTCACGCATAAGGCCAGCTCCCAGATTGCTGCACTGGGCAGTACAACATGGGGAGAAGGTGACCAACCCTCTGTGGAGAAAGAAGTGGTTCGGGACTATTTAGAAAAACTGGACGTGCACAAGTCCATGGGGCCGGATGCGCTGCATCCGAGGGTGCTAAAAGAGTTGGCGGGTGAGATTGCAGAGCCATTAGCCATTATTTTTGAAAACTCATGGCGATCGGGGGAGGTCCCACATGACTGGAAAAAGGCTAATGTAGTGCCCATCTTTAAAAAAGGGAAGAAGGAGGATCCGGGGAACTACAGGCCAGTCAGCCTCACCTCAGTCCCTGGAAAAATCATGGAGCAGGTCCTCAAGGAATCAATTATGAAACATTTAGAGGAGAGGAAAGTGATCAGGAACAGTCAGCATGGATTCACGAAGGGGAAGTCGTGCCTGACTAACCTAATTGCCTTCTATGATGAGATAACTGGCTCTGTGGATGAGGGGAAAGCAGTGGATGTGTTATTTCTTGACTTTAGCAAAGCTTTTGATACGGTCTCCCACAGTATTCTTGCCACCAAGTTAAAGAAGTATGGGCTGGATGAATGGACTGTAAGGTGGATAGAAAGCTGGCTAGATCGTCGGGCTCAACGGGTAGTGATCAATGGCTCCATGTCTAGTTGGCAGCCGGTTTCAAGTGGAGTGCCCCAAGGGTCGGTCCTGGGGCCGGTTTTGTTTAATATCTTTATTAATGATCTGGAGAATGGTGTGGACTGCACTCTCAGCAAGTTTGCAGATGACACTAAACTAGGAGGCGTGGTAGATACACTAGAGGGTAGGGATCGGATACAGAGGGACCTAGACAAATTAGAGGATTGGGCAGAAAAAAACCTGATGAGGTTCAACAAGGACAAGTGCAGAGTCCTGCACTTAGGACGGAAGAATCCCATGCACTGCTACAGACTAGGGACCGAATGGCTAGGTAGCAGTTCTGCTGAAAAGGACCTAGGGGTCACAGTGGACGAGAAGCTGGATATGAGTCAACAGTGTGCTCTTGTTGCCAAGAAGGCTAACGGCATTTTGGGCTGTATAAGTAGGGGCATTGCCAGCAGATCGAGGAACGTGATCGTTCCCCTTTATTCGACATTGGTGAGGCCTCATCTGGAATACTGTGTCCAGTTTTGGGCCCCACACTACAAGAAGGATGTGGAAAAATTGGAAAGAGTCCAGCGGAGGGCAACAAAAATGATTAGGGGTCTGGAGCACATGACTTATGAGGAGAGGCTGAGAGAACTGGGATTGTTTAGTCTCCAGAAGAGAAGAATGAGGGGGGATTTGATAGCAGCCTTCAACTACCTGAAGGGGGGTTCCAAAGAGGATGGAGCTCGGCTGTTCTCAGTGGTGGCAGATGACAGAACAAGGAGCAATGGTCTCAAGTTGCAGTGGGGGAGGTCCAGGTTGGATATCAGGAAAAACTATTTCACTAGGAGGGTGGTGAAACACTGGAATGCGTTACCTAGGGAGGTGGTGGAGTCTCCTTCCTTGGAGGTTTTTAAGGCCCGGCTTGACAAAGCCCTGGCTGAGATGATTTAGCTGGGAATTGGTCCTGCTTTGAGCAGGGGGTTGGACTAGATGACCTCTTGAGGTCCCTTCCAACTCTGATATTCTATGATTCTATGATTCTATGAATGGGGGACCTCACACAACACCCCCATTTGAATCTAGGCTGCCAGAGGTAAAAGACTAGCATATCACCAAACTGCTGAGTCATGCAGCTGTTAGGTCATGCTGCAAGTCAATCCTTTCAGAGTCACTCTTATTGATAGTCACAAGGTTTCCTTGGGAGACATCTGATTACTAAATTGTGGGTGACGTTCAAGATTAAAATCAGATGCTGTACAAACCGGGGCTGGTGAATGGCTCGGAGAGGGGAAGAATTGGCCCAAAAGTTTTTTGAGGTTGGTGAAAGTTTGGATAAAGCTATCTCTGCTTCCCAGTCATGTTTTTATTTCTCTCTGAACTTTGTGGCTTTAGCTGGGACCTCAAGGAGAAATAAGCAATTCTTTGCGGACAGGCCTTCCAAGGGATTTTAATTAATTGGGCCTTGATCCTCCACCGCCACCATCTATTCATCTGAAGAAGTAACAGCTTTCCTGTTGACTTGGATGGATGCACGACCAAGTGCTCACTCTTCCTCACCATCTTGCGAGGTTGGGGAATATCATTTCTCTCCATTTTCCAATTGGGATACACTGAAGTTAAGTGATTTGCTCGAGGTCACACAGAGTCCATGGCAGAGTTGGTAAACTCCTTGGGGCCAGGACCATCATTTTGTTCAGTGCTTGTACAGCGCCTAGCACCATGAGGTCCTGTTCCACAACCGGGGCGCCTAGACACTACAGCGATGCAGATAATACATAACAACAAAAATGGAACCCAGGAGTCTCACCTACCCCAGCCCCCTCTTCTAAACAAAGACCGTTCTTTCCTTTGTAATATGGCAACATGCCACCAGAAAAGGCGGGTCTTGTGGCATTCCCAGCCCAGTTCTGCAAACCCAGGAGGTTCCGGGGCCGGTACCTCAGCTGGTATAAATCCATGTGGTTCCATGGAGCTCAATAGAGCCAGGCTGATTTACACCAACTGAGGATCTGGCCCAAGGTTTGGCAGAGCACCTGGCCTGAGCCTCTTGACCTTCACATTCTGAAGGGATGATCACCTCCCACTTCTCCTCCGCTCAGACTTAGAAGAGAAGATCTCAGCAGGGAGTGAAGATGGCCTTGGAGAGGATTTCTTCAGCTGCCAGTGTCCCTTAGACTACGGGGTGGATGGAGGCCCTGCCACCTGCTCTGGAGTGGAATGTGAGGGATCTTTTGGCAGGGAGACATTCTTTTGTTTATAGTAAAATACTGCCGACGGGCCACTCTTTCCCTAGATTTGGGTGCAAAGGTCTGCAGTCCCCTGGCTGTGTTGTGGTTCTATGGTGCACAGGAGGGGGTGTGCTAAGAGCAGTAATGTATCCCCGGTCATGGCTCACAGCTGAACGGGAGCTCCCTGCTTGCTGCCACAAAGGGGTGGGGTAGTTGTCGGCAGAGGCCTGGTTCAAGAGTCTGCTCCCAGCTGAGCCTTAAGGCCATGGAGAGATTCTGCAGCTTGCGGGGATGAATGGAGAGGATCTTGTGTCCCCCAGTTCCCAGAGAACACCCCCGGTGTGTAACCCAGATCCCTGAGGAAGAATTCGCCCCAGAGCGATGATTGTTTTGGGTGGGGAGAATCTCTTCTATACAAGAGCCTTTGTGCTGTGCATTGTCCATTTGGCTGAACGTTTCTATCTGCAATACAGTCAGAGATTTTTCCAGGTGGGGTTTGTATCTGGATCCCACAGAGAGAGGGTTGTGTCTAGAAGAGGGTATTTCACCTCCAGAGATAAACATGATGATTTTTTCATGAGCGTGGAAAAGCCAATAACTCATAAGCCTGTCTGGGGCCTAGCCATAACTTGAAGGTCCTTTGCACAAACAAGAGACGGCTAATCACCCTTCATGGGTGAGATATCTGATTTATTCCACAGAGATTCATTGGAGGTGTTTCTTAAAGCAAAACTCTGTAAACATTCGTCAACCACTGAGGGGGAAAGGGAATGGTGGGGGAAGGACGAAAGAATTACTCACTGTGCTCTCCTGGAATTGTTATTATATTAAACTTGTGTTCTACGGGTGTAAGTATTTTCCGATGCAGTTGAAGATCTTGCCTCTGGACAGCGAAATTACTATCCTCTGCCGTAGTAAAAATTACCTGTCAGACTCCTTTAGGCAATTTCAGGCTGGTTAGCTCAGAGACAGCGTTGCAAGCTGAAGACTGCGGGGAGGGCGGGAGTGCTGAGCGGGAGCGGGTACTTTATTTATTTTCCGAGTTGGTGGTCGCATGTCATAATGTTATTTCCCGTGTCTGGTTGAGCTTGCGTGGTGCGACAGGCCCATGTAAATATGACGGGGCTGGAGACAGCTATTTCACTGCATAGTTCACTTTTTTTTTTTTTTGTTAAGGATGGTTCTCATTTAGTAATAATGGCTGTCAATGCTAGCAGATTTTATTGGTGTGGATGGCCAGGATAAGTGATGATTCATATGGGTTATGGTTCAGAAGAAGAATGCTAGTCGTTAATAATGTCCGGCTAACGGATATTTTAGGATATTATGTGTTTGAAAATCTCACCTAGCTTTACAGTTTTCAGTCATTCCTGCTTTCGGTTGAATTGCAAACGGATGGTGGAAGGGGTGGTGGAAGATGCTCTCAGACAGGAGCAGAGAAGCAATTCTACCCGTCGTTCTTGTGATGGAGACTCAGTGTCATGGTAGGGGAAACGGACTCTTGCTGAAATCATTAATTAATAACAGTTTAACCATGACAGATGTTTGTGCAGAGCCTTTCTTCCAAAGACCCCTTAGTGCTTGACAAACCTATTGCAAACAACGGACCTGCTGCAAACCCTTTCTCACGAGTCATTCTTACACGGGCGAGGCGCCCCATTGCGTTCAGTGGGACTCCTGGCCAGAGTAAAGGACTGCGGGATTGCATCCTTTGTACACCCGAATCGCTCATCTACCACTGAAATGGGGTGAAATGCCGCAGTTGCTATAGGAGCATGGCAGCACCGCCACACAACAGGTAAGGACAGGAAGTGAAGAGGGAAACTTGGGAGTGGGGGATGGGATTTGACCCACCCGGAACCTAGTCAAGCAAAAGACAAAAAATGCTGCATTTTCCTCTCTCTTTGTAGGGCCTTTGCTGTTTGAGCCCTCTCTTCCTGCCGCACCCCCGCTGCCCTTCCCCTAGCCAGGCCTGTGATATCAGGACTGCTTCTCAACTTAGTATTTATAGTGGCACAGCCCCTGGGGACAGACCTAAACAAAGACTCCAAAGTCAGACGCTTGGAGAGGGGAGGAGTTTGGAATCAGCTGGAAAGTTTTGTCTATAAAACTCTAATTTATATATATATTTTGCTCTTGGCACTCTCATCCCTTTGGGGTTGTTTTTCTCAGTCTGGACAGCAGCATCTTACGGGGGAGGGGTAATAGCAGGAGTCCATGAAAAGACAATAGCCTTGCCCTGTAAACCCACGAAACTTATTGAGGAATGAATCAGGGCAGCTGCAGAGGGGAATAGATAATGCCTGCTATGCTCGAACCTAACACACTTTGTCTCGCTTTCTCAGCAGCTGCCAAAGTTCAGACAAGACCTCCATTCACCACCTTGGCAGACCAGCTTATCTACAGTAGGACCCAAGGCCCGGTGTCAGGATCTCCCTATTCTCTGCCTCCCCGGTGTCGTCTGGGTGTTGCCCCGGAAGCAGTCACTGCAGGCAGATTTGCAGTTGTGTCTATAAGACCTGCTGTTCCTTAACTTTTCCAGCTTTTGATTTCACTGGCTCAGCTGCCCTCTGGCGAGAATGGCAGTGCTAGTGAGACCGGGTGCAGGCAACTGCTGGTCTCTGAACCACTACAAAGGCCAAGCGTGCTCAGAACAGGTCTAAGAGGGCACAGTGGTTAAAACCACGGGTCCGCTCGTGCTTGTGCTAAAACTCCCCCTGGTGAAGTTGCAGTGTTGGGGCGATTTTAAGCAGCAGCTAGTGCCGAGTAGGCTGCAGAGATATGCACAATGTGCCCCCCACGCCTGGAGTTCTGCACCGCCAGCCTTCCTAAACAGAAGGGCCTGCATCTCCTCTCTAGCTACCGTCACCTCGAGAACCTCACTGCAAAAATCCTCCTTGCCTCTTGGGCATGCAGCCCTGCCTGTCCTGGGGTTGATCTGTGGGAAGGAGCACAGAGCAGGGTAGACTTTATTGGCAAATGCTGCCACTGATTAAAACAGGCTTGAGCTTGAGCGACTGTATGGAGGAAGGGTTGCCATGGAAACAGGCTCTTGATGTTGTCCAGGTTTTGAAACCCTTTTTTTCCTCCTCACTCTTCTTTGCTTCTTTTTTGTCGCCGCCGTTTTTCGTTTAATATTTGCTCATGCTAGGTGGTGCTTTGCCGACAGCTCCTTGAGTGCAGGAAGGCATCCAAGGATCTTCGAAGCACAATTCGGATGGTTCAAACAGACTCACGCCCGCCCCATCCCCCCCACCAATGGCTCTAGAAAGCCCTATGACATCAGTGAGCAAGGTGTATGCCGTAGGTGTTTGGACCTCTAGTAGGATGGAGTCTGAAGAGGGAAGACACCTGCAAGGAATTAAGATCATAGGGTGCTTGTGGACAAATTGCTATGGTTAGTGGCAAGATGGGGGGAGCTTCTTTCCCTGGAAGCCTGGGCAGGTTCTTTTCGGCCTTCTGCTGTAGAAGGAAAGGGATGGAGTAACAGGGAACAGCCTTCGCTTCAATGGGAGACAGTGAGCCTGCGGGCAGCAGGGGTCCCTTTCAGTTTCGCACAGCAAACCAAATTGCTGCGTTCATTGTGCCGTTCCAACTGGGAATGGCCCCGATGGTGGGCAGCCGTTTTCGGAATCATGGGAAATCAAACCGGTGCCATAAGGAATGTCTCTGAAGAGAGACAAAATGGAACATCCCGACCCCATCCCACCTTGGAACAGGGGCCCTCGTTCTGCTCAAGTGCATAAAAAAGCCAGCGTGATGGTTTGTTACCACTGATAGTTTAAAGAGCCATTGTCGCGTGGTTGAAAGCTTTGGAGAGCCTTTTACCTAGAGACCATTTGCCCACATTTCAGACATTTGCTGTTGAGTTTTTACCTGCCTCTTATTTCATTAATCAAAAGACACTTTCATGAACACAGGCTCCCTTGCTTAAGTATTTCATCTGCTCTTGCTTCCCATCTCCCGCTTTGAAGTCCTGGCTTCCCCCTGTTCCCAACCCAAATGTTCCTAGTTTTCTGCATAATGACCACATTTGGAATGGGATGATTTTGCAAGTGCAAATTATTAATTACATTGTGGTAACATCTAGAGGGCCCAACTGGAATGAAGGGCCCCAAAGTACTGCACATATAGTTATTCCCTGCTCCAAAGATCTTACAATCTAAACACACAAGTGTGGGGGAAAGAGTCGATTATTATCCGCATTTTGGAGATATAGAATTGAGGCACAAAGAGATTAAGTGACTTGCCCAACATCACAAAGAGAGTCTGTGGCAGAGGTGGCAATTGAGTTTCTATTTTCTGAGTTCTAACCTTGGCCCTTAACCACAATACCATCCTTTCTCCTGATGAATCGCGATGTGTAGTCTCTCTCCTTCTCTTCTCTCTGCATTTCTGGCGTGCCCACCACTGTGGTAATTAAGTATCAAATGTACTGGTTAAATAGAAAATGTCCACTCCTGCCATGTGCGCATCTCATCTATTCTAGAGTTATCCTGTCTAATCTCTCTAAAATAATGATGCATTTTTTATTTTATTTTTTGGATCCAAGCACTTTACAAAGGTGAGTATTATTATCCAGTAGCAGAGCTGGGAATAAGACCTTGAAGCTCATCTGCACATACACATAGTATGTATGGTTTCAGATAGGACTTTAAATTTGAAAATTAGGCTACTGCAATGCTTATGTAGTGTCTGGTTTTATTGTATTTTAATAGGGCGCTGGTAACAGGTCACTGAGGGCAAGAGAAGGCCCAGAAGTCTTTCTGCGGGAGTGTCCCAATCTGTGTGGTCAGGAAAGGGGAGCAGCAGTGGTTTCTTTTCAGAAGGTGCGAAATACACCTAGATCATGAAGAACATGGTAATGGTATTATTGCTGAGGTCAGGAAGTTAAGGAAGAAAGGGGGAATTCATACCTAAGCAGCTGCGATAGATTGAATCAGGATAAAAGAGTGTTCAGAGCCAGAGCAGATATCAAAGATCACCGGTAATGCTAGTACTCATGGGTGATGTTTAATTACTCTGTTAGGAGATGCAAACAGCCAAACAAAAGTAAGTTCTTGAGCTTCAAGATGCTTCTCTCTTCTCGGAAATCAAAACCAAATGATAAATCAACCTTAATAGGTAGGGCTAGGAAGATGGAGGGAAGTCAGAGCATGTCTGGAGTCAAGGAGAAGGCTGGTTTGTGGCTTCTTGAGGAGGCACATGGTCAGCATAAGGTCACAGGCTTAGTTAGGGCTTTGGGCTCTGTATTCCCAATATAACACTCTAAGAATTGGTATGTCACATGCGCCTCAAGTGGTTGGTCTAGTGGAAGATAGCAGCCTGCTGCAGCTGCTACTTGTAAAGAAGTTATTCCAATCACTCAAATGGTAGCAGGCTGTGGCATGGTACTGAATGTCTCTGGTTCAAATCCTGCTGATGACTTGTATAGGGGTCATTATATCAGCTCTTCCGCTGACTTGTGTGATCTTAAGATAAGTCACTGCAGCTCTTCTGTCCTCACTTTACTGATTCATATTCAATTGTAGATCCATAGATTTTAAGGCCAGAACGGACCATCAGGCCATAGAGTTTCACCCAGTTACCTCTGTACTGACACATATCTGTGAGTGATATCTACCTCACAAGGAAGATGTGCATGTGAGCCTCCTAGGGTGACCAGACAACAAATGTGAAAAATCGGGATGGGAGTGGAGGGTAATGGGAGCTTATATAAGAAAAAGACCGAAAAATCGGGACTATCCCTATAAAATCTGGTCACCCTAGATCCTCCGGTGCTTTGAGATCCTCCAGTGAAAAGTGCAGTAGAAGTACACAGGATTGTTCTCTCTCTTGAGCCATACAAACAACTCACCAGATTTGTGCTGTGTAAGCAGGGGGCTGGTATTTTTAGTGCAAGAGGCCACAGTGGCATACCTACGCCAGGGGTTTTGGGAGATGAAATTAACCAGATGAGCATTTGTCTCGGAGGGTTAACAAACCCATTCATAGCAGGGTTTACTCACATCATTTTCCACCAGGATGGATAGACCAGAAGCCAAGTGGCCTCTGACTTTATTGTGCAGACATGAACTAACTTTCATTTAGATAGCACCTTCCATCACAAACAATCCCAGAACACTTTGTAGCCATCACTGCATCATCATTGTAAGGCAGCTACTGCAGGGGTGGAACATGGCAGCCGTTTAATAGCAGTCAGGAACACTGCACAAGAATCAAAGATATGGGCAGGGTGGAGAATCATCTGATATCAGAGTTCATCTTTAAACCAGTTCCCATCGTGCTGTAACAGTGACCCAAATATCACTGTGTAATCAACATCTGAGTACTGACACCTTACATTTCTATATAGTATGTTTAATTCCCACAGGTCCCAAAGCACTAAATTAAAAAGAATTGCCTGTCCCATCATTTGAAATGCAGCCACTTCTGGGGAGGAATGCAGCACAAATCAGCGGTTATGGGTGGAGTGTTCTTCCCTTTCCCTTTTACTCTTGTGCAGTGTTCCTGAGTGTTATTAAACAGCTGCTGTGTTCCACTTCTGCGGTGGCTGCTTTACAACAATGGATGCAGTGATGGCTACAAACTATCGTGGGATTGTTTGTGATGGAAGGTGCTATCTAAATGTAAGCGATTATCAAAGAAGCTTTAACTGCTTTTCAGTAGGGAATTTGGGGATGCTGAAAATGGCTGATACAGAGATACACTAAAATCTGAACAGAGTAAAGTGTGATAGGTCCTTCCCTAAAAGTCACTTTGGACAACCTCATTAGAAGGGACCCTCCTTGAGCGAAGAGCTTTATGGCAGATGTTTTGAGAGAGGGTGGCAGGAAGGAAAAAAGAAACCTGGTCTACATTTGCAATTGCAGCCTGTACATTAACAGAATTTGTAATGAAATGGAGAGAGTGCAATGCTGCCTCTAAAGGACAGATTAAAAACAGCTTACCTATGTGCTATAGGCCCTATACTGCTTAAAGTAGGAAGATTCCCCTTTAGTTTAAATGGAGGGGCCCTCAGCGTCTGGCTCTGGAGAATCTGAGTTTTGATCTTTGCTGTCACTATCAAGTTCCAACTGGCAACTGTTTTCAGGAGCGTGACAACGGTGAAGTCCGGCTTTTCGCTCTTTAAATAGCCGTCCGGGGGGGATTTCTAAAAATCTAAAAATGTCCGGGATTTCCCCCCGGTCGGCTATTTAAAGAGCGAAAAGCGGCTGACAGGGCGGCCGAGCGCCGCTCGCATTGGGGCCTCGGCAGCCAAAGCCCCTTCCCGGCTCCCCCCAACCCCTGCAGCCTTAGCACGCTACCTGGCAGCACTGGGGGGCGGGGCTGTGTGCCTGTGAGGGAACGTGGCGGCAGGGCTGGCAGCGGCGGCCAGAGCCCCTCTCCCGCTTCCCCCCCTCCTCCACAGCCTCAGCACGCCGCTCGGCGGGGTGGGGCGGGGCGCTCCTTGGGGTGTGGAGCCAGACACCTGCTCTAAACCAAGCGGCACGGTAAGGGGGCTGGGGAGTTGGAGAAGGGGAGCAGTCAGGGGCCAGGGAGCGGGGGGGGGGGTGGATGGGTCGGGGGGCAGGAGTGTGGAGAGGGGTTGGGACAGTCAGGGACAGGAGCAGGGGGGGTTAGATGGGTCAGGGGTTCTGGGGGGGCTGTCAGGGGACAGGAGTGTGGAGAGGGGTTAGGACAGTCAGGGACAGGAGCAGGGGGGTTATATGGGTCAGGGGTTCTGGGGGGGCTGTCAGGGGGCAGGAAGTGGGAGGGAGTAGTTAGGGGGCGGGGCTATCCCCCTGCCCCCCGAGTGTCCTCTTTTTTGAAAGTTCAGCTATGGTAACCCTATGCAGCATGAAGGGTTGCTATCAAATCCTTGCCAGACACTTGCCCGCTCCCTGCCTGGTATCCTGCTGCTGGCACACGGAAGTCATCAGTTGGCCAGGGACTATTGCATAAGCCTCACTGGGGATCTCGATAGCAGATTAGCTCCTTGAACATCTTCCTTATTGCCACCACCCAGGGCTGATGTGTAACTATGACCCACTAGGTAATGCTGAATCTGAAACCTCTCCCAGCCCTTGATATGGGATGGAAGAAATGACTGATTCCCCCTTCCTCTAGCCCTGTAAAGCACTGGTCTTCTGGGAAAATCCTGTCTCTTGCCAGCCAAGGACCTTGCAAAACTCAGCCACAGCAAGGACACCCTTCAGGTAGGCAAGTTAAGGCAAAGAAGAGTGGGATTATGTCCCCCACTTATTCTCCACCCGTCACTGCTCTTGGGCAGAACTCAGCCTGTGAAATGCTTTGGATTCAATGGCCTGTAATTATGTAATTCCTCCTCGTTATCTTTTCTAATTGTTCTCAGTGTTGTTTCCTAAACTGATTGGAAACAATAGCAGACTGGGATGTAGTGGGAGGCAGATGGGAGCATGGCAGGCTGCCAGCATGGCGCCAGGCTCCCAGCAGGGTCTGTGTGGGAGGAATACTCCGCTGCTGCTGTGGAGAGATGGATGCTGAAACCTGAACAGAGGATGTAGCTGAGTCCCGCCGGGGAGGGAGAGGCTGGGAGGGGACAGCTCGTTCAACTCGATGTATGTGATCTGTATTTACAGTGCTTCATTTTTCAAGAAATTTCACCCCCACTTCCCATCCCCGAGGGGCTCGCTGTTTTCCTCCTCTCCAGCGCTCTGATGACGTAGGTTAAACCCTCGTGGGGGGGTTGGCCCCAGCACCAGGAGAGAGCATGGTCCTGTCCCCCTGGTATTGGGTTGTTTGTTTGCTCGCCAGGAAGAGGTTGGCTCATTAGCTTTTGGGGGATGTCTATGAGCGGTTAGAGGGGGCATTTAGCATTGGTGGGACACCTTGTGGGGTTTCTTTGTATTTAACTGGGGGCGGGTAGTGCGGAGGGGTACTGCTGCAGAGATGGCAGTTGTGGCTCTGTGCTTTTGCAGGTCACTCACTTTCCAGACAGCTGCTGGTATGGAGTTGTTCCATTTTTTTCTCTGTGTGTGAGAGTTTATGATGATATGCTGCCAGCTTGGAGACAGTTTAGTGCCTCCCTCCCCCGGCCCGATCCCATTTAAGTGGCTCAAGGAGGAGCCCACGCTAGGTGGAGAGGAAAGAGTTTGACGTGAAAGACTGCCGATAGCACCAGTTTGAAAGTCTGAGGAGGGCCAGAAAAGCCCAGCTGGGTTTTCTTCAAGGTGTGTGTGTGTTCATCCATTTCTCAAAATCTGTGGGACCAAGTAATTGCGGCTTTATGATATGTCAGGTGACTCTGACTTTTGCATGGACAGGGTGGTTGTGTTGTATTGTGATGTCAAGTACCCTGAAAGAAGTTCACAGGAGAATCCTCATTTCCACCTTAGGTCTAGGTTTCAGGAGGCGAGACAAACCTGGGGAAATTAGGACTGATGTGCCAATATGGGGAAAGGCTCCAGCCTTCTGTGACGCAGCAGCCAATTCCTGTGTAGTAAAATTGTTTGGCTTGGAGGTGGCTTCTGGCTGATCTCGGGGTTCCAGGGTTCGTTTACTCTCATTATGCTGTTAGATTAGGGTTGCCAACTTTCTACTTGCACGAAACCCAACACCCTTGCCCCTCCCCTTCCCCGCCCCTCCTGAGGCCCTAGCCCCCACTCACTCCATTCCCCCCTTCCCCCCCCCCCCGCTTGCTCTCCCCATTCTCACTCACTCATTTTCACCGAGGTGGCTCAGGGGGTTGGGGCGGGGGAGGGCTCCAGCTGGCGGTGAGAGCTCCGGGGTGGGGCCAGAAAGGAGGGATTCAGGAGGGGGCTCCAGGCGGGGGGGTGGAGCCAAGGGCTTCAGAGTATGGGAGGGGGCTCTGGGCTGAGGCAGGGGGTGGGATGGGGTGTGGGAGGAGGTATGAGCTCTGGGCTGGGGGTGCAGGTTCCAGGATGGGGCCAGAAATGAGGGGTTCAGGGTGCAGGAGGGGGCTCCAGGCTGGGGCGGGGGGAGGGGTGCAGGGGGATGAGGGCTCTGGCTCTGGGTGTAGACTCTGGGGTGGGGCTGGGGATAAGGGGTTTGGGATGTAGGAGGGTGCTCTGGGCTGGGACCAAGGGGTTCGGAGGGTGGGAGGAAGATCAGGGCTGGGGCAAGGGGTTGGGCTGCGGGAGGGAGGCAGGCTCTGGGCAGCACTTACCTCGAGCAGCTCCCAGAAGCAGCCAGCATGTCCCCCCTCTGGCTCCTATGCAGAGGCACGGCCAGACGGCTCTGTGCGCTGCCCCATCTGCAGGCGCCACCCCTGCAGCTCCCATTGGCCACGGTTCCCAGCCAGTGTGCAGAGCCCCCTGGGTGCTCCTATGCGTAGGAGCTGGAGGGTGGACATGCCGGCTGCTTCCTGGGAGCCACACGGCGCAAAGGCTAGCAGGAAGCCTGCCAGCCCCGCTGCACGGCACTGCCAACCGAACAGCTAATGGCCCAGGCAGCGGTGCTGACCGAAGCTGCCAGGATCCCTTTTCAACCGGGTGTTCTGGTTGAAAACCAGACACCTCGTCACCCTCTGTTAGATTTGTGTCTAGCCTCAGCCTTGAATGTCTGCAGTCACTGCAGTTCCACAACCTATCAGCCCAGTCGGTCTCTCACAGCACCCTCTCAGAAGGCTGAGAAACTCTGGGCCCTGTTGGCATCTCTCTGGACCATAATGGAGTTATGAAGGTGGAAAAAAGCGATTCCTTAGCCCTGGATCTGAGGTGATCACTCCTGCTGCAGACTGAGGCTGGCTGATGAGTTGTGGCTCGTCCGTTCCTCTCTCTCCTCCCCCACACTTCTCATTCTGCTGATTTCTGTAGCAGGTTAGCAGTGACAGGGTTTAGATCTGGAGGCGAGGGGAAATCACAGGCCATGCAGCTCTGGCTGAAAGTTCAGAGGCCAGGAAACTAGGATGACCTGGAGAAGCCAATTAAAACAGAACGGGGAAGGAGCGAAGAGAGCTGGAAGGCAGGGGCGTGAAGCAATGGCAAGGAAGAGGAGACGGATGGTGGAGGATTTGGATTCTCTTTCCATCCCTGGTTGTATCCTGTTGCTCTCTCGTGCAAGTGTGCGAAAGGTGCTCTCCTGAGCCTCAGTCCAGTGCCTACGGCTACATCTACACTCCAATCAAAGTCCCACGGCACGGCACGGCACAGCCACGGCACGGCCACGGCTGGCCTGGGTCAGCTGACTCAGGCAGTGTGGGCTGTGAAACTCTGCACGGGGGTTGGGTGTCACTTGACCTGGGCTCAGACTCGGTGCCATGGGTACTGCCGTATAGATGTTCCTTTAATCACAAAATCACCTGTCTGCCTGGTGGAGACAGGTATTGGAGCCTGAAGAACAACTCGCTGTCAGCAGCTCAGATGGTGCTGTGAGGAAACCTATCTTAGGCTCTCTTCCTACTACACCTGCAACCCTGGAGAGCAAGAGAGAGGAGCCACTCCCTCCCTCCCACCTCACACACAGACACAAAATGCTAAATCAACAAGCAAAGCTGTTCCAGTCCATGCCTCTCCTGGCAGGTGTATGGGAAGAACATGAGGCCCTGACATGCAGGAGGAGAGCCTCAGGCAGAAATATATATTATATACACACACACACGTGCCAAGCTGTATTTTAGCTTCTCAAGAGATAGGTACAGTTGCCGGGGGGGTGCGGGGAGGTGTCCCAAAGGCGGGACTGCAGGAGAGAACAAGCAGAGATCAGAGCAGGAGAAGAAAGCCGGTAGAAGAGAGACAGATTTCATGCCCATCCTTCCCAAGCAAACACACACACACACACACAGAGCCGATACGTACCACCCCTCCACACACACCTTCCCTAACACCAAAGAGACTGATCCCCTGACACATGCACCTAGCCCCGCTCACCCAGACACCAGGGGTGAAATCCTGGCCCCACTGAAATCAATGACAAAAATCCCATTGACTGCAGTGGGTCCAGGATGCCCTCCCAGATACACAGTCATATACACCAGACCCAATCACCATGTGCACACAGCACAGATATCCATCCAAAAGAAACAGCTAGGATTTTCAAACTAGAGTCGTCCAGGCCCCAGGATATATTACTTAACAGGTATATTCATTCCTGTGACCTGCCCATGCACAAAACTAGAGCTAGTCCCAATGTTGGTTTGGAATGATATTCATTATCCATTGAGCCCAAAAAATCAGAAAATCCTTCATGAACTGATCCCAATTTCCATGCACTTATTCATTCTGCCAAAGCATTTCCTAAAGAGTTACAGTGCAAATTTCCAGACAAGTTGTTTGCAAAACTTCTCACTTTTAACTGTTGTTCTGCAATTGGTCAGCCTACGGCTGATGGCAGTGTTGTGCTCCCCTACTCGTTGTTTGGTCTCATTTTAAAAAAAGTTTGTCAAACAACAAATTAAGTATTTTAGACATGAATGTTCAGAAGTCAACTTAGGAGATGCCCTGAAATTTCCCCCAACACACAGCAACAGTTGGGATATGGATAAACATGAATCACGGATAAATGCACTTGGCACTTTTGATCATAGTAATATTAGTGAATAAAGAGTGGGTCACACTCTGAAAAGGGCGCTGTATTTATAGTGTCGTTACACTGCACTCAGTGTAATTGTTACACTACATCAAAGTCACTTTGATACAAGTACCGTGATTTGGCTTTTCATTATGTAACTACCATTAATTCATATAATCAGAACCTCAATGACATGACTGCTTTACTTAGCACCCCCCGGGTGCATTTAATACATACACCAATAGAATCCAGCTTTATTAACTACATCCTGTTTACAATGTATTTATTCTCAATCACTTGGTGACCTTTCTGGTTGTAGGAATTAGTGGTAATTACAGGTAGCAAAAAATGCACAACCACAGTGTAACTACACTGTAATTATCAGAGTGTGTGACCTAAAAGGGGTTGTGTGTGTGTGTGTGTGTGTGTGTAAGACATTCCCTTTCTCTTCTATATATAAATATGGATAGATCTCTCTCCGTGGGTGTAATTATAGATCTATATAATTTACACACAGACACGCTGTACAAGAATTTTACAATGCAGATACAGTAGTAGGTGGTTCAGGGAAGCAAGGAAAACGATAAACTATATTTAAAACATGATCGTTAGGCAGAGCATTTGACACCTCCGGTATCAAGAGATACATTTGCACTGAAATAATATCCTATTTGCTAATAATCCAAATGTGCATTTCCCAGAGCCTGAGCAGACGCAGCAAGCCTTCGAAAACGGCCGAGAAAGCATCCCGGCCTGTCAATTAATAGCAGAGAGGAGCAGGCTGTGCTCAACATAGTAAACAAACAGTCCAAATTCTTCCAAGAGATGGCTGGGTATTAAACTGCTGACTCAGACGTCTCATAATGTAAAGCAGCCGTCAGAATAGCACTTTAAAAATCTCCTCTTTATTACAAGAATCAGAGAAGGTGGCAGCAGGAGCACGCACGGTAAGTATCACCGCTAACAAACGCCTTCATCAAATATGTCTGGTGCATGCGGATGTGTGAGGTGAGCGTGTGTCTCTATCAAATGTTTCTGGCAGAGGCATTTAGAGGCAAGACATTCTAAATACCTGGTCGCTGCTGCTCTTTGTAAGGCCGTAACAAAAGGCGAGATCTGAAGGTGCCATTAGCGGCATGCTGAAGCAAGCGCGGCCTGGCTGTCACACGTCACTCCAATCCCAGGGCCAGCGGGGCTTTAGAGTTCGTTCCTTTAATCAAACATGGGATAAAAGAGACATCTTGGCTCGCTTCCAACAGCCATCTGGCCTCCGGGCTGCCAGGCTGGGGTTTCCAAAGCCACCTCTGGGATTTGGGATGCCAGGAACCAGGCATCCGAATCTCCTAGGCAGCCTTGAAAATTTCAGCCTTTGGTGCTTACAGTTAACCAGGCATCTCACAGACAGGTACAGCACAATGGGCTAATACCACCCCCTGTGCTGGCTGCTCTCTCCATTCAGAGTGGACAAGACCAATCGGGCCCAGCTGCGTGGACGGAGGGGGGGAGCAGGGTTCTGCCATGGAGCAGGACATTGTCCACGGTCTCCCACCTCCGGCTAATAATCTGTGACCCGGCCCTCCATAGTTCTCTAGGCTGCAGTCAGCACTGTAGGACCAGGTGGAAGACCAGGGTGTGGGGTGTAAATAACTTCTGCCGCTTGCAATGCCATCAAACAGGCTTCCTCACCTGGATTCTCTTGTGAGAACATCACACTACGGCAGCCCTAATGGTACCCAAGATTTGCCCCTCGTGCAGCTCCCCTGGCAGCAGCAATGGATGGAGCATCAAGAGGGGTTTTGGATTAGATGACAGGATGGTAAAACCCCAGCACTTGCCTAGATTAGAGCTTCCCATAATGCTGCCACCAGAGAGCTGCAGTGGAAAGCTACCAACCTGGACAGGGCAGCAATGCGCAAGCATGCATTGTGGCTGTGTCACACACTCCTACAATAAGAGCATGGTTTTCTTTCTAGGCACACATACTGCTCCGTGGACATACTGTGCAGGGTCACCAGGAGAGTCAGCATGGTCTTTTCCATGGCATTTTCCGTGACTGACAACTTCCTCTCTTCCCAGTTCATCCTCAATCCAAGCCCCAGCTTCACCCACAAAGAACGGTCTAAACCAACCTGTGAAACTCACTGCTGCTTGATAAGACTGTGGCAAAACTAGTTTAGCACATTAAGAAAATTTACATGGGTAAGAGTAGCATATGCAGTTACTCTGATTGGAATAAAAATTACAATCGTTATTCAATCCTATTGCTTCAGGGCTTGTGCTGATTAGCACACAGGACATACCTCCCTTGCCCCTACTACGGAATAGATTTGCACAGTAAGGTTCCGTGTGTGGGGAGCGGGGGGAAGGGGTAGCAGTGGGGCCGGGGTTGTGTCTTCCTCTGAAGGCTTTGGAACTGTCCACCGTCAAAGCTCGGCTAGAGGGCACTTGTCTGTTAGGATATGGCAATTCCTATGTATGAAATGAAGAGGCAGTTTCCAGATCATTGTCTGGCCTACTCCTGGCTGGTACTAACGTAACACACCGGCATAGAATATTATATCCCCTTTTAGAGGTTAGTCCACTTGAGGATAACAACATACTACTGCTACCAGAGTTACTCCTTTAGTTCAAGTGATAGAGGTCTGTGCTGCAGCTCTGAAGGTTGATGGTTCAAACCCTGCTGATGACCCATAAAGGAGGCACCATAGAAGTATTAGTGGAAAGCATATATATTGCTATTCCAGCCTCAGCAAGTCATACCTTCAAGCCTGCTTTATTCCAGGCTCTCAACAGAGCCTGCATGCTCCCAGCATTGCAAGCACTAGAAACTTTGCAGCTTTCCTCCTAATTTATTCATGAAGGTACAAGGGCCTTGCCAAGTTCATCCCAACTCAACTCATGCAAAAACCCAAAGCCTGGAATGTTCCAAACAGCATTTAACTAGCAACAGGTGGCAGGGGTTCTGCTACTGCAGACTACGATACAACTCCGGGAGGAAAAGGGAAAGAGATACCACCGTATGAAGTCAGTCCAGAGCAGGCTGGCCTGCAGCTGTCTCTTCTGTGGCTTCAGGGCCTCCCACTGGGATACAGAGAGTCAGCCAGCAGCAGAAAGGGTTTGAAACACATCCGCTATGGGGAGCTGTTTGCAATTGACATTCAGTCGGCACAGAGATGGATAATTAGGCTTGGAAGGATTCGATTTTTATCATTAAATGTCAGCTAACGTTGCTTTTACTGTACACACTAAAACAGACAAAAATATATTTCCATCAATGATAATGGAAATTTACAGACAGGCAAAGAAAGAAAAATGCTACCTGAGAACTTTTAGGGTTTGATTTAAGGATATTTACTTGGTATATTTTGGCATGTGAGGTTGACAATCCGTGTTTTAACAATTATAAAACTTTTTGAATCTCAGTGTCTACTGGCGTTAAATAATTTTCATCAGATCTCCCCATTGTCTGACCTGCCCCCATCATTTCCAACCACTCTGAAAATGTAAATAGATAAAAAAATTAAATGCTTAAAATAAACAGGAATATTATCTGGCGAAATTATAAAAATGTAAGAATCGAACGCTGCTGAGCCTTTGGATAATGTAACATGGACATATCAAATCCAAGATGGTTAGCCAGTTCTCTCCCACCCATGCACAGGCCGTGTTGAAATGAAGAGGATACATGCAGCCTTGCAGAGAAAATATTCACCCATTTGTCCAGCATTTTCTGGGCCCCGGTTACCACTCACACTGGTAAAACGCAGTACCACATTTGGCATCCTCCAGACCAAGAAAATGTTCACCTGGCAGAGCTGTTCTTTTTCATCAAAGAATCAGAGGATAGTTTAGGGCAGGGGTACACTGGGAGGAGGAGGAGCTGGCTTGGGGATTTTCTCCCACCTTTCTCCAGAGTCCCAGTGGGCAGCATTAGGACTTTGTCAATATCCCATTTTAGCCCAGGTGAAAGAGGAAAGGCACAGAGGCAGGGAAACGAGATAAAGCAGTAGCTTCCAGGCCAAGCCTTAGCACAGGGCTTCTCAAGCTCTTCCCTACCAGGGCCCCCCCAAGGACCCCACTCCCACCTACCCAGGATTTTTCTCCCATTTAGCACTATGGGAAGGGAAGGGTGGTCTTGCCATTTGTTTGCAAACCTTCCCCCCTCCCCCACTGCCCCAGGGGCCTATGACCCACTGTCATTTCCACTTGATTCATAGACCTGCTGGATCTGAGTGTGCATGGACACCTCATAGCACAACGAGGCCCTGATCCAAGCCTCTAGGTTCTACCGTAATACCAATAATAATAGGAGGTCTGGTGCCTCTGGCTTAGGGCAGATCTGAAAGAGGGTTATAGGACATTCCTCAGACACAAGCACTTCAATTAATTGCAGAGAGAACCTTGCAGAGAGCACATAGGGGTTCTGCTATGCTTGATCTCTGTCAGACTCTGCCACTCAAAGGGGAAGGATTTGGGGACAGAGGGACAGGCCCATAGTCCCATTCCCAGAGATGGCCTGTGGGTTTCACAAGAGATCACTATGTGTTGGGGTCACCTCACGTGCAGCCCATGTCTGAATCTAGTCACTCTGAGTTCCAGCACCTCTGAACATTGTCCTGTGAGAGAGGCTAGGGGGGAACTGGAAAGAAAGCAAGTAACTAACCCGACACTCCCTCCAGCTTAGAGTCCACAGACAGGCAATAGTCCCTGTGCAGGCCGTTACAAACAGCAACAATGGCTCTTGAATAAATTCAGTGGAACAAAAAAAAGGTGAAAAAAAACATCCAGAGGGTATATTTGCGTGCATGGAACTGGCTGAGTTAAATTATTGGCCAAGTTTCTAACAAAGCATGGTCTAGTCATGGTCAGAGCAGGGTACTGGGTATTAAACTCACTGGCTCTAGTCTCAACTCTACAATCATCTCACTATGGGACCTTCTTTCTGCAAGTCATTTAACAGATCTGTGCTTCAGTTTCCTCAACTATAAAATGGATATAATAATTCATATCTGTTTTTGTAAAGCGCTTAGAGATTCACTAATGAAAGGTCTTATAGAAGTGCAGTGTTTGTGTATATGCATATGCGCACCTGTGTACATGTGTGACCATGATTGATAAATCGTGAATAAACTGAAAAACATGGGATAAGTGGTATTAATTTTGCAGCTTCAAACTTTTCATCTGCACTCTGCCTTCTAATCTAACTCCGTCGGGTCAACTTCTAACATTCCAGCAGGTTCAACACAGCTGCCGTTTAAAAGAAATCTACTTACAGTCTAAAAATATCCCAAACTCATGCCATAAATAACTTTATACCACAACATAATGTATTCCATAGCTCTTTTGTAGCTATAATCTTTCCCCCCTCACACCCACACATGCACCCTCTGTAACAGATAGAGAAATATTCTAATCTTGATAAAGAGGGATTTCTATGTATATTATTATATTATCAAGATGGGATGAAATTCATCCCTGTGCAAAGGGCCAACACAAAAATGGGCTTAAGAGGTGCATTTTATACAGGGGTGAATTTTGCCTATTTAGAGTACAGACCACCAGGGAACCTGCAGTACATATATCTAACTGTGCTGGTGATACAGGGCACCTATCCCCAGCCAGAAATGACTGGATAGCGTCTCCTGAGAGGGCTTGCATGTAGTTACAATCATATCCATTTGAGCTGCAATTGAAAATTCAGCAGCATTAATAGATGGAATGGGCCTATGTTTAAAGCCCAAGTTTAGGGGTCAGAAGTTTTTGTGTCTCTTCCTCACTCTGCCATTCAATCTGTGGGTAACTTTAGGACAATCACTTAGCCACTCTGTGCCTCAGTTTCCCCATCTGTAAAACAAGGATACTATCACCTGCCAGTATTCAGGCTTAATTAGCTTGCTAAGTGCTCCATCAAAACTGCTATAGGAGAGCACAGTATTATCAAAGGTACTATATATTTGGGTTGGAGGGGGATGTGTTGGCTATTAAGACATGATCAATGGGGCTGAAGAAAGGCAGCAGAAGAGAAAACTCTGCGCTGGCAATTCTTGTTCAACGTGTCTAATACACATAATGGCACAGGAACCCTTGAATTATGGCACCGGCTAGAGGCCCCAGCTGAGATCTGGGCCCCATGGTTAGGGTGACCAGATGTCCCGATTTTATAGGGACAGTCCTGATATTTGGGGCTTTTTCTTATATAGGCTCCTATTACCCCCCACCCCCGTCCCGATTTTTCACACTTGCTGTCTGGTCACCCTACCCATGGTGCACAGCATAATGCGTACACATGTCTATGCCCCAAAGAGCTTACAGTCTAAACAGACAGCAGAGGGTGGGAGAAAGGGAGTGTTGTTCTCCCTGTTGTACAGATGTGGATCTGAGGCACAGGGGAGATTGGGTAATTTGCCCAAGGTCAGACAGAGAGTCAGTGGCAGAGGCGGGGACCAATTTCAGATCTCCTGAGTCCACAGGCTGGCGCTCTAACCACAAGAGCATCTTGCGTCTCACTTGGCCCTTCCACTGATTGCACTAGATGGGCTAACAGCAGGGGCTGCACCCAGGTACTTGGCACCCACTTCCCCTGTGAAAACAGAGAGCAGGGAGGGACATGCCTGTCCAAGAGGGAATGTCAGTCACGCTGTGTCTGGAGGGCTGCACCCCACACCCTACCCTGAAGCCCTCATCTCCAAGCATCTGCAGCTATAGCAGTTCGCATGGAATTCTGCGTCCTTTTGCCTGCCAGAGTGTGGCGCTAAATCCCTTTGCTCTCTCTCTACCTGTCTTCTCGCTCCCAGTCCCCGGGGGCGAGGCACAGGGTAAAGGTGGTCAGTGCTCATTCCCCAGCTCTGCTATGGAAATAATGGCCTTTTTACACTGGGCAACCTCCGCTTTGCCCCCTCTTCGACCCCAGGAATAGTGCATTATGGGGGGGGAAGAGGTGAGTCAGGTTAGTGCCACCTGCTAACGCTCAGCCTCCCTTTGCCCTCCTGGAAGGTTTAATCCCTTCACCGCTGGGGAGAAAGGCCTCTGTTTTATTGATATATGCATACATAAAATGCAGGCAGTTCTGGCAAGGGAAAGATTAATTCCATTAAAGAAGGAGGAGGGATGCAATAGAGAGAGACTTCAGGAGGGGAGAGAGGCTGAGGGGCTGATTGTTGAGGGGTGAATAGACAAGACACTTGATATGATTCACTTACTGAGACAGACTGGCATGACCTGTGAAGCTTAGATCCTGATCCAGAATCCAATGGGGTTCAGATTCAGGCTTTTGATTTGGCCCATTATAGAGATAAGGAACCAGCCATCTTTCCCAAAGATCAGGCGTGTTCAGAGGTGGGAGTTTGGCTGAGACCCATCTTTGGGTTTTCATCCCCTTACTGAATAGCTGGTGGGTGGCTCAGAGGTCTGGCCAGCACTGCTGTGCGGGAGACTCAGCTCCAGAAAAAATGGGCGTGCCTCTTCTGGAACCCCTCAATGGAGGCTGAACACACAGGACATAACCAGATACAGTTGTGGAAAGCTCCTGCTGGAGAGGACAAGGCAGGGCTCAGAGCAGGAGGAAAAGGCAGTTCTAAGCACGTAGGCTATGGTTGCTTAGGCACGGGTGGCGTCTCTAAATTCTCTATTCCCGGTGATCCAGCGCAACTCTGAACCCTGCCCAGAGCCATTTCTTCATGGTTACAGAGAACACCGCTTCAGAGAGCGCCGCAACCTACCACTGTGGGATGTGGACTCGGAGTAGGTCCCTCTAACCTCACTTCTGCTTGCTGGTGATGCCTTAAAGGGCAGTGAGAGCAGCTCAGGAGGTTGACCTCTCCGGTCCCCTTCAGATATGCAGCCAAACGGTTGGAAATCCAGCTGGAGCCGGTCTGAATTATTTGGCGCTCTGGGGGTAGCAAAGCGCATGTGAGCACCTTCCACTCTCAGCAGCCGGAGCCCAGACAGGCAGAAGCGAAGCAGAACTGAACCTCATGAAGAAAAGTTCCATTCAGGTAACCGGAAGGGTACCTTCACTGAACTGTGCAAATAGCTGGCAGGGCCTTTCATTGTCACATGACATCACTCCTCCCGGCTTCATTTTGGATCACTGACCGGAACAAGACAAACCCCCACAAAAAAGGCTGTTCTTGAGTTAAATCCTGGCCTATCCAAACTCACACCCATTTTTGCACCCCTCTTCATCCTGCCTAGAGTTGCCAACTTTGTAATATTTAAAAACCGGACCCTCCAGCAGGAGTGCCGGAACCTTCCCTGCCCTGCCTCTGCCCCACGTCTTCCCCCTCAAGACACCACCTCTGCCCCGAGGCCCCACCCCCATTTTCTCCTTTCCCCCCCACCCCAGTCGCTCACTGCTTTTCCCCTTTCTCCCGCCACTCCCTTCTGCCCAGGTCGGAAGGGACTCACGTGCAGAGCCAGGGCTGAGAGCTGCAGCCACCTGACGCAGGTAGGAGGCCACCCTGGCTGAATAGGGACTGGTGTGTGTGATGAACCAGTGCCTTCCCGCCTCCTCTGCTTGCAGTAACCGGACTGTGGGTGTCCAGTTAGTAGAACTGACCAGACACTGTCAAGTCCCCTTTTTGACCAGACTCTCTGGTCAAAAACCAGACACCTGGCCACCCTTCCTGCCCCACATACCTGGGAAAGCTTCTCGGACAATACATGCTAATCTCCCCACAACCACACCTATTCGAGGAATCATTCCACTACTAATGCCCACAGCCTGTCGTATCTTGCACTGTGTGTTTTCCCTTGTGCTTTTAGAATGCTGGGATTTGTCATTTGTTTGCAACACCCACAGGGCTGCCCCATAGGCACAGGGAGGAACTATGGAAATGAGGAATAGTTATAATGACTCAGACTAGATGTCCTTTTACACCATACACACACTCTAGTGCCACCACAAGTTATTGGGCTCAAGACAGGAATCACTGAGTGAAATTCTGTGGCCTGTGTTCCACCAATCAGACTAAACCCGTGGTTTTCAACCTTATTTCATTTGCAGATCCCTAAACATTTTCAAATGGAGATGCGAACCTCTGCGGACCTCCAGGGGTCTGCGAACCACAGGTTGAAAACGACTGAACTAGACAATTACAGTCGTCTCGAGAATCTATGGCCTGGTTTGCACACAATTTTTGCATTGATATAACTATATTGGGTCTGAGTGTCATTTCTTTACCAAACTATTTATAGCAATACAACCCCTAGTGTAGATGCAGTTGTACCAGAATAAAGGTGTCTCGTATCAGTATAAATTATTTGCATTCCCCTGTGGGAGTAGCCATACCAGTATAGGCACTTTTATACCAGTATAATTGCATCCGCACTAGGGGAGTTGTTTCACTTTAATTACAGTAGTATAAATAAAGCAGTAGAACTTTTTCCCTGGAGGCAAACGAGGCCTTAGATTCAAGCTACAACGTCTGGGCTCATTCACATCTGGGGTTTCAATCCACTCTGCTGTACAGACCGGAACCAACTGCACAGTTCAGCTTCAGATCCAAGCTTCCCCAAACATTGGAACGGTGTGGATGTGGAAAGGGATTTGGACCCATTGTTACCAAGTCCCAGCAATCTCTGGAGAAAACCCCCACTTTATCCAAACCTATCCAGGGCACGTATGGAAAGGTGTCATAAAATCAGTCAATGAAATGTGATGTCACAAATGTAACTGAATGATGCATATGTTCACCAGCCCCCCCTCACACTTGATATCTCCGTTGGCCAATGTTGAATTATAATGGAACATACACAACTATATGAAACATGCATAAATAACCCAAGCATGCATTTTTAATTATGGAATCCTGATAACTTTCCCACTCCTAACAAAATCAAAATGAATTAAACTCAAGTAGCTGTCAGTGGCATAAAAAACATCTCATCATTTAAATAGCAACATGAAACGTACGCCTGAATTGCAGTATGGCTGGGACAGTTTGTTGTAATGATGCCGATTAACATATCTATCCATTTAATAGTTTCCAATGCAGAAGGAGATAGCAGCTCGGGTGATATCCAAATGGAAAGCAGGGTGAGAAGAAAGAAAGAAAGAAAGAAAGAAAGAAAGAAAGAAAGAAAGAAAGAAAGAAAGAAAGAAAACAATAAAATGCATCACCAGGGAAGTCGCGGGACCAAATCAAGGGGAAAATTTCAGACAAATGATCAGCAAATACCTCCTGCCAGTGAGCTCTATTAGACAGCAAGATGTCCCCAAGGTATGGAGTAGACGCTCCATTGCTTGGGACGTTCAGAACACACAGGATAGGAGAACTAAATAATATATGGCTGGGAACAGTCGGACAGTAGCAGAGACAGTTGACTAGATGCAGACACCTTTTTCCCCAGGAGACACTAAGGAGGCTGAGTTCAGCTGGGATGCTGGAGTTAACGGTCCCCAGACTTAGCTGTCCAAGGGCAGATGGAAGGGAATTCTCAGTGTAGGGGCCCTTGGCTCTGGAGTTTGGATGGTTGACCTATAGGACATGGTGCAAGAGCCATCTTGGATACCATGGGGATGA
Source organism: Trachemys scripta elegans (assembly GCF_013100865.1). Taxonomy (NCBI): domain Eukaryota; kingdom Metazoa; phylum Chordata; order Testudines; family Emydidae; genus Trachemys; species Trachemys scripta. The sequence continues at coordinate 7,885,374 of NC_048298.1, read as the reverse complement.
GCCCGGTGTGCCCTGGACTAGGTGTACCCATCTTTCAGTGCTCCCTGGAGACCTCTTGCAGCCCAGCCTAGTCCTCGGTGCTTTTAACCCAGGCGCTCCGGGATGTATGCTCACTAGTACTTTGTCCAGTCTAGTTTTAACACTGCAGGCAATTAGGCGCCCACCCTGACTGTCTATCCATCCACGTTAGATATTTCCCAGGGGTCCCAACACCATGTTACCTACGAGCCACTTTCCTTGAGCTACTTCCTATTCTACAGCCGACGTGAGTGCGCCATTGAGAAATCTGTCCCTGGCTATTCCCACCAGCAATCATGCCTTTGCTGGGTGAAAAGCAGCAGCATTTTACATATTTGTTAATGTTTGTAAATCAATGGCAAAATGGACAATATTGCATTTGCAAAAAAAAAAAAAAAAAAGCGCTTCTGGGGATATCATGAAGAATTCAAGTCAAAGGAAAAACAATTGCACCTGCCTTGGAGACTATCTTCCACCAGTTTCGCTGATTGAGAAATTTGTTTCCTCCATGCAGTTGTAACACACGGTACTAAAATAAAGAACAACGTCTGAAGTTGTCACAGACTCTATTCTCAATTGCACACAGACTGGATACAGCAGCCAAGGATGGAGTCACTAGGGACACCAATACATTCCCCATGGCAAGCTCATTATCTCCAGCACCAGCTCCCTCCTCAGAAACTGTCCCAGGGCCCGTAACTAACTTGGATCCACACAAAGCATTTTTAAGGTGAAACTCTAGTCTATGCTGGAGACACTGTAGCTTTAACAGAGTAAGGGAGCGAGAGAGGAAGGGAATATGCTGCATAATAGGAGAGCAATGAAATTAATGGCAAATAAGTTTAAATATCTCCTTTCATTGATTCTAATCTCAGAGCATTTGTGTTAACGTGTGGAACTGGCTGTTGCAGGGATTTAGAGAGTCAAATGTTGTTGGTGGGTTTTAACGAGGGCTGGATCATGGAACAATAACATTCACATGAACACATACTTCACGGTGCAAACTGACCCCTGCAAGAGTGTCAGGAAGGAATTCTGCATAGATTTGTATATTCCAAGGCCAGAAGGGCCTGTTGTGATCATCCAGTCTGACCTCTTTTCTTCAACAGGCCAGAGAACATTCCCAGAATAATTCCTTTTGAATTAGAGCATAGCATTTACCAAAAAAAATAAAAATAAAAAATCCAGTCTTGATTTTAAAATTGCCCGTGGTGGTGAATCAATCACCACCCTTGATAAATTGTTCCAATGGTTAATTACCCAAACTGTTAAAAATGTACATCTTATTTCCAGTATGAATTTGTCTCGCTTCAACTTCCAGCCACTGGATCTTCTTGTACCTTTCTCTGCTAGACTGAAGAGCCCATCAGCAAATATTTGTTCCCATGCAGGTACTTACAGGCTGTGATCAAGTCAGCCATTAACCTTCTCTTTGTTAAGTTAAATAAATTGAACTCTTTGAGTCTATCACTGTGAGGCATATTTTCTAATCCTTTAACCATTTTCGTGGCTCTTCTCTGAATCCTCCCCTTATTAACGTCTTTCTTCAATTGTGGGCACTGGTATTGGATACGCTATTCCAGGAGCGGTTACACCATTGCCAAATACACAGCTTCTTCCTTTACCATGTCCAGCATGACAATGAACTAAACATATAATCTTGTGGTTAAGGCACTGGACTGGGTCTCCGGAGACCTAGTTCAATTCCATGCTCTGCCACAACTTCCTGTGGGACCTCAGGCAAGTCACTTCGTCTCTCTGTGCCTCTGTTCCCCATCTGTACAACGGGGATAATAGCACTGCCCTACCTCACAGGGGCATTGTCAGGATAAAGCCATTAAAGACTCTGGTGCCCAGAAACTATAGTAATAAAGCTATGTATGTGCCATTGATCGGCAGCATGTAGAGAACCTAGCTCAATGGGGCGCTGATCTTGGTTGTGTCACAAACCACGGCCAAGATTTTCAAGAGATCGGCACTGGGCACAAACTAAAAATCAGACCCCTTTGAAGCGTTCCAGGTTGATCACCCAAAATCCCCGGTCACCCATGAAAAACTTGGCTAACCACAATAGGGAGTGGGGCTACCTGAGAAGGGGATCACTTTCCTTTGAAGAATGAACGAGCAACCAGAGCAGTATGCTAGACTTGACAGACCAGTCATTGCCGGGTCATAAGAGGAGCATAACAGATTTTCACCAAAAGATTTCAAATAGAAGTGCTTCCCTTCCCCCTCCCCCTTTGCATTAGTTTCCCTGTCATATGCAAATATTAAATCATGGCATAAATTAGAGAGCGGTTTATTTATTTAAGTAGCGTGAATTCATCTCGCCTTTTAAAAAGAAATACATTTGCGGGGCTGGGGGAGAAAGAGACACTTCAGCTTTGTTAAACAATACCCCCCCCCAAAAAAAGCCACTTGAAAAAATGCTGCTGCGAAACACCCCATTATCAGGAGGTGTTTAAAATGCGGAGAGTAGGTTTGAACTGAAGCACGACTGTCAGATAGAATGGGGGCCAGAAGGGTAAAACACAGCCATCATAACCTTTATTACTTCATTTTTGCGAAGCCATTAACCCATAGGAGGGACCACAGATGTGCCCCAGCAACAGCAACTGGAGTGAAATTCAATCCTCGCATCAGAACCTAATTTATGATCAACCTGCCAGGAGGAGATGGGGGGCGGGGGGGAGTCGGAGAGTGGCATTTCCGCATGGCAATATTGCAAGGAGACAGAAAGCAGCACATTTGGGGTGAGAAGAGTGTGCGTTAAAATCTTTCTCCAACCCCGTACTTACCCCCACACACAACTGGAGCAGATGTGGATGGAGGCAGCGCTGCTGTTGGTAAAGGGCCTTCCTGAGCGATGTCAACTCCTACGGGCAGGTGAACATCACAGAGATCCCCGTTTAGTGCTACTGAAAGAGGAATAAAAATGATCTAGAGAACTCAGCTGAGATCAGGACCCCAGCGTTCTAGGCGCTGTGCGGACATATAGGGAGAGACAGTCCCGGCCCTGAAGAGCTTACAGTCTAGACAAGACAGGGTGGGTGGGGAAACAGAGGCATAGAGAGGGAAAGGGATTTTCCCACAGTCACATTGCAAGACAGTGACAGAGCAAGAAACAGAACCCAGGTCTCCTGAAACTCAGTCTAGTGTCCCATCCATTATGTCAGGTTGGCTTTATTCCATCTACTCTCCGTGCCGGTGTCTCTTCTTCCACATTATCTCCCATATGCAACACCCATCCAGCTCGGTTTGTCAGGCCACTCTGGGTGCCCCCTGTGCCGTAAGCATCATGTGACCATGTGGCATCTTCACAGCTTGATGCATCATCACCACCACCACCACCCAGGGATGCTGTGTTACAATCAACCATCAGAATAAATTCACAGCCTTAATTGGTCTACAGGCTAGAAGCCTGATCCCAACAAGGTGCTGAACACCTCCTGGGAGATGCTGAGCATCCTGCACTCCGCCTGACTTCACGGGGAGCGAAGGGTGGCTCGTCACCATAGGCTTGGAGGATGTAGGAGAGGCCAATGGGTATTGGGACTGTCCCAGCTTTTTAACTGGCTGCATTGTCACTGGCACCCTGGGTTGCTGCGGACATTGTGACTTCCACAGAATCTATTTCTCTTTTAAAGGCACCCCTAAGTATTCTTCCTGATCTTTTAGCAGATTAAAGTACATTTGTAATGACAAAGGGAATCAATCATTTACAGGTGTATGCATGCTATGTTGTTGACAGGACTTCTTGCTTTCACAGCCATGTAAGTTTCATGCTGCTCAACGTTTTCCTAGGCAGGGCACTACTACTGAGGTTTCACATGCCCGTAGGCCGAGGCTGGGTGGGTTATTGTCACTGGGTGATCTCACAGCAGTCACACTAAACTCCTTCATACTCAACTCAGTAACGGCACGTGCATAATGTCAGGGATGCTTAAATCGACTCCAGTCAACTGGCTCCCGGTCCCGTCACACATCCAGCCTCCACAGATTGGAAGAGCTGCCCAGACATCTCGCTTTCTCAACCACGTCAATGCAAACACGAGGATCCCGTTGCACTGCAGAACCCGCCAAAGATAAGATTAAAATCCCCAAACCCTCTAGGGAACCACATCAGGACCCTTGCACACAGCTTCAATGCGGAGGCTCAATGGAAAGCCACGTGGAAAGTTTTGACACTCAAAACAAACAGTTCGTCGTTGACCCTGCCAAGGAACCACCGGGTTTCGATTTCTGTTAAAGTCTGGTGCAGACTGAATCGCATCAAGACATCTCCTGGGAGATGTGGACAAACCCTCTTTAATTGGAAAATGAGGCAAACCCCTGCATGCAACTGTGGTCACTAGGCACAAAGGATGGAGCACATCATAGCTGATTGTCCCCTTTGTTCTTTGGCTGGGGCTCTAAAGGACATTCACCACCTCACTGCTGCAGCAACGTACTAGCTATCAAATCTAGATATACATTTGTAATTGTTGCTCCACCCAAGCCATACAAAAGAAGAAGAACTGGGGTGAACAGAGAGTCTGTAGCAGATCAGGGAATTGAATCCAGGCCTCCTAAATCCTGGGCTGATGCCTTAACTACTGGACCACCCAGCAGTCTGATAACCATGGGATTGAAAGCTTGTCTCCACAGTACAACTTTAATGCACACTAAGGAATTTTTTTAGTACATGCCAGTACATGAGCCAGTTAGTAACACACTGGTGCACCTTAGATCCACATCCCTCTAGAATCCTAGATTAGGGATGGAAGAGACCTCAGGAGGTCATCTAGTCCAATCCCCTGCTCAAAGCGGGACCAACACCAACTCAATCTAGTGGGCATTGCTACAGTGTGTAGACAAGCCCAGAGAGTCAAGATGAGAGGAAGACAAAGGAATATCCAGAGGTAGCAAATGGGTGGAGACTCCAAAGGAGGAGCCAGTGGACAACATAACAGTGAGGAAGGAGACCTGAAATGACAGAACATCCTGAGGAGACAAGGGCAAAGGAAGTTCAGGTAAGGAGGCAATGGACTCTCTGTAAAGAGATAAAGGGGATGAGGGCAGCCTAGACATGTCCACAGGAAATGAGGACAAGGACATTTGAGGTGATGAGGTCACACACTGTCCATAGGAGACAAGAGGCATGACACTACAGCACACGGAAAAGAAGAGAAAAGTCAAGGCGTAAGTTACCTTCAAGGAGACAGTAGGCCGTACCCTAACCCCAAAGTGAACATTTGGAAAAGTTCAATTCCTTTCTAAACCCCCTTTACTCTTCCCTTCCATAATGCCCTCCCATTCTCCCCACTTGCCATTTTTCTTCCACCACTCCATGTCCTGGATGGGATCGAAGGCAGAAGAGCTGAGGAAAAGGCTGTCCTCCCAGCACGACAGGCAGCAGTCAGTGCTGTGAAGCATACAGACAGCAAGGTTTCCAGCCCACTCCCACTGGCCACAATGGAGTTGCACCTGCTTAGATCAAGGTTGAATTGAGTCCACACCATTTGGATGGTTTAAACAAGCACCCAATTAAATCAATCTTCCAGCTACTGTTGGACCATCACTAGTTTCAGCTTCTGCAATACATTCATACATAATACTTAGCATTTTGTAACCTTTCGGTCTCTAGGCACTTCTATACAGTTGGTTAGAATTATTAACCATCCACCTTCGCCGCCCCCCCTTTTTAACTAATGGGGAAACTGAGTAACAGAAAAGTCTAATGACTTGCCCAGGGTCACACACTGAGTCAGCGCCTGTTACTCCCACTCCAGTGCTTCATTCCCCTCGTAAAATCAGAGAGGGGCCAGAGCCAAAACCCTGGATCTGAACTTCACGGGAGTTCGAATAAGGATTCAACGTTAGTCGCTCGAGCCAGTCTCTGTTTAAAATTCAGCACTGGGTTTGGAAACAGGATAATGACAACGATCAGTCAGTCCTGGAGGAGGAAAGTGGGAGGAAGCATATAGAGTGGATTCTGTCAGGAAACAAAAACAAACAAATAATAACTGGGCTCCCTACAGACAATTAAGCAGCAGTTAATGAAATCACCTGCTACCAACAGGACTAACAAAACAGAAAATAAGTCACGTCAGTGCCTGCCAGTACATCCCTGGCACCGGGAAAGGGGCCTGATGGCGGATACAAATTTAGTGCCAGTGATATCATCTTGCTTAGAGGGGCCTGCATGCCGCAGAGCACAAAAGGGCAACGCTGCCATCACAACATTTAAGAGGACGGTGCCTGGGATTTCCTTATCAGGGAAGAGAGCAGCATAAATGAGCTGGATCACAGGATGGGAGATAGAAACAGGTGGGGGAGCCTGCAAAGCTGGGTCATGACGAAAATCATGGACTTGGGGAAGCAAGTCTCTCTTTTTATGTTATTAATTAACAGTGCGATATGGCGGTGTAATGAGTTTGTGGTCATTTATGGACTTCACGATTGTCACTGCTGCACACCACTCCGATCACTGCAGCAACAGCAAGGATAGAACTCGGATCCTCCTATTCCACCGGCCCTCCCCTCCCAGCTTGAGCTGAAGGGGAATCTCTGTTAGCAGTATAAGGCAAATGACACACACATGAACAGTGGTGATTCCGTCTCGCCGAGGGAGGTGGTGCACATGCAGGTTAGCCACTGTGTTGCAAAGTTAAAAACAGAAAGAACAATTTATAAAATGTAGCCTTTCACTGTTTGCCCTTTGCAGCTACTTTTTGCACATCATTCGCAGTATTGCCAAACCCAAACATTCAAGAATCATGAGTTTGGCCTGAAAAAATTGAGAGTTTGGCTTAAAAATCAGATTTTTTTAAAACCATTTTTGGCTTCCCTTCCGGTTTTTGAACCATTAGGTTTCATATTTTCAAGCTTTTCTCCACAACCAGGAACCCTAGAAACTTTGTTCTCCCCTTTCAAATGAAATCTGAGAGTCTGACATAATCTTATGACTCCAGGAGCTGGGGCTTTAAGAAAAACACCAAATATCATTTCAAATAAAATCTGCATGATTCACTGCATGATTCACCTTAGACAGAGAAACCAGAATGGTAAATTTTAACCTTCCGATCTTTTCATACACTGCCCCAATGCTGCTTCTATTCCACATGTCCATTCAACCCTGGGGAAAGTAATTGGTTTTTGAAGGACAAGAAAACGTCCATTGGTTTGTCTACTTTAGCATCACCCAGCATAACAAAGGCCAAGTGAACAGATTTTGCTGCTTGAGCCACTATATTTTTATGACAATTTTACAAGGCTTAAACACTATCACAAACTTACGTTAGACTATAAACGCTTTCAGACAAGGATCGACTCCTACTTGGTATTTGTACAGCATGCAACACAATAGCCCTGCCTCCTGATCTGGGCACGACAGTAATATAACTGAGTCCTGATCCACAAACAGTGTTTGTTCCTTTATGACTGTGTCAGTTACAGGATGGGATTTATTTATTTTTTTACTAAGACAATTAAAAGCAGTCCAATGCTCCTAGTCTGGACACAATTAAACCAGTATAAAGGTACCTTATCCCAGTATAGCCTATTTCCCTTCACAGGAAAAAACTGCTCATTCCCAAACCTTTCATATTAAAGAAAGGGTTACATGATTTTTTTAAACTGTATTATGGTCATTTATTTCACAAAAGATGCTCCCAGGTGAGACCCAGTCTGATGCATCCACGCCATCTAAAATGCTAAGAGATGTTGAACCAGGAGCATTAATGCAGCAAGCCTGCAAGATTCTGCAGTGCTTCATATATCATATGCTTAGACAGAGAGAAGTGTCCACACAATACCAAAAGCACCACACACAATAACCTCAAACATCACTCTGATGCCTAGAATCTCTGTGGAGTCAGTGTGAAGTGATAGAAACAGCTACGCGAATGACTGGGTGCTCTTTTTATTTAAAATATCACCAGGTTCAGACATCACTGGGAATTGTGGTTTGATACCATCCGCTTTTTAAGTTCTCAGCCATTTACTTCTGCAAGTTTCCTGCAATGACCGATTCTTACACTGACAGCACAGTTATGCAGTCTAAGAGGCAGAGAGGAATTGCATTAGCATGCATAACCTGTACTTATTGTTCAGGTTAGTTTCATCATCAATACATTCCCCCCACACCCTAAGGAGATAAATCGATCACACATGAAATCCAAAAGAAAACTGACAGAAACATGGGGAGTGAGGAAATGATCAAAGTAGCTGCAGTGTGCAAAACCCCAGCCACCTCGTCTGATACCACTGGTAATAACTAACCCCCTGATAACCCTGTTTTGATCATGTGTATCACAAATGAGGCAAACACAGGGAGATTTGTGCACTGCCAGGTCACTATGTTTAATTAGATTTCATCAGAAAGATTCTGAAAAATGAATACGATGAGATTTGTGCCAGCATCAGTGATAACCTTTTCCCCACAGCTCTATAATTTATTGTCAGGCATCAGTCCAGAGAAAGTTACTGAAAGTCCTGAGGCAGATTAATTCCAAACCATGTACATAGACCACAGCAACAGGAGGTTGTGAAGCTCGCAGGGTTATCACAACAGTATCTTGCATTTATAGCACCCCTGAGGCACCAAAGATCCTTTGCAAATATAACAAAAGGGATCTACAATACAAACTATGGGTAAAATTTTCAAAAGTGCCTAAGTCTCTTAGGAGCTTAAACTCCATTTTCAAAAGTGACAGGCACTTAAGCTCAGGTTCTCAAAGGTATTTAGATGCTTAACGTGCAATGGGAGTTAGACACCTAAGTACCTTTGAGGATCCAGACCTTAGGAACCATGGAACTTTGACTGATTTTAAAAATGTTACCCAGTGTCTATACAATAGGCAGAGCTGGCAGCTATGTAATTAATTAAGGTTGCCTAACACTTGCCATTAATCACCCACTACTAAAATGCAGTCGTCACCTCTGGAGAGGAACACAGCTGCTATTTAACAGCACACAGCATCACTATTTAATACACCGGTTAAATGAATTCAATTAAGAACCAGCCATAGCTACCATAACAACCTGCTACTTTTAGGTTTACGCCAATTGATAGAAGCTTGATGTTTTGGAGCAGAAGGTCCCAGGGCTGATCCTGGATATTGACAACAGTTTCTGTATTAGAGCTGGTTGGAGAAACTTTGATGGAGCCCTGTTCTGTTAGAATATGTAGTTCTGTCAGAATCAAAGAGCTTCGTAAAACTGTTCCATTCTATATGCATCCGAAGAAGTGGGCTGTAGTCCACGAAAGCTTATGCTCTAATAAATTTGTTAGTCTCTAAGGTGCCACAAGTACTCCTGTTCTTCTTTTTGCGGATACAGACTAACACGGCTGCTACTCTGAAACTCGTAAAACTGTGTTGATTGTGCCAGAATTTTGTTTCAGAAGAAAAACAAAGTTCCAATACACCTCTACCCCGATATAACGCGACCCGATATAACAGAAATTCGGCTATAACATGGTAAAGCAGTGCTCCACGGGGGTGGAGCTGCGCACTCCGGTGGATCAAAGCAATTTCAATATAACGCGGTTTCAACTATAACGTGGTAAGATTTTTTTGGCTCCAGAGAACAGCGTTATATTGAGGAAGAGGTGTATTTACAGTCTCAGCCATTTTTGGCTTTTTTTTTTTTTTAGGGCTGTTGATTAATCGCAGTTAACTCACGCGATTAACTCAAAAAAATTAATCGCACTTAAAAAAATTAATCACAATTAATCGCAATTTTAATCACACTGTTAAACAAACAATAGAATCCCAATTGAAATTTATTAAATATTTTTGGATGTTTTTCTACATTTTCAAATATATTGATTTCAACTACAACACAGAATACAAAGTGTACTGTGCTCACTCTATATTACTTTTGAATACAAATATTTGCACTGTAAAAACAACAAACAAAAGAAATAGTATTTTTCAATTCACCTCATACAAGTTCTGTAGAGCACTCTCTTCGTTGTGAGAGTGCAAATTACAAATGTAGGGGTTTTTTTGTTACATAACTGCACTCAATAACAAAACAATGTAAAACTTTAGAGCCTACAAGTCCACTAAGTCCTACTTCTTGTTTCTTTTAGCGATTGGCAGAACAAGTTTGTTTACATTTACAGGAGATAATGCTGCCCACTTCTTGTTTACAATGTCACCTGAAAGTGAGAACAGGCATTCGCATGGCATTTTTGTAGCTGGCATTGCAAGGTATTTACGTACCAGATGTGCTAAACATTCATATGCCCCTTCATGATTTGACCACCATTCCAGAGGAATGGTGGTCAAATCCATGCGAATGATGCTTGTTTAAAAAAATGTGTTTATTAAATTTGCTGAACAAGAAGTAGGACTGAGTGGACTTGTAGGCTCTAAAGTTTTACATTGTTTTGTTTTTGAATGCAATTATTTTTTGTACATAATTCTATATTTGTAAATTCAACTTTCATGATAAAGAGATTGCACTACGGCATTTGTATTAGGTGAATTGAAAAAATATTATTTCTTTATTTTTATTACAAATAATTGCGCTGTAAAAAACAAAATATAAAGTAAGTGCTGTACACTTTGTATTCTGTGTTGTAACTGAAATCAATATATTTGAAAATATAGAAAACATCCAAAAATATTTAAATAAAAGGTATTCTATTGTTGTCTAACAGCACGATTAGTTTTTTTAAATCGCTTGACAGCCCTACCTCTTCTTTAATACACATAACTTTATGAATTATACCCAAGAATCAGTGTGAAGCAATGGAAACAGCTACAAGAATGACAGAGTTCTTTTTGTTTTGAATACCACCAGGTTCAATCATCATTAGGAATCACGGTTTGTTACCATCCAATTTTTAAGTTCTCAGCCATTTTCAGCCTTTTTTTTTTTTCTAAATAAACATGACTTTACAAATTACACCCATGCAGCAGCATGGACTTTCAGCTACTAATATATTATAATACAAAATAAAGTCAAAATCAAAATGAAATGTTTCAAATGACTTAAATATACATATTTTCCTTCATGGTGAAATTTGAAATTTTCAGGTTTCACTCCTATTCAGGATGAATGTCTAATTGGCAGCCGGTTTCAAGCAGAGTGCCCCAAGAGATTAGGGGTCTGGAGCACATGACTAATGAGGAGAGGCGGAGGGAACTGGGATTTTTTAGTCTGCAGAAGAGAAGAATGAGGGGGGATTTGATAGCTGCTTTCAACTACCTGAAAGGGGGTTCCAAAGAGGATGGATCTAGACTGTTCTCAGTGGTGGCAGATGACAGAACAAGTAGTAATGGTCTCAAGTTGCAGTGGGGGAGGTTTAGGTTGGATATTAGGAAAAACTTTTTCACTTGGAGGGTGGTGAAGCACTGGAATGGGTTACCTAGGGAGGTGGTGGAATCTCCTTCCTTAGAGGTTTTTAAGGTCAGGCTTGACAAAGCCCTGGCTGGGATGATTTAGTTGGGATTAGGTCCTGCTTTGAGCAGGGGGTTAGATTAGATGGCCTCCTGAGGTCCTTTCCAACCCTGATATTCTATGATTCTAAACCAGATTTCAAAATCCACCGTGAAACACAACTCCCATCCTCCCTACAGCTCTATTCTGTATGCATGAGGCCATAGCTCATTACAGCTGTGCAGCAGTTTCAGAGCTGGTCTATACATGAAAGCGTGAATATAAGAAGAATAGCTTATATTCCAGAAAAACTCCATGTGTGGACAAAACCTAAGATAGGAACGGAATGACACAAACAACATGATTTTAGTAGCTGGGATTGTAATCTCTTTGGGGCAGGTACCTTTTATTTTTTTTGTATCAGATGTGGTGCAGCACCTAGCGCATTAGGGCTCTAGTAACTGATTGAGGCCTTAAGATATTACTGTGGTGTTTTGGGAATCACCCATACCAGTGAGGGGTTCTGTCACTGCCTGCTCTGTAACCTCGGGTGCCTTAGTGCTATGTTCCTATGGCTCAGAGCCCTGACACCAGCAGCCAGCCGAAAAGCATAGAGGTCTCACCCCGGCTGCTACCAGTCTAGTCCCTCCTTGCAGGGTGACCTCCACAACCCTTCTAATTCTGAGTCTCCCCAAATCCATTTACTTTGAGTTCTTAACTACTAGCCATTCAGACCTTTCCCCTCTGGTTCATACCCCCCGAAGGAGTGAAACCTGCCCCCAGTTATCAGTTCACTTTGGCACACACGCGCCACACAGTTTGCACAACAGACCTGCTTGGGGTAAAAATAAACCAAAAGTTTTTTAATAGAAAAATCAGACTCAATGTTGAAACAGTAAGGAAAAGCAAACACGAACCAGCTACGCAGAAAATAAACATAAGGATGCAACCTCAGGCTTCACACGTCTCTATTAGCTAAATTCCCCTTTCTAATACAAGTTACTTACTGCCTCTGAACTGTTTCCTAGCTTGCCCTCTGTTGGGGGGGCAGATCTAGTGTTTCATGGAAAACACCACGCTTAGATGCTGCTCTAAGCCAACGTGTGAGAGCCCTCCTGTCGACTGAAGAACTCCAGCCCCCGCGAGCAGTGACAGCTGTGTCAGTTGCAGAAGCTCTACCGCTGACATAGCGCTGTTCACACTGACGCTTAGGTCGATGTAACTTACAGTCGCTCGGGGGGTGGCTTATTCACACCCCCGAGTGACATGACTTACACCCACCTAAGCGGTGGTGTGTACATAGCTTTAGCTTTACAAATCTGGGGTTTTCTTTCCGTTTCAATGTTTTCCCATTAAGTCTACTGGTCCACCGTTGTCTTTTTCCTGGCTGGGCAATGGATGGGTACTTACATTTAGTTTCATATAAACAACTGACTTGGGTGGAGTCCCTCCTGGTTGTGAGGTGTATTTGAAATTGTAGTACTGGTCATGAGCATACTATTCTAGACACATAAATACAAAGCTTCGTGACCACAATCTGTGTCTATATCTTATAAAGACCATCAAGTTCAGAACGTTACAAGCTTTCCCAAAAGACCTTATTCGACATATTTTAACACACAGGAACACTGCATACAACCAGCTGGTTCAATTTGTTACTCTTTGGGGTTCAGACCCCCTGTTCTCCCCTGGGAGGGGTCTCAAACCTGATTGTCACAATTACCGTAACACATAAGATCAATACTGACCCTCAGTGGAATGTGGCCTCAGTTTTGTATCTGAGCGATAGCATCTGCAGTCACATGGCGTCCCTTAACACCACAACAGGGCACTGGTTCAGCACCAATTCAGAGGGCAGAGCACCAGCTACCGAACCAGGATCACTTCCTGCAGCACCTCCAGTTCTCTTCAAGGTCTCCCATCCAAATACCAAGCCTGCCTACCCTTGCTTCACTTAGGAAATCAGATCACACTCCACAACACAAGGTGGTATGGCTAACACAGCGTGGCGTCGGGGTACACACAGAGACATATGTAGTGGCAACTGAGGCATGTGCTTTATTGATGATCACCAAGAAGTGATAAAGTCTGGGTGTGGTGAAACCTACAGGAATACTTAGATCGTAAATTCTTTGGGAGCAGACCATCTTCTTCTGTGTTTGTACAGTGCCTGGCACAATGGGGTCCTATTCATGACTTGGGCTCCTAACACGCATAATGATGATGAGTGATGTTTAAAAATCCTTAAAGTGCCATTTAGTGCAACAATCTCCTGCCACAACAGGGCACAATACCCAAGCAGGACTACAATGGGGGCACTGCATTGATTAATAATCCTATCTCAACCTTGAAACTGTATACCAGCACCCTCAGCAGGCAATCATAGGGTTGGGAATTTCAGCAAGCACCAGAGAGCTGCTGTGCTTGCTTATGGTTTAATTTAAAGGGGGTTTCCAGCCCTGGGCCAAGTTTTTAAACCCAAATTTATCCTATCTTTAAAAAAAAAATTGCTAGACCTTTGAGGTAGACCCTCTGGATCCTGAACGACACACACATCCCCACCCAATGTTATCACTACTAAAAGATTTCATAGAAGCCCATTTTTGTGGGGTTCATTAAAAAAAACCTAATGTTTTGTGCTCCCCCTAGCGGGTCTAAACAACGATGCCAATTCCCGCAGAGCTCAGGGCAGACCAAACATGAAGCCAATGCAAAAAAAAAAAAGGCACAGCATTACAAGCCGGAGTTGTTGTTAAAACAAAACAAAATAAACCTACTGCATCCAGTCTAATTAGAATCAAAACCCACCAGGGGGCAGAGGCTGGGCCGGGGGAGGAGAATGCCAGAGGAAAGAGCTCAAATTGGCGAGGAACAAAAAGATGTTTTATCTCTGCCTGCCGCGTGGGTTTCGCAACCAATGCCAAGCAGGAAACAATATTGTTGGGTTTTTTTCCCCCTAAACGTATGTGACAGCGTCCCTTTCAATAGAGGACGTTAATGGTCTGTATGAGGACTTGCACAAATCAAATGAGAGCAAAACCTATGCTCGGTAGCAGAGTTTGCAAGCTGCAGGGCAGGCTGTCCTAAGGGTAGAAATGCAGTCGGTGACAGAAACAGCCCTAAAAAGGGTAAGTAATCATAGCATTGCGCTGACTCCAAGTCACAAGCAGCGTCAGGGAATTGGGTGTGGGGCAGCGGGGGAGGGAGAGGAGGGGAGAAGATTCTTCAAATTAGTTCATGCTGAAAATCACTCGTTCTAACAAGGTGAGACGTTTCTTTTCGCCTTTTAATTAAAAGTTATCTTATAAATCAAAACCTCTTGCTCCTGCGCTTCAGGTGTCGGCTGAGAGAAACTCCTTTTCAATAGCCTAGGGTCCACTTACACAACCTGCTGTCTCCAGCTCAAACCCAGGTAACACGTCCAATTACCTGAGCTTTGCTTCCTGTGGTTTTTACAAGATCTTGACTCCGTACATGCATTAGTAGCTCTGCTCTTACATACATTTGCATTTACCGAATGCTCTCTGATTAATCCACCAGCACACTTCTGGATGGGTCTCCCACCATTGGAACAACACATTCATATTCCTCTGAGTACCTTCACGCCCTCTGTGCGATTCTGAAGGGGATGTGATGTTACTAGCACCCACTCCCTTTGTAATGTGCATAAGAGAGGTTTCCAGCTGAGAAAGCACCTCCTACCATCTTCTGGATGAGCCAAGCAGGGGACGTGTAAGGACAATTCTTAAATCCAGGGGGCTGGGTTTGAGTCTCGCACTGGCACAAGCAAGTCCAACCTAGGCATGCCACCTCTCCCCATGTTTCCAGGATCCTCCCAGTAATGACGGGTGGTCCCACTCCTGGCACGCATGGGTTGTGGGATGGCAAATGGCCCTGAAAGAATTTTGATGGCCCACAAAACGTGCCAACGTTTAACCACTTGCCATTTCACAGAATATCAGAAATGTTATGCTGAAAGGTGCCAACGGCTGGCAGCAAGTGAGTCTTAGGGCTTGTCTACACTGGCACTTTACAGCGCGGCAACTTTCTTGCTCGGGGGGTGTGTGAAAAAACACCCCCCTGAGCGCAGCAAGTTTCAGTGCTGTAAAGCACCAGTGTAGACAGTGCCCCAGTGCTGGGAGCTGCACCCCTCGTGGAGGTGGTTTTTAGTTCTCCCAGCGCTGCACCGCGGCCACACAAGGCACGTTGCCAATGTAGACTAGCCCTTAGGGTATGTCTACGCTTGCAGAGTTTTTGCACTGTAAGTTTCACCGGTGATAGGGAACCAGTGAAAGAAAAGTGCTGGTTTGTATACTCAATTCCTCAGGTGTCAGAGAGTGTTTACATTAGCAGCACTTCCATCGTGGATGAGAGCAGCTCTCTCCAGTTTGACGATGGGTCTTGTGAAAAGGGGGGGGGGAGATCGCGGGGCATCCTGGGTCCCTGCACAGCCTCCTCTCCCCAAACACTGATCAGCTCCCGTAGCTCAGCATTGCTCCAAACAGGGGATCCTTTGCTCCGCGGAGCAGGCATTGTCACCTGGCCAGATAAGTGAGCAGTTGCCAAGAAAACAGGAAGGGGAATTTCAAAGTTCCTGGGGCTTTACAGGGGGAGGGGTGGATGGATGGCAGGAGAGAGATCACTTGATCATTACCTGTTAGGTTCACTCCCTCTGGGATGCCTGGCATTGGTCAATGTCAGTAGACAGGATACTGGGCTGGATGGACCTTTGGTCTGACCAAGTCTGGCCGTTCTTATGTTCTTCTTATGTTCTTATGTTTACCTGGCAGCAGAGCTGCTGGCTAGAGTGGTTGCCTAGGCACTGTGGGATATCCTCAGGAGGCTAAAAGCTGTGTAAACAGGAAGAACGCGTCTTCACTTGCACATCACCGCAAAAGCATCACCGGTAAGAGCTGTACGCCTCTCGTGGAGATGGTTTTCTTTTTGCGGTGAAACTTCTGAGTTCCACTGCAAAAAGTCATTGGCAAGTGTAGATGCTCCCATGGTTTGTGCGCAAAAAAGGGACTTTTTCCACTTTAAATGGCAAGTGTAGACATGCCCTTAGATCCAAAGACAAACCTAGGCCTCATTAAAGCCAACAAGCGTGTCCTGTACCCTCCTTTAGGTTTAGCAGAAGGAGCAGTCAAGCCCCTTTACCTAGTAAAAATAGCTGCAGACAAGGGGAGGGGGAAGGGAAGCGCTGCAGGTACTAGGCTGCATGGCAGGTCAAAGTGAAGCTGTGTGACTTGAGGGGTTTCCCAGGTTGCAAATGCAGGGGAGAGGCTATGTGTGTTGGAGGCAGAAAGCCCGGAGAAACAGTTCTGAGTATCATCACCCTGAGAGAAAGCAGAAACAGAGCTTCTTGGGCACACACCTCACTGGAGTGGCAGACAGGGGGATTTTGGAGTAAGGAAATGGTTGGCTGCTCTTATTTGTTCCTTCTGTGTGTTCCTACCTACTTCAACAACCACCACCAAAAAAACCACCAAGAATATACCTGACTCAGATCACTGATTTCTCATCCGAGCTGAAACAACCCTGCAAGGACCCAGACTTTGGCCAAAGCAATAATGTGCATTCCTATGGGGCCCGCCCTGCAAGGATCTCAGACATCCATGGCTTAAGCCTCACCCCAGCCCCAGGAGTAGGGAAATATTACCCTCCACGTTTTGGCAAGGACGAAATTAAGGCACAGCGAAGGGAGGAATCTTGCCCAAGATCACAAATCTGTGTTACAGCCAGCCAACCTCCAGCAGGGGAAGGGTGGATTGACTCCACACCCTATGAGAGAAGCAGTGACCTGCTGGGTTTTGCCAAGCAAGAATTCACCGCTTATTCATTGCTCGTTGCTAATGATGCTCAAAAAGAAACGATCCAAGGCTAACATATTCAAACACAGGGCACCTAAAACAGAACACATTGGCCTACAGTTAATAGCCTCAGTATCCCTGTACGTGCACCACCACCCTCTGCTGAATGGAATCAGAACTATTCAGCTCTGTGTCTTAGCCCCTATACTGTTAAAAGCTATTGGAGAGTCTCCTGTAGTTCAAGTGGCAGGGGCTGGGGCATTTGGAGAGGAACTGATTCTACGTAGAATGTTCCCCAAAGGTTTTCACAAGGCATCAACAGCTCATTTAAAGGAAGAATATCACAGAGTGAAGGGGAATTGTTCATGGTTCAAACACAGCGCAGCTGGTGAAAAGAGCAGATCACAATATTTTGAATTTTTGATGACATTGCAAATTTTGGGGAAAAACAAAAAAAAAATATCTCCCCTCACCCCCCAGCTCTCCTGTTCTGTGATCAGGTATTTAGATCACAAAACCACCACCACAAATGACACTGAATGGGATTACCCTCTTGCTGAGAGTCTCAGCAAAGAAGTCAGAGAGGGATGAATGAGTTATGGAAACAAGCTACCTTCTGGCAACACACAAATACTCCAGAGGTGACTCCTCCAATGGAGGCATGTGGCAGACAAAGATTGCGGGGGGCTTTTTATTGCTTCCCCCTCTCCCCAAGGGAGAGAACTTACGCAGCCAGATCCTGCTCTCGGACGAGTTTTGTTCACTTGGATGGCGGGAGTGACTCCAGATTTACATCGGTGTCATTTCAGTTCTTGAATCAGGCGCTTGGTCTCCAAAGCTGTCAGTCTGAACACCAGCAATCAGCTCGCTCCCATGAATGGGCTGCCACGCTTTGACAACCACACCCAACTACAGCCTGGACCAGAGATCAGCAGCCAGATCAAAGAGAGGAAAAACTCAGGGCAGGAGTGGCAGTGACATAGGAAACAGCTACCCCAGGCAAATGGGGGTGATGGTGGGCGGGGGGGGAATAATGTGGCTCATGGTGAAAGAGAGATGGATGTGCAGTGCCTTATCGGGGACTCGCTGTTATTCCAACTAGCTTCCTGATAACGTAAGAAGCTTAATCAACTATGCAAATGACGGCCTATCTGGAGACAGGGGGAAATAGAAAAATAAACCCAGAGATTGTGCATTAAACTAGCCCATGAAATAAGGAGGGGGGAGAAAAGAGGTTCCTTCTTTTGATAAAATTCTTTCAAAAGATTAAATTAAAGCAGAATTAATTAGGAGAATGGCACTTAACCCAACTCCCCGTAAGAGAGGTCAGCAGGCAAGAGGCAATCAAGTGAAAGACAGACGCAAGCGGCGCTAAAAGAGCTAGCCAGCCAGGGAGAAACCAAATAAAACAAGAGTTCACCATTTTTGGCTGGGCCGTCTAGTTGGGCGCTAGATGGAGGATTGGACAGCTAAAGAGCCCCACTTTGTCATCCCTGGGAAGCTGGAGGGGCAGAGGAAGAAATAAGCTGATTACTTATTATCCCGTCAAGTAATAAATGAGAGGAGAAGGAATGTTGGGTGGGAGAAGACGGCAATGCAGAGACCATTGGTGCCTCGGTTCTTCTTTGGTCCCACTGCCCCATGGTATCCTGCGGTTTAACAGTAGGAGGGCAGTGCATGGTTATCCACAGTAGGCGACTCACACACCACAAGGAGCAGCCTATCCAGCCCAAAATCCTACATACCCCACGGCACCCGCGGTGTAGCACGTGCTGCAGCACAAAGAACCTCACCTGCCCAAAGGAACCTGAAGCATTGCTGCAAATCATGGCATCCTTCAGTGCATGGCCCACAGAGGTCTGTAGGGTGCAGCACCCCCCGTGGCCAGCAAAAGAGCCCACCGCAGGGCATGGCCAACTGTCCTCTCCAACCTGAGAAGAGCCCTCACGGCATAGAGTTCCGGCTGCCTCCAAAGCAGCACCCTACATGTCATGGCATCCTGCCCCGCCTTACCAGGAAGAGCCTGCCCCATGGGTTAGCCTTGTGACAACTTTGGCTGCTTTGGAGTTAAGTCAGTTGAGTTCAGACTGCAGTTTGCCATGGGAAAGCCCTTGGTGCACTATCACATGGCCCCGGCTTCTCTCACAGCCAGCGGTCTCTGATTCTGATGGTTCTGTTGGGCTGCTGGGTTTTTAAGTGAAAAGGCATGGTGCAGCACTGCCAACACAAAACACTTGGGAGCAGCAGCAACCAATTGCCCCTAGACTTTGAAGTACAGATTGGATCTAGGGGAGTTATATTGTCATTTGCAAGTCTCATTGCATGGCTCCAAGACCCCATCTCCCATGACACGCAAAGGCACTTCTGAATCAGAGCCTTGGGGGGAGGGGGGGGGGGAAGAGAACAGCAGCACGTAACGCACACAAGAGAGAGAAAACAAGTCAAGGAAGTGCTCAGCAAATACAACCTCTCAGCACCTTGATGGCTGGATGGTTTAATAGCTAGGGGGGCTTCAAGGGAGCCAGGTGATGCTCTGTGCCAGAACGAGCAAATAGCTTCTTTCAAATCCGGTTCTTGCTGTGTAAATCCTTCACAGTGGATGGAAAGGAGTTTTTCTGCTGTACTAGGCACCGTGAGGAACTTTGAGAGCTTTGTAGTATGTTGCACACACAGGCTGCAGCTGGAAGGAACTGGGGTCTAAGCAGCGCAGTGATGTAAATGATGGTGTTGTGTTACACGCTGGGTGGGAGTGGTAACTTGCACTGACTGGGCACTCAGCAGATGTCCAAAACAAGTGTCACATGTTCTAGTTTGGCACCAAGCATCAGCCCCTTGGTTTGTAGATTAGATTCCAAAATGGCAAGGAACTGATTCCACAACAACCATGGAATTGCAGGATATATCGGGCACCGACCAGGGGGGAAAACCCTCTTCCCATGCAACCCCATCTCCACCTCAGAGGAGATTAAGGATAGTAAAGAAATGGTCCTGACCTCAGAGGCTGAAACAGAAAGAGGAAGTGGAACTGGATGCCACAAGGGTCTGGTAATGGGACACACAAGCCTATCTATCTAGGTCCTTATATTGCACCCATCACCCTGGTATCCAAGTGCCTCTCACCTTTAGATCATGCTGGAGTACACCCCATGATGGTAGCAACCAAATGTCATTACCATCTGTGGCTTTTAAGAGGCTTACATGGACCAAATTAGTGGGTCTCACTCCAGTTCCCAGTAAGCAGTCGCCCACGTAAACCCCACCACTGCACTAATTGGGCTCTTTTGTTTGCAGATTCAGCACAGGTGTCAAGGACTGGATGGCCACAGAGACTGAACCACTCTTCTGAAGCATATGGGCCATGGAGATGGAACTACATTAATCTAGAGAACCATAAACTCTTACAGGGCTACACATCTTTCATAATATGGCTCTACATGTTTGGAGGATAAAGAGAACTTTCAGAGATATCAATAAATATAATAGAGAGGGATGTATCTTCCAACTCCATCACCAGAAGGTAGAATAATTCTCAGACTCCAGCTGAGGTCAGAAGCTGGGAGGAGATGACCTCTCAGCAGATGTGGGAGACGTCACACTGTTATTTTGCATTACAGTCAAGTCCAGTCACCAAATATTTAAAAAAAAAATAACTTTCACAAATCATACTCCCTCAAAGCAGAAGGAAGGAGAAAAGTTGGTTTCTCTGCTGACACCTTGCATGGAGACGTCAGCAACCAAGTGTCCTCCAGGGAACATCAAAATCAGCTCATCATCAGCTGCATATTCAGAAACCCAATCGCATGGATAAATAGTAAAGGTTCATTGTGTTTACCTGCAATTAATGGGAACTCACCATCTCCACATGACAAACCTGGGGCTCCTTTATTTGCTCCGTTTCTTTGGACACAGATGGAATAAGGGGTGAAAAGAAAAAAAAATTCTCCCTCCTTACACAAGTGCTTTAGTATTCTGCAGCCGTGCTGCCCAATTACACAAACCCACGCACAGCCACCATTACCACACTCGCTCCTCTGCTGTTTTCCCGTCTCCAAGAGCTATTTATCCTGGTAAAATGTTGTTGAATAAATAAATCTATTCCTCCCCCTACACAGCTACGGCGCCTGGTTGCAGCACAGCCCTGTTGAGAGAGTTGGGTGGAAATCACTCCCTGCAGGGTTGAACTGATGCAGTCCTCTCTCTAGGCCAAACCTCAACGCCACACACACGTAGAACCTCCACTCTGCTTTGCATGGTCATCTGTCCTTCCCTAACACTAGGGCTAGTTGATTTGCAACTTGGACACAGCTTCCTTGCAGTCTATAGATTGATCTATCCACAATTCTAGGGCCCACACAGAGTTTTAGTGACCACAGGTGATCAGGACTTAGATTATATGTCTTTGGAAGAGATATAAAACCAATGTAAGGAATTTATAAGGCCACCAGTACCATATATTTAAGCACCTCACAATCTTTAATGTATTCATCCTTATACAGGGCCGGCTCCAGGCACCAGCAAAACAAGCAGGTGTTTAGGGTGGCACATTTCTAGGGGCGGCATTCTGGCGCCGGCCATCATAGGCGCCGAATCCGGGGAATGGGGAAAAAGTGTCCCCACCGCCCCAGCTCGCCGCCCCAGCTCGCCTCCGCTCCACCTCCGCCTGCTCCCCTTAGCGCGTCGCCGCCTCTCCGCTTCTCCCCCCTCCCTCCCAGGCTTGCCAGGCAGAGCAGGCAGAGCGGAGGCGAGCTAGGACGGGAGGTCGCGGGGGCTGCCCGCAGGAAGCAATGGGAGGGGAGGGAGGCAGGGCTGGGGATTTGGGGAAGGAGTGGAGTTGGGGTGGGGCCAGGGACCATGAAAATAAAGGGGGGGTCGGCCAAAATTCTTTTTGCTTGGGGCGGCAAAAATCCTAGAGCCGGCCCTGTCCTTACAGCACTCTGTGCAAGGTAAGTATTATCCCCATTTTACAGATGGGAAACTGAAGCCCAGAGAGGCGAAGTGATTTCCCCAAGGTCACACAAAGTCTGTGGCAGAGCAGGGAATTGAATCTGGGTCTCCCAAGTCTCTAACCACTGAACCAACCTTCCACTCAGCTCATAAATGACACCAGCCTTCACCAAACCTTTCAATTAACATTTCCAGTTTCTAACATGTGCTTGTGCCATGGGGGATTTTCCCTCTAGACCACTTTGCTTTTTGTCCTTTTTATCTCTTCGTTCTGTTTCATTCACTCTTTTTCCACTCCATCTGTAGCTTGGTTTTCCCTTTTCTTTCTTCTTTGTTGTCTTGGTTACATGGCCAGACTCTCGATACGCGGCTAGTTTTCATTCTAATGATGTGTTCTTGTAAAGCACAATATTTTACTTCAATTGTCTGTCACTGGAAAATTCCTTTGACAGATATAACATTTGTATATCAACCAACTGATATTGCTTTATGACTGGGTAGTTTGCAGGGCTTCCACAAATGGTGCATCTTGAGAACCTGAGATACGATCTGTATCATTTATATAGAAACAAACACAAATACACACAAAAACCAGTACATTCTTAACTGCGGAGAAACAGGGTTTCTCCAAAATGGTCTGCTAATTACTTGCAGCAAACCTTTCAGTATCAAGTAGTAAATAGATTCTGTACCTTTAAGGCAAACAAGTGTATTATAACTCCATCCCTTATGCAATATTGCTCACGCAATCTCATTGACCCAGAAATGGATCACCAGGTATGGCCCCGCCGGTTACATTACACCAGTTGTCTGGAGGGTGGGGGGAGCAGTAAAATACCATTGTTGCTAGGATCCATTGGGAGACAGGCACTGGGAGACCCTTGGCCTTGGTCCATAGGTTCATCTGAGCCTACACAGGTTATTTCAGAGACTGATTTGCCCATAGGAGGTATTTCTCTAACCCCAAATCAAACTCTATGCTAATTGGATGGGTTAGCAGCAGCATCGATGGGGAGAGCTGGAACCAGCTCTCTCGGCCACTCCTCTTCCCCTGCTATTGAACAAGACTTCCAGGGTGACGAGACCAAACCAACTGTGAAGCCCCAAAAAGCAGGCACCAGTTAGTCCCAGGTGAAAATCCGAGGCTCTTGAGAAGACCTAGTAGCAAGGCCACGCGCCTGCAATGCGAGGGAGCGATGTCTGAGCGTCGGACCGGCCCTTTAAATTTCCCAGGCTGCGTGGGATTTGGAAGGGGAGGGAAGCTGGTGTTCCAAGCTCAGAGCCGTTGCTCACTGGCCATCCTTCTAGGCTGACCAGGAGTCACAGGAGCAGCGTTGCTGGGAGTCGCCTCCTGTTCTCCTAGCAAGAGGGATGATGGAATGAGAGAGATTTCTGCAGGGAATGGGTACGCCAGATTTGCTGGCCCAAAACAAATAAAAAGCATTTCCTGGGAGAATGCAGCTTTCCGCACATTGCATGGGGAAAGCTGCCTCTCACAAAGACACTTGGTTGGCTGACTGCTGACCCCAGCCCCGTGCTCCCGCACTGCTCTCACGTCCATTCCCTGCGAGCTACAGTCTGCAGAACGTTAGTCACATTTAGTAAACATGGAACACAAGGCAGCTCTCCAAGGTTCCTGTCAGCAGCTCAGCTTCCCTCCTCTGATTCTTTACCCTAAAAGGATGCCCCTGGTCTCTGCCACACACTGTAAAAATAAAAGCCTTCCCAGCCTGTATGCCCGGGTTTTCTATGCTCCCAACAGAAAGATCAGTTCCTAGAGTCTGTAAAATGACCCGCAAAGGAGGGGAAAAAGGAGAGACCTTGTGCCTTATTTTGCATCTTATGAGACATAAAGAAAGTATGAAAGTGTTGGGGGTGCAGCCTATTTTTTTTTTAAACATTTGTAATTCAGATCTCATCTCCCTTATTTTTTTCCTAGGGGACACTATAGGCTGTTGGAGAATTAGCCAGGTTACGATGACATCACGGATAACAGGGAAGTGAAAAGTAATTAAATGGTGGCGGGGAAAATGATTTTTACTCAAATGGTTTACAAACAACTTAGCTGGTTTGGGTTGAGCCCATTTCACTCATGTCTCAACACACAGCAGTAAGAAAAAAAAAACACTCTTATTGACCATTCAGCAGCCCTACCCTCCCCCCCTTTAATTAAGGACTGAAACAGTTCCCAATGAACATATCTTGGTCCTCCAGGGCAGACCTCTATGTGAACAGGGAAGGCTGGACCAGACTTGACATGCCTGATATTTCTAAGATAAAAAGCAAGCAGAAGATACCTGTGACCAAGTGACTTCCCTCACCCTGCTCCATACACAGTCCACACAAGTTGTAACAGGTCACCAGTTAACTCCCCCCACACCTCCCCCCCCACACACGCACACACACACACACCCCCCTCCCCCCCCCCCCCCACACACACACACACACACTCTTGGCGTTTAACTTTTATTAACAAAGGGAATTCAAAATGAAACAACACAAAATCCAGCCCAAGTCTTCTTCCCAAGATTGGCAGCTTCCAAGGCTCCTCCATGGGGACTGCTCAGTACACATCCTAGTTCTCCACTCTCGAGAGCCACTCCCACACCTCTATATTCTGATGTGGTGACGATGCACACCACTTCGCAGCAGGAACATCCTCTGGCTCTGTTATCCAGGCAAACGCTGCCACCCTGTTCCTGCATCATACAGGGCTCTAAAACGGGGCACAGAGCCCATTTTTAGCATTGGAAGGTTACCTTTAATGGCTCTTAGTAGCTTAAGAATAAAACACCTGCCAAAGCCACTGGTAAAAGTCTTTCAGTCTTGGCTTTAGCTTCAGAAGATAAACACTAGTGCCCCATATAATAAAATGACAGCAGCTGTTACAATACAAAGCTATATCTAAGCCATAGACATGTACAGTTCATTTGGAGGGTACCTAGTAACTTTGAGAGGGACTTAAGCCAGATACCATAAAGAGAGCATTTATTTATACGGAGTCGACCATGGTTACCCAGTAAACACAATGCTTATTACCTTTCAAACACAGCTCTTCTTTCATAGAAATCCTTCTCCCTTTGCATAAACACACACTCAGCCTTACCCAGATAAAGCAACCACTAACTTCCATGCTAGGTTTGTGGTAAAAGCACGTCTGGTCACATCACTCTAAAGGAACATCTCCAAAGTATGAGTCATATTTCTTAATAACCCACAACGCCAGTAAGTTCTTCCTCCACAGCGCACACAGATATCCTGTGATTAGCCATTTAATTAGACAGTCTGAGCTGAAAAAGTTTGTACTTGGATCTACGCTACTCCAAAGTCTGAAGGTGGCTAGACCCATGGCCACGCATCTTCTGGAAGGTGCAACGTTAGGAGAAGACTTGTCCCCTCGGTCAGGTCAGCCTAATCCCTCAGAGCTGAAGTGCAATCAACCAATACAATTCAACTCACAAAATAGGTAACCGTGCACCAGGCCTATAAAATGCTCCCCACTCATCTCGATGCAGCCAGTCTCCATAGCAACTAGCAGCACTGACTTAGGAAGGCCACGCTGGGCCAGGCCTACCTTTTTCATCTTGCCACTTTTGGTGCCCACGAACGCCAGTGAGTGGTTCTTGTAGACGTAGGCGATCACGGATGTCATCCTGTCCCCGTCTTCGGTGAAGATGGGGAGACCTCGCACCATCTCCGATACTCCCAGAGGGGCATTCATATCCAGGCCGCAGAAATTGTCATCAATTGTTAACAGCTGTGAACAGAAGGGGGAGGAGGAGAGAGAGCATGAGGCCACTGAACATGGATTAATAATACAGGAGTACCTAGGGGGCCCCAGCCAAGATCAGGGCCCCATACCAGATGCTCCACAAACACAGTAAGAGACATTCCCTGGCCTAAAGAGCTTACAATCTAAAGAGACAAGACAGACAAACAGCCAGGGATGCTGGAACGGGGGCAGCTGGAGCCCGGCAGTTTTGGGGAGCCATGGACCATCCACCTGACCCTGAGAGCAGCCCCGGGCTCCCCGCCCAGGGCAAATGGAGGGACCCCGGCTCTCCACAGCTGCCCGCGCAGCTCTTACCATGGCTGGGCTGCGGCTCCGAGGCCCCACCCCCAACCGGAGCGGGTGGGGATAAGAACCACACGGACAGCTGTGGGGAACCTCGGACCCTCCACCTGCCCTGGGCGGGGGCCTCAGAGGTGGGGACACAGGCTGCTCTTGGGTCCCCCACCCCCATCCTGAGCAGGTGGAGGGTCGTGGCTTCCCGGCCCAGCTTCAGCTTCCGGCTTGGCCAGGGGTGGGGGGCTCTGCCCTCCCTCCCCCACTTTTGGGAAGGCAACTAGCCCACTGTCACACAGCAAGTCAGTGACAGAGTCATGCATAAAACCCAGGGCCTCCTGAATCCTAGTGCAGTGCCCTACCCACTGGACCACATCACCTCATCCTTTTGCCTATTAGTTTATCATTCATGACCTAACAACCAAGCCCATGGTCTGTTAAGAATCTCAGCTTAAATATTCCCAGTTTGTGTCAGAAATGCACATAAATCACAAGGGACTCATTTCCCAGACCTGAAGAAGGGCTGTGTGTGGCTCGGACGCTTGTCTCGCTCACCAGCAGAAGCTGTTCCACTAAAAGATATTACCTCACCCACCTTGTCTTTCTAAGGGAATCAGAGTCAGGACTCCTGGGTTCTAGTCCCGCTCCCCCAATCACACAATGTGAGCTTGGTCAAGTCAGCTAACCTCTCTGGGTCTCAGTTTCCCTTCTGTAAAATGGAGGTCACTAACACCTACCCACCTCAAAGGGGGATTTTGAGGACGATTAACTCATTAAGTGTTTGTAAAGCACTTTGGGCCCCTGGAGGACAAGTTCTGTAACTGGAGCTCTGTAGTGGCTCTCTCTTTCTTTCCAAGTGCTGAAGACATCTGTAAAGCCCTAACAACCTGAAAAACTGCCCTGCCCACTTATACACCTTCACAGCCACTACGATCTGCTGGGCTACTACTGTCTCTTTCTGGACTTGAACGCCTCAGGATTGGCACAGAGGACCTTCATATTTGGAACTTGGTCCATGAGAGCCCAAAGTGGACAGCCATCAGAATATGGTGGAAGCTGTGAATGCATTTGGTTTAGCATATGGTTAGGTTTCTTTGATGGTGCTTCCTAGAAGATCAATAGGCAATGTATTCGCTGCAGCAGACGGCATTGGCAGAAGCATCTCTTCTACCTAGCTTCAGGCAACACGGTTTGATGAGGAGGGCATTGGACTGGATGTTAGGAGACCCTACCCTGTTAACAGAGGTTCTCTCCTTTAGCTCTAGTAGCAGCAATACGTGCTTTGTCAGTTCTATCAGTGCTGGTGTTGCGACATTCCAGTTGGTCATGGCACGCTAGGTGGTGACAAGGAAGCAGCCCTAGATGGCCAGAGTGTGGTGTATAATAGCACATTTGCCAAGGCAATAGGTTCTATGAACATGATTCATCAAAGCACTTAAGCATGTGCTTAAATGCTTTGCTGGATTGAGGCCTATAAGTGTTAATTAAATAAGTGTGCAGAATGTCTATCTAATTTTCTTAGATCAATAATAAAATGATCATGAGCATTACTGTTATATTTGCTTTATATTTGCTCATATCTTCCTTGACACATGGCAAGAAATTACTGCTCTTGCTTGAGTTCCCTAGCAATAAAAGCCTGCAGTTGATCAGCTTTGTCCTCACCTGGCAATTACAGGGAATAATTGCAGATGGTTTTATTGAACAGGAGAGTAATGTGTCCTAAAAATAGTTATAAACATACAAAGCCCCCCCAAAGCATTTAAAGAGCTATTAGAAAAGAACAGCAAGACCTGAGCTCTAGCCTGTTAGAATCATTAATCTCTGGGGACTGCACCTTCGGAGTTAAAACATCAACTCAGAGAGCAACTGTGGATCAAATCTTAGGACTCCGTGAGTCACAGTTTGGGTGCTATGAGTTTACACACCAGTAGACAATTTAGCATAAAAGGTATGGGGCCAAACTCCAAAGGCCAAATTCATCCTTTGTGTACACAGAATTGTACACAGTGATTACCCTGTAGAACTCAGTGAAGCTAAATACCATTGGGACCAAGACCCTACTAGTATTTGAACAAAGTTCGCATATTTATATGGATGGGAACATCAACAGTTACATTAGATAGGATAAAAAATATAAATGGGATATAAATAATCATGCTTCAGGGACTCAGTCAACCACTAACTGCATGGGGTCAGGAAGAAACAAACTATGAGTTGATTATTCAATAGCTGTCTTCTACTGGGTTTCTCTCTGAAGCATCTGGTACTGGCCATTGTCAGAGACCGGACAGCAAGCTACATGGACTGTTGGTCTGAGATAGAATGGCTGTTCTTATGTTCTAGGATGAGTAAATTGCACCAAAATTCACTTGCAATAAGGCCCAGTTCGACCAGAACCCTTAGTGAACCTTGCAGTTAATGTGATCGATGTTTCACATGTGTAACAAAACCAGACCCACATTTAGCCTGATCCACTTGTCAGACAGACAGAGAGGGAAATGAAGAAGTCCCATCCTATTGGTGTGAAAAAAAAATCCCCTATTTCTTCTCATGGCTTTGAAGAAAGAAGGGGGAACCCATTTCGCCACTAAAAAGATGCATTTCATTAATGGGAACCAAGACACTTCACCCTGGAGCCAGGATATGAAACCCCACCCAAAACATCAGGGCTGGCAGCAGGCAAGCACTGAGAGGCGAAGGTTGGTTGGCATGTGATCCTTAGACATGAGGTCAAGGCATCCCTGGTATAACTATCTACCCGCGTACTCCACTCACCTCACTGCAGCAAACACTGACCATTCTGGCTGAAAGAGCTTAAGGGCAGAAGGGACCATTGTGATCATCTCCTCTGCCCTCTTGCATGATGCAAGCTATAAAGTCTCACCCAGTGATTCCTGCACTGAGCACTAGCTCCGCCAGCAGTTCTTGAGAACATCTCCAGATAAGTGGAGATTTAACTCTGATCACCATGACTTATTTCTTCTGGTTGAGACTGGACCTGGCTCCAAATGAACTTGCGTTTTCCATTGAAATCAGATCGATGTCATAATTTTGTCCATTTTAGATGCAAAACGAAAAGGTGAAAACCTGTTGATTTCATCCAAGCTTTTACAAGCAACACAGCCTGGTGCTCATGGTACTTTTCAAGAGTGAAATGCCTGCTATCCTCCTCAGAAGAGGCAGCTGCAGGACCAGGGTCCCCCACAACATTCTCTAACCCTGCCGGACCATGTCTAGTTCAGTCTTCATGGATCATTCAATCACTTTCTCTGACGCAAATGCCAATAAGGCAATAATAGGAATACTCTTTGCTATGCAGGCAACTGTCCTCTAGGTCCGAAAGTGAACTGAGGCTAGCAAGTAAGACATACCACATGGTAATGATTTTCAGCTAATATGATTCTTTCTCCAAGATCGACTGCAGAGATACAAAAAAGTGCCCTATCTATACCACTACCTAGCCCCTTACAGTTGCGGCTCTCAGCTATAGTGTTTATATCTTATACACAGCTAAGACAGCAATATACCCGTCTCCTTTAGTCAGGAGAAACATTAAAGTTAGTTCAGATTTATGCTGGGGAGGTCAGGAGCTGCAAGTACAGGTTTGTTTTCAATTCCAGACACTCCTAAAGGCAATATACAGTAGCCAGGCTAAATTCTCCAGTGCCTTCTCAGCTAGACAATTTTGTATTAACTACTTTTAAGAACAAAAATTGCAGCTAGTACGTTAATGCACCAGGAATGCCAGATGTTCCAGGATGGCTGTTGGCCGAATTAGGACATCTAAAAGATGCAAAAGGAAATACCCAGGGAACGGGAATAGAATCAGTGTTTTGCCCCCTCTCACTCACTGTGTCAGTTCGAATCCAGCCTAGAAAATCATATTATGAGCTGAAGCCAGTTGTGTGACTGAGACACAGGACTGGACACTAGGAAATTGGGGTTCAATTCTTGGCTCTGACACAAACTGTGTGACCTGTGGCAAGTCACAATCTCTTTCTGCCTCAGTTCCCCAAGTGTAAAATGGGGATAATAATAGAACCCTCCCTCCCTGGTGTATTCTGAGGCCAGATTAATTTGTAAGGTGCTGTTAGAGCAGTGGTCCCCAAATTTTGAGGGTCACACACCCCACTTCCCCCGTCCACATCCCCCAACCCTCCCTGGAGCCAGGGCCAGGAGCGGGGCCGTGGCTTGGGTTGGGTGAGCGGTGACACAGACAGGGATAAGGGGGCTGGGGCCACAGCTGAGGGTGGGGCTGGGGCCGGGGCTGGAGCTGCAGCCAGGGACCGAGGCTGAGGGCAGGGCAGGAGAAGAGCCAGGCCATGGTGGGGACTGGCAGCCCGGCCCGTGGCCGGGTGCGGCTCCATCCCTGACCCCGCCCGCAGTTTAGACCCCAGGCTGGGAATGCTGCCCCTGCCAGGGGCTGAGGCTGGGGACGAGGCTGGGAACACAGGGTCGGTAGCTGGGGCTGCAGCTGTAGGTAGGGCCAGAGCTGGGGGTGGGGCAGGGCTGGGTGGCGCTCCCTCCCCACCTCCCCATGGGGACTGGCCCAGCCTGCCGCACCCCCCTGGGGACCACTTATACCCAAGGTGTTCTAGAGATCTGAAATACTGTCACATGAAATAGTTGGCAGTTCCCCATTCAATTAACAAGGGGGCAGGATTGTTCTCTAAGCCCTAGCAGCTCCCTCTCCAGTTCATGGCCGAGGGACATTGGCAGGACACTTGGGGATACTCTCTCTGCCTGTTTTCATCATCCCCGTTCTGTGGATGGATAAACAGAGGACTGCAGTGTCCAGAGCTGCCAATGGGGACACGCTGGCCAAGCAGTACATTTGCTTAGGAAAATCAGGAAGATGTGCGACGAATAGTTTGATTTAGTGAAGGATTCTGGCAGGATCGTGATGGTCCCTAGATTAAGTCCATTAAAAACAGCTCCAAGCCCTCCTGGAAAGAAGGACTTTGCTGGGCCAACTGTGGCTTGTGCCCGTCTCTGCTCTTGCTAGGGATTGTCAGGGCCTCTAAGAACTTGAATCGCAGCAGAGGGATTACAGTTCTGACGCGCCTCTTTCCACCACCTCATCTGATCCCACAGGCAGGAGAGAGCAACTTGGCCAAGCTGGCGGATTTAAGTGCCAGATATCAGGGAGCCGGCCTGAACGGGAGCTACAATAAATCTCCATTGTCCTTTAAACATCTGCTTTAGCTATGTGTCTCTAAACAGCCCCAGATAAAGAACACTGCCTAATCCATATTTTGGGGAAATCCTACAGATGGGATTAGCTATCCCCAGTTCCTCCTCGCTTTCATTTTGGCAGCATCTCTCTCACTAATCAAAGCACAGAGCAGTAGAAGGGCCTTTTTCCAGGGATCTCAACAGTCGGCAAAGCTATCCCAGAGATTCACTGGGGATCAGGCTGGCCTCAATGGCCAGGTCTTGCTTTTGATTTACAGCTAATAGCTAGAAGTTCTCTCTTTATACAGTGGCAGGTACTTGGCTACTCACGCCAGTTATCACAGGCTTGGCTACTGCAATAGGCATGCACACACTTAAGCTGGTCGTGCTTCCAGCAGAGCCGACAGGAATACAGATTCACCATCAGAAGGCATCTGGGTCTTTGCAAGGAGATAAGCATCTCTTCCATCAGCTGATTTCAAGATCTTTCCAACAGAAAGTATCAAAAAGGCTAATTTGGGGAGATATTTAAACAACAGGCAGGACAGAAGCTCTAGGGAAATCTTTATCCTCTGTTTGCAGGGATATGGACTGGAGGGTCTAGTAGGTCTGTTCCATCTTGTGGGCTAGAAAGATGGAAAACATAGGCCACTAGCCGAAGAAAGCATAGACCACCAACCAACCATTCTCTTCAGCAGTTAACATGCAGCCAAATGACACCCAAATCCATCAGCGCCCGTCGGCAAAGGAACTCTGTGATACAATGGAAGTGGGACTGGAAGCCAGCATTTGGGCGGCGTTACATTATAATTACAAACTGCACTTCGCTCGTGCAACCACACCAATGCTTACTGTGCAATTACATGTCACTACATACAAATGACAGTGCAGTTACAGTTACTTTACCAATTACAGAGCAATTGCACCCACTATGCTAAGAGGTTTTCACCTGTAATTCAGGAAGCAAAGAAGGAGAGGGGGAGGGGGAGGGAAAGTTACTCTAATCGACTAGGGTTTGAACAAACGTTGGGTTTTTAGGCCTGTAGTTTAAGCGTAAATTCAAGGATTGGTGGCAAGCTTGCAGAGCACTGTAGAATCCTAAGGTAGCACATACCTGCATTTATGTTACCATTCTGCCCCCAGCACGTGGTTTGTGCAAGTCTATGCCACGTACTTCACATTGTAAAAACTGCAATTTCCTGAAGAGGTGGCTGCATTTCTTATGAAGGCTAGCAGGTTTCGTTCAATCTTCAGGCCTTCTGCTAATGGAGCTGGGCTGATTACTTGTTGCAAATAATCATTTGAGAGTCACTCACAAAGCCATCCTGATTTCCTGACTAATCAATGTTTGTGGTGTAGTTGAGGAGGCATTTGGATGAACAATGTTCAGCCTATGGAGTGTTTGGAAACTCTCCCCTCTTTCTCATGCATGGTGTGTGATTGGTCACGAGTCACATGATAGTGGTTCCACTCCAGTAATGAACTGGGAGCCGGCGCTGCAAAGCTAACAGTGAGGCAAGCAGCTGTGTTCTGCACCCGCTGAAGCTTCTGAATGACTTTCTAGGGCAGCACATTGCAATCATCCAGTCTGGAGGCCACAAAAGCCAGGATAACTGGTGCTTTCCGCAGCAAGAGGGGCATGGTCACCTTCCAGCTAAACAGAGAGAACAGGGTACTTCCAGCCACCATTAAAAATCAAGGAGTAGTTGAAGAGCAAGACAGATGTAACCCCACCATGTTGAGTATGTTCCACCCATAGATGGCTCACTTGTGCCCTAACCTCCAGATGCTTCCCCTACCAATCAGCATCACCAGTGAGCCTCAGTCAACTCATTCTCAGCCATGCCCGTAGCTTAGCCAGACGCTGGGAAAGCAGACTGTCTGCATTGTTTGAGCCTGATGGGAGATGCGGAGCCGAGTTGGAGGCTCCAGGATGTTTTCTTAGTAGACAAGGCATCCGCATTCCAAAACCCAAACACCATGACTGCATCAGCAGAGAGGCCGAGGACCTGGGACCAACTTTTCAGCAGCCAAGGCCTTCCTTTGGCAGGTACAATTTGCAGCCACAAAAGCATAGGTGCCGGAACTGGGAGTGCTGCCGCACCCCCTGGCTTGAAGTGGTTTCCATCATATACAGGATTTACAGCTTGGTTCAATGGCTCTCAGCACCTGCACTATACACATTGTTCCAGCATCCCTGCACAAAAGAGGCTGGCCTTGCAAGCCCAAGTCTTGGATGGTAACGCAGCAAGCTACCCAATCACAGGTGCAGATCAGGCCATCAGAATGCAACTACTAAGACTTGTGTCTGCAGTTCCTTTGCGGGCATGAATTCTGCCCACAAACCAGATGGCATCTGCAGACTAGCTAAAAACATACCCCAAATGTGCAAGGAACCTGAACTCCCCATTTGACCCCCAAAAGTAACCCCTGCCACTCAGGGTTTGAGAAGCACATGGCTGAGATGTGGTGGGGAACAGTGGTTCCAGGGCTCTCAGCCTCGTACTTTCCATGAGCTCTGAAGTTCACTGAATTTTTTTCATACTGAAAGAGATTATTGACTGGAGAGAGACTACCTATATGCATTTAGGCATCTTTTAAAAAGCGAAGTATTGATCAGGTAAGCTGCAACAGGTCTCTTGTAAGAACATATCCTAGCAGCAAAGCTGTGTATTATATATATGATAGACAGTGGCACTTCACTTTCTTTAGTGCTGCTGCAATCAAGAGTGTGGTGCTGTTGCGCCATCATGGAGAAGAAAAGTCTCTTGCCAAAAGAAACTGCTCTGCATAAGCATGAAACTGCTTTCCAAAGAGGAAAAAGCCCTGTTATAGACAGCTGCTGCATTCCATCCCAGGCTGCATTTCAATGATAGACTAAAGGATTCCTCTGTAATTCACTCCTGTAAGGCACGCAGCTACTACAGTGATGTAGGCAGTATAAGAACCAGAATGGAATGGAAAAGAATAGATTGTGTGGGATCCCTGTTATTAGTTATATTATGGTAGTAGCACCTAGGGGCCCATGTCCTGGATCAGAGCTCCATTGTGCTAGGCACTATACAAACACAGAACAAACAAAAACAAAAAAACAGCCCTGCCCAAAGAACCTTAGATTGTAAACTCCTGTCTACATTTGAGACCTTATATAGCAACACAGCTCTACTGACAGAACAAGGAGTAATGGTCTCAAGTTGCAGTAGGGGAGGTTTAGGTTGGATATTAGGAAAAACTTTTTCACTAGGAGGGTGGTGAAGCACTGGAATGGGTTACCTGGGGAGGTGGTGGAGTCTCCTTCCTTTGAGGTTTTTAAGGCCTGGCTTGACAAAGCCCTGGCTGGGTTGATTTAGTTGGGGATTGGTCCTGCTTTGAGCAGGGGGTTGGACTAGATGACCTCCTGAGGTCCCTTCCAACCCTGATAGTCTATGATTCTATGATTCAGCTGCGCTACTGTAAGATCTCTTGTGTAGCCGCTCTATGCCAACAGTAGAGAGCTCTCCCGTCGACATAATTAAAACACGCCCAATGAGCGGCCGTAGCTATGTCAGCAGGAGAAGTGCACATTACCACTTATGCTGGCAAAATTTATGTCGCTCAGGGGTGTGTTTATTTTCACATCCCTGAGCCACATAGGTTTTGCTGACATAAGTGGCAGTGTAGACATGGCCTCAGTTTCTCTCTCTCTCCCCTCCCCTTCTAGTGTCTCCCTGGCAAGGCTTACATATAGCATTTTGGGATCGTTCAGGACATGAGCAGTTACACACGTGTAAGATGTTTTCTTTTACTAAATACGAACAGTGACGTGATCATTATTTGGATGCGCTTTTCAGTTATGCATGGTGGGGGTGGGGAAAGACCCCTACAATGGCCTATTGCTGATGGATTATTCTCAAACGTGCACCAGCAGTCTAGGCGTTAAACCTGGCAAGATGCTGTGCACCCTCAACTCCCGTTCCAGGAAATGGCAAATGCAAGCACTCAGCACCTGTCAGGATTGAGTCCAGATGCCTCCCCAAAGCCAGAACTGGGAGAGATTCTCCACTGAATAACAATTACTATAATTATTATTTTGTTATACAGACAAAATGATAATTTGGGCTGCAAAGTGCTATGCATGACAACGGGACTATATAAATTAAACAACAACACTGCTTTGCATTCATATAAACACCTTCACCCAATGATCTCAGAGCTGTTAAAAAACGTTAATTAAGCCTCACAACAGTGCTGGGAAGTTAGCTTAAGGACTGCTATGAGCAATGTGTATGTGCTCTTGCCTTTTATCGGATACAAGCAAAACAGCTCAGCTGTGTGTCAAAGGCCCTATATTTCTAACAGGTAACAGAGAATCCCCTTTAGTTCAAGTACTGTGCTTTTGGGACAGGAAGAATTGAGTTCTCTCTGGCCTTAGCATCCAACTGAAAATGAATTTAAAGAACCCTAGTTATCACTCTAAAAAAAAAAAAAACCACTAAACTGTAAAAAAAACCTCCCATTTACTACCTCTGTCTCTCCAGAGATCAGTACTTGAGACACTCAGAGCAGCGCAGTATAAATTCACTCCAGCCATTAAGCCCAAACTCCTACCGCATCTGAAAGCGGGACTGTGCCATGGAAAGCCGCGGCAGCTCGTTTTAAGCAGTAATGCCATAACGATTACATGCTTGTGTTTCCTGGCTCAGGCTCTTGACCAATAGCCCTGATCCACTGGCAAGTGATGGGTCATTCCCTCATTAGTAGGAATATATTTCATTAGTCCCTTCTGCGCTCTCTCGGACTCCCCCGCTTTCTCTCCATACCCGAGTGTGCATCTGGATAATGTCACTTGTGTGCAGGATAAATCAGCTGAACAAATCCTATTATATTTTGGAACACTGACAGCGACATGGTAATGACATTGAAACAGGGAAAATACTGTGTTGCTCCTACTGATCTCATGTCACCCACATGGTCTAGCTGCCATGCCAACTTCACTATTGTACTAAGATGACAGAGGTCTCGGTTTCTCTCACGAGAGCCACCATTTTTGGGATGTACACGGACACATCCATATTATAGATGGTCTGTCTAGTCTCTCCCATCTTTAAAGCGTTATTAACCCACCTACCTCCACAGTATCTGTACCGCTGTGGGAGACAGGTCACTGACTCGCTAACAGTACCTAGATTTAAACAGTGGGGGGCTGGTGAAACGAGAAAGAAACTGGGTGATGCGGATGGCACTGTTATATCAATTGCACACACACACAGCAGGAGCTGGGCCTAGAACCCTGGTTTTTCAGCTCCAGACAGCACAAGTGTCTAACACTGGAACCAAAGGAAAACTTCTGGTGATGGTGGGATTAGATCCCTTTATGGTCACTGGGTGGCTAGCCAGGGAGTCTGATGTCACTCACACACAAGCCAGTAGGTTATATAGTATGTTCCTGGTGAAGGGTCATCCAGACTTGCTACATCTCATAGGCTGACATATCCAGAGTCTCGATCTTTAGCAAAACCTGCAAGGCCGTGCTCTTTATTCTTGGCATGTGTCTAAATAAGGGAGAGGTAGCCAGTGGGAAGGGAGGCTGACCATGTGGCTCATGCACTAGACTAAGACACTCCATAGCTCTGGGTTCAACTCCCAGCTGTATCACAAGCTTCCTCTGTGACATGGGGCAAGTTACTTAGCCTCTCTGCGCCTCAGTTCCCCATCTGTAAAATGGGACCAATGATTCTGATTTGTCTATTTACAGTGTAAACTCTTCAGGATAGATACCGTCTCTTACCATGTGGACCAAGTACAGTGAGGCCTCTGGGTAGTAATAATGATGAGCAAGTTGCTGTGCTGCTCTGGGGAGATTTGCTTTGCACCCAGCACAGGACTTCGTAGAATCTCATAGGACGCACCAGGAGCATTGAAACGTAAAGTAAATGTTTTTTTAAGGACATTGCCAGTTTAGTGCACTAGCTGGTTCTTTAAATATTAGAGTCCGAATCCGGCCCCGACTTACATGACTCCACTGAAGTCAGGGAAGTGAGAGGGGGCGTAAGTCAGTGCACGACAAGGCCCAGAGGGCAAAGCTAAATTCAAACGTACCCTTGACCCTCTTCCTCAACAGAAGGGATATTGTGCGGCTCCGGGCCCGGGGCCAGTGGTGCTTTAAATAGCATCAGGCTTGTGGGAGAGCCCGAGTTCCTTTGCTTCTGGTTCTTGTAGGACTCTCGGATTCTGCTGCGTTTTTTAAAAAACGGTTACGTAACTATCCCCTTGGGCTGGCAAACTTGCAAGGCAACGCGAGGTCAGGCCTGGTAAGTAGCTGTTCACCTGGCATGTAAACAAGTGCAAGGCAATCATATGGAGCCCACAGAAAACCTTAGCCTACCACGTGCCATGGAGCCGCTGGGGCCCTGGCAGCCGAAGCGGCTAAAATCAGCTCCGGAACAACAAATCTAATCGGTTGCGAGACATATGGCAAAGAGCAACGTGCAGCGGCTGAGACAAACTCAGCAAAGCTCTTCTCCACGCAGGCAGCCAGGGCGGGGCTGCTGCTTAGCGCACCTGCCCCTGGGGCGGCGAGCACCTCACACCCAATGCAGCGCGAAGGCGGCCTGCAGAGGAGGGGGCGCCGTGGGGGAGGGAGCTAAGAGACTCTGCCTGAAACATCCCAGACACAACAGCACTAGTCAGCCGCCTCGGGCCCCATTCCACCGTCAATGGACGTTCTGTGTGAGCAGGGTCAACAAGCAAGCAAGAAGCCAAGAGAGACCGGTACAGAGCGCAGGCAGTCATTTAAAGGGACAGAAATCTTATATATTTTTCAAGTCAATATCTTTTAAAAGGGGGTTGGTCTGCAGCTTTATTTATTTTTTAAAAGAAATTTTTGCGGGGAGGGGAGGGGAGTGGAGAGGAGAGGACGGGAAGGAATTTACTTCCAAGGGATATTTGTTTTGCAATGTTACAGGCAGCCAAACTGAACTAGTGGAGGATTATTATTGGCATTACCATAGCGTGCACGCTCTGTAACAAGGACTACTTTCTGCAGTGGATCACACTTGATGCCTCTAATAAATGACATGTCTAGGACATTAGGTCCTGATTCAGCAATGCACTGAAGCACGTGCTTTGACTTGAGTCGGTGCGTACGTGCTTTGCTGCAGCATGGCCTTATAAAGGCACTTTTCAGCCATGAATCTCAAAGCACTTTACAGGGCAGCTATCAAGTAAAAACTATGCAAATGAGAGGTCATGGTAGGAGGGGCGTGTCCATTCAAATACCAAACTTCAGCCTTTGAGCATGCCCAGTGTGAACTGGAGGAAGAATGTGTGAATAATGCACATGGCATTATTTCTGGGCCTGTTACCTTTCAACCTGCTGTCCTGGCTGAGCGGGAGTCAGTTAACCTGAGTGCCTTATACGTTTAAACAACGTGTTGTGTCCTCTCATCTGAGAGACCAGACTCCTGAGTGCTTCTTAAACATTACAAAGGCTTTGCCCAAGGTCACAGAGGTCAGCTAGGACAAACCCAGTTCTCATATACTCAGCTCCACTGGGCCCCAGCTGTCCAGTCTAGAATACTCCATGTGTTCGGTACACTGTGCATACATCAGCTAATTAACCTGCATGGCTGCTTCCGTGGAGGGGTTAAGAATTGCTGGCCACATTTTACAGAGGAGAAGCTAAGGCACAGAGGTAAAGTTCCTTGCCCGAGGTCACACAGCAAGTCAGTGGCAGAGCTGGACGCTGAACTCAGCCGCTCTAATCATCCAGCCCTGTCCTCGTTCTACCAGAGCGCAGAGATAATAAATGTAGCCCTTACGTAGCATGTTTCACCTAGAGATGCAAAGCAGGTAAAGGTCAGATGGGGGAGCCGTAGCACAGAGACGGGAAAGAACTTGTCCCAGGTCCCTCAGCAAGGTGAAGGGCAGAGTCAGGAAGAGTGTCCAGGACACCAGAGTGACAGTCCAGCGCCCTATCCATTGGGCCACAATGCCTCTCTGTGATTGACAGCTCCCAGAGTCAATATCAACTGAGAACCACCCTGTCTCGTTTCCTAGGCTGAAGAGGTGCTCTCCACTACCCACAACGTCTACTGGGACTGATTATATGAGCATAGAGCCTGAAATAATAAGACTAGTTGCCTCCTCTCACCATCTGGAGATAGTCTGGAGAAGAGAAGACTGGGTGGGGGGACATGATAAACAGTTTTCAAGTACAGAAAAGGAGGAGGGAGAAAAAAAATCTTTAATCTCTGTGGATGGGACAAGAAGCGATGGGCTTAAATTGCAGCAAGGGTGGTTTAGGTTGGACATCAGGAAAAAACTTCCTAACTGTCGGGTGGTTAAGCAGTAGAATAAATTGCTTAGGGAGGTTGTAGAATCTCCATCATTGGAGATTTTTAAGAGCAAGTTAAACAAACACCTGTCAGGGATGGTCTAGATAATACTTAGTCCTGCCATGAATGGAGGGGACTGGACTAGAAGACCTCTCGAGGTCCCTTCCAATCCTACACATCAATGATTTTATCTACAGTGAACTTTGCCTGCACAAGGCATTATTTCTGGGCCTGTTACCTTTCAACCTGCTGTACTGGGTAAATCTTTGAGTCCTTGTCTTGACAGTATCTTTAGAGGAGGAAATGAGGAGGGAGCTATAAATGAACCACTCTTTGGCAAATTTTTAAACATCTAAATGTTATTAAACCCCCCATTACACTCTTTGCCATTCCTGATAGCAAATCTCCCCGGGCTGAGGGTGGAAACAGAAACTTTCAACTTTGGAATCAGCTTCCCCTTATGTGTGCTTTGCTGAGGGTTTATAGATTCATAGATTCCAAGGCTAAAATGACCCATTGTGATCATCTCATCTGACCTCCTGTATAACACAGGCCATAGAACTGCCTCAAAACAATTCCTAGAGAAGATCTTGTAGAAAAACATCCAATCTTGATTTTAAAATGGTAAGTGACGGAGAATCCACCACGACCTTTGGTAAATTATGCCAGTGGTTAACTAAACTCACAGTTAAAAATTCATGCCATATTTCCAGTCTGCATGTGTCTAGTTTCAACATCCAGCTATTGGACCATGTTATACCTCTCTATACTATATTGAAGAGCCCATTATTAAATATTTGTTACCCAGGTTGATATAGACTAATAACATCACCCTTTAACTGTCTCTTGGTGAAGCTAAATACAGTGAGCTCCTTGAGTCTATCACTATAAGGCAGGTTTTCTAACCCTTTAATCATTCTCGGGGCTCTTCTTTGAACCCTCTCCAATTTATCAACATCCTTCTTGAATTGTTGACACCAGAACTGGACACAGTGTTTCCGCAGTGGTCACACCAGTGCCAAATAGCTAAAATAACCTCTCTACTCCTGCTCAAGAATCCCCTGTTGGTAATCTATGTGGATTTAGGAAAACTGAAAAAGGTAAGAACTATAAGTAATGGAATGAAGCGGAAGGAAAATGTAAAGGAAGATAGGAAGAATACTTCCCAAACAGTGGGATCGTGGAAGAGTCCCTAAGGCTATAGCTTCGTAACTATCTCCCTAGTCACAGCCTCAGCAGACGCTGAACCCGAGACCTCTGGATCTAACACACATAATAAGCCTCTACAGGGTTGAGCTAAAAGAACAGCTTTATTAGTTCAGAAGCACCAATGGACTCCA
Source organism: Trachemys scripta elegans (assembly GCF_013100865.1). Classification (NCBI taxonomy): domain Eukaryota; kingdom Metazoa; phylum Chordata; order Testudines; family Emydidae; genus Trachemys; species Trachemys scripta. The sequence continues at coordinate 7,844,330 of NC_048298.1, read as the reverse complement.
ACTGCTATACATGGCCTGTCCACTAGAGAGAGACAAAGAGCCCCAGCATGCTAGTGCAGGTTACATCTGCACTGGGGGATTTACCGAAAATATTCCCACCGGTGAGCGCAGTTACATGAATTAGTCCCACGGAAGCTGATAGCAATAGCCTATCAGGAACTACTCAGAATGAGAAAGTGCTCAACTCATACCGACATGAGTACAAGGAACATACATGCAAAAATGCAGAGGCCAGAACACCTTACTGAACTTATCCTAAACTGATCCAGTTGTCGTCCTTGCGTGATCCTTGCATACACTGATCGTATGGGAATGCCACACAACCCCACGCATCGGAGGTCCCACCTCCTTAATTCGAAAGCAACTGTCCATCTATTTTTCAAAGAGAAACGGATATTCTCCTATGCACTGAATAAAAGTTTTAGCTGTACAATAATCCACCACCACGCCCCTACTGTTCCTGGAGACTGAAAAGAGGAAAGCTAAGGCGAGAGGCCACACAAGGCTTTGCTTTTGGTGCTACTTTTCTCTTAGCCTCTGGACATGCTGGCACTTCCTACCACACCTCCACCCATCTCTATGGAGGATTCTATTTTGCAGACAGAACGCTCCGGGTGGGGATTCCTGGGAACAATTGACTAGTAAGTGGCAGTGTTGTCCAGTAGCCAGTGCACAGGACAGATTCAAGAGACCAGAGTTCTATTCTGAGCTGCGCATTGACCTACCCCATGATCTCGAGCGAATCGTGTTTCTCTCGGTTTCAATTTCTCCATCTGTAAAATGGGGATAACGATACTTTCCTTCCCCGGTAAAGCACATTGAAATCTTTAGATGAAAAATATGGTGTAAGAACTTGATATTATTATTGCTAGGACAGGTGTTTGTTCTCCCAACCAAAAGCAGAAATCCAAATTGATAACCCATTGTAGGGGAGGGGGGGAGATGAATAGTAACACACTAACATTCACAGCCACTTGCTCGTCACAGTTGCATGGTATGTGGATCTTCAGGATAACAGCAAGCATAGAACTCAATTGCTCCTATATTAAGAGCATCAGAACGGCCATACTAGGTCAGACCAAAGGTCCATCTACCCAGTGTCCTGTCTTCCGACAGTGGCCAACGCCAGGTACTTCAGAGGGAATGAACAGAACAGGTAATCATCAAGTGATCCATCCCCTGTCGCCCATTCCCAGCTTCTGGCAAACAGAGGCTAGGGACACCATCCCTGCCCATCCTGGCTAATTGCCATTGATGGACCTATCCTCCATGAACTTATCTAGTTCTTTTTTGAACCCTGTTATAATCTTGGCCTTCATAACATCCTCTGGCAAAGAGTTCCACAGGTTGACTGTGCATTAGGTGAGGAAGTACTTCCTTTTGTTTGTTTTAAACCTACTGCCTATTGATTTCATTGGGTGACCCCTAGTTCTTGTGTTATGAGTACAAGTACAGACCCCCTACTGCTTGAGCTATAAGAGACTCTGCCTGTAGCTGCTAGCCATAGAGGGTCTATGACACACCATTAAGCAGTCTTGGTTCTCGCCCACAGGATAGCGGTGCACCCATCAGTCACCACCTTATAACATTTTGCACTTGCACAGCATGTTCCGGCCTTGTCGTCATCAATGCAGCGAGGGGAAGTGACTCGCTCAAGCTCACATAAAAAGGTTAGTGGGAGAGTTGGGAATATACCCAGGAGTCCTGACTACCGTTCCCCTGCTGAAACTACTTGGCAACTCTGCCTCCCTGTGACTCACACTTTGATCCCTCAGAATAAGAGGCTATCCGAGCGCTTCTTTAGCTGTCCTCCCAGCCAAGCCGCTCATCAGGGAATAACTTCGAAGCCCCCCCAGGTATGCCCCCCAAAGCCCCACTATCCTACGGTGGAGGGAAATTATTGTACAACCAACCCTTTGAGAGCTCCTGTGCTCAGAAAGGTTTTTGTCCAGGGCTGCCACAAGAAACAAGAAGAGATTGAATACAGTAATTTAGACAGTCAAACTCCATTTCCTGCCAAAAGACAAACGAAAATACACACAAAAGGCAGCAGTCAGGTGGTGGCTGGGGGCTGGCGCTTGATTATCTTGGACAGATATTTCACTAGAGTATCCTGGCGGCAGCGGCTAAGGTGACACCTTTTCATTTAAGGCACTCGGCTTTGTTATGCTGCAGTTCATCAAGCGGGCGCTTGTGAAAAAATAAGACTCCAATCAGACAGATGAAAAGACCTGGCTGCCAGGATGAGCGTCTGAGCTTACTCCAGAATAGCGAGGGTCAACCGAGGAAACCTTCCATATCACTACCCCGGACACCGTGGCTGGGGTTCAATCCCCACCCAACACCCAGTCAGGTCATCTGCTCCCTTCCCGGGGGGGTCTCCAAAGCAAGTGCTATGACACCAGTGCTATCTTCTGGGAGATACCTGCTACAATCCCATCCAGCTCTGGTGTTTCAGGGTAGCAGACCACCTGGCTGTTCCCAGCAGCAATGGCCTGTAGAAGGCTCCACCTGGCCCTGAAGCTGTACCACAGAATGGAGAGTGGACTCCAACTAGCACACTGCTCTGGGAAGTATCCTCCCTTTGGGGAGGCTGCCCTAGGAGGTGTTGGAGGAGGCTCCCTAGAGGACTCCCCACAAAACGTTGATCCTTGAGAGCAATAATGTTGATGGGCTTCAGCCAGTGGGAGAGAAGAAAAGAAATAAATGGGCAGGTGAGAGGGATCCTGAAGGGCATCCCCTCAAATAAGTTAAGGATTTTTAATATAGATAAAAGCAACACCACAGAGTAGCTCAAGGTGCCTGCATTTCCCAGGTGGGCGAAGGCACCTGACTTAAGTCTTGTGAAGGATAGTCCAGTGGTTAGGGCGTAAGTCTGGGACTCAGGATTCCTGGGTTGAATTGTCTCCTCTACCACAGGCTTCCTATGTGACCATGGGCAAGTCACTTAGTCTCTCTGTGCCTCAGTGCTCATCTGTACAATGGGGATAAATAGCATAGAGGACTTGGCAGGATTAATGCTTTTAAAGATTGGAGGCGCTCAATACGACAGCGATGGGGGTCCTATAAGTACCTGAGATAGAGAGATAAACAATGCACCTGAAACCTGTGGAAATCCATTATGCCCAAACCATCCATTAACCCCCCCCCCACACACACACACACACACTTTTAAAAGTGGACTGGCTATGACCGCCTTCCCCTTTTTACCAGCTGTAAGGGCAAGCAACGGGGGGATGGGGCAGAGAGGAGTGAGTGGGAGGGGGGGTCGGCGGAGGAGAAGAGGCAGCATGGGAGGGGGTCTCGGGGGAAAAGGCAATGCAAGGGCAGGAGGAAGCAGTGTGAAGGTGGGATCTTGGGGAGAAGGGGCTCTGCAGGGAGGGGGGCATGGTTTGGGCTCCTGTGGACCCCCCACATTTTTAGGGTGCTTCTGCCGCTCCTGGCCCAAACACTCACCCTGTGTCGGTTACTATGTTGGGTTATCCGAACATGAGCAATTATAGTCAGACTTGCATGCCTCTTATAGTTTCAATCAGAGAAGAAGAGATTCTTCTTCACTTCCTGTCCTAAACTCCTTAGTAGTAGAGCTGATCTCTCTCTCTCTCTCTCTCTCTCACCCCAGTCCCCATAGGTATATAACTACATTTCATGAAACTTTTTGAAAGTTCAAAGTTGTTTCCCTGTCACACGGTTTAAAAAGCAAACCTTCTTGTGGTGTTTTTTTTTTTTTTTAAATGCATTTTCCCCAAAAAAAACATAGTTATCGAAACAGTCACTGAAATGGTAGGAGCTCCAACCTCCTACCAACCTTCACTATACATGGAAAATGTCAATAATCATTTCAATAAACATTTGGATTTAAAAAATGCCAAAAAATTGTGACGAATGAAACATTTCAAAAAAGCGATGAGGTCGGGGAGGGTAATATCTTTTATTGGACCAATTTATGTTGGTGAAAGGGACAAGCTTTGGGGTACCCAGAGCTCTTCTCCAGCTCTGGGAAAGGGACTCAGCACAAGGGTGTAACCGATCAGGAGTTAACACATTTCCCAAGAGACTGTTCAAGGTGAAGTGGGCAGTTAACGCGCCTACAGTCGTAGGGCAAAGGAGGGTCAGCGGAGTGGGTTACAGATAGTAATCCGTGATGTGATTGCTGAGCATTGTGGGATCAAATGTATTATTCAAACGTAAGCTATTCTTATCTCCTATGTACACAGTGCTGACGGAACAGGGGGATGCTGCAGCGTTACCTGGAGCCATTCATCACCCAAGTGAATAATGCCTGTTTGAAAACCCACTGAGTAGTCATAAAAAATGACCAATTTCCCCTGATTGATGCTGCAGATTAGTAACTACTGCCTTCTGCCCTTAAAAGGGAAGGAACGTGCACGATCTTTCATTCATCCATTTATCTACTGTTCTTCATTCTTCCCTTTCTGAACACTTTACTTGGTGAGTAAGTTTGTGCTGCCAAAAAATCCCTGCTCTTGGTTAGTTTACTCCCCTTTACACACACACACACACACACACACACACACACACACACACACACACCACACTTAGATTTTGTAAGCAATGGCGCCTGGGACTTTGCCTCCAATTCACTCTGCGAGCCAGGCCAGCCCAAGCCTTAGGGCCCTTAGCTGGAGAGACTCAGACCCAGCCTCTTCTGCCCAAGCGAGGAGCATGAAGCTTGGTGCGCTCAGGCCAGCTGAGTCACCCACTCAACAGCTCATTTCGCTGGATGCCAGCGGTCACAGCTGCCGCGCTGGCTCAACAACAAGGCGCTCTGACTGGCTTGAGCAGCCAAGTGCAGCACGCTCCTCCCCGTCTCCTCTGTAATTATGTGTGGGCAGGCTGCAGTCCGTTACTGCCGCGTGCCGGGATGGCTCACTGATCAGTCTCTACAAACTTGGTCGTGGCCGTGAACAACCATGGCATGGGAAAGGAAACGGAAGCAGCAACAAAGCCCGGGGGGGTGGAGAACTCGGATTTTCTGTTAACTGCTTGCTGCCCTATTCAAAAAACATGGGGCCTAGAGTAGCTGTACCCTGCGCTCCAGCTCACGGCAATGTGTCTACAGCATGGGGGGCTATTGCTGTAGGGTTTAGGAATGAACTCTGTTTACTACAGGAGAGCAAAAAAACCAAGACCTATGCTTGACCACATCTCTTAAAAGCCCAACCAGCTCCGCCTAATCTCGGTCAGTCTCACTGTATCATTCCCAGAGCTTCTCACCACCCACCGCGTCGGCCAGCCGAGGCCTTTGGCCAGGCTGGGGACTTCAGTTTCTGATGGCGAGGCAGCCGTGTAGCTCGCCACCCTTCAATTCCCATTGTGCTGACAGGCAAAGCCGCTCTGTGGATACATTTTACACCTGCAACCACGCAGCCATGCTGGCGGATGGCTGACAAGGGCTGTAACTGGGGCAAATCACCAATGGAGAGAAGGCCCTAGAGAGACGTCTATCCCAGACGTCTCTGCAGCCACCTCCACTTATTGAAAGGCTACACTTTCCAGGCTTAGGGGCTGGGTTCTGCCAGCTGTACTGAAGTTGAGGAGTTGGTACCTTTCCCTGGGGCAGCCCACTGAAACCAACAGGGCTGCTTCCAGTTCAAAGTGCTTCTCAACTTACGGGTTCAGAATCTAATAATACTCCGAATAATGCCTTTCATTCGGGGCTCTTGAAGCCCTTTCTCCACTGTACAGATGTAGAGACTGAAGCCCAATAATGCTTTGGCAGCTTTCCCTGCCTGGGTCCCAGAGCAAAGCTGGGAAAGGAACAGAGTCCCAGTCCCCTGCTCCAACCACTAGGCCATGCTCTCCCTCCAACTCTTTGCTCACATTCTCCGATGCAACTTAATCGTTGTTTTCGTCGATGACTCATTATAGGGACCACAGGGATCTAACTGTCCCTTTTATGGCTTATCAACACCACGGACATGATGGGGTCAGTGTTTTGTTTTAGAGCTCCGAACTCCCAGCACAACTGACTCGCTGCAGGAGTATGTCTACAGTTAGCACATACCCCTAGGTGGGGAGGGTTAGCGGCCCAACCAAGTACTCAGCTTCAACCTAAAGGCAGCTCTTTGAAACTGCCCCGCTCCAGAAAATCAAACCCAGATGGACCTCTGGGCTTGGTCCTTCTCCCACTGGAGTCAACGGGAGGGTTGCTTTGGGCTCCAATGGGCAGAAGGAATCCGATTCAGAGAGAGGGCCTGATTCTTATTTATACCAAGGCCTCTTTCTACCAGGAGTAGAGATGGGATTTTTGCCCACTTTCAGGCCCCTTTATGCTGCCAGTGGCCTAAGCATACAGGGAAATCACCCGCAGAAATTAAGTCAGACTAAATTTCTGTGCCATTGAACCAAATGGGGACTCCCCGGCAGAAAGCGGAGTGGGCACCGTGTGACTCAAAGAGGAGGCATTCCAAGTCTGCCATTTGAGTGGGGGGCATTCCACGGGGCTTAGTTTGCAATGAAAGAGGTGCCGGAGCTCAAGCACTTATTTTACATTCATAACCTGCTACAGCAAGCCCAGAGGTGCCGGGCTATGAACTGCCTGCCACGCCGAGAGGTACCAGGCTCCGCAATGCAAGCCCAGGCACAAATGAAGTGCTCACATTCCGACTCTGCCATTCGACTGGGGGGCAATGGAAACACGCTGTGTTTTCCATTCTCCCTTCGCTCAGACTTGAACTTGCCTCTCACTTGCCGGAGCGAATTAAGACGGAAAAACCGAAGCACAGCGCTCTGACTATTACACGCAGCCCCGATGCAGTTCACGCTGTACTGCGGATTTCGGTACAGCATATCAAAGGCTGCAATACACCGCCTGGGCTGAGGCAGATCCCAACAAGTGTAGCCTACACAATCAGTCAACACAAGGATGCTTGGGCTTATTTGCAGAATAAACCCAAGCACCTCGCCCCCACCCCGAATCTTCCCCTGGAATCTAGTAGTATTTAGCTCTCATCTTCAAGCTATTCCCTTATCACTTTTTGGTGCACAGACATTGCAGAACTGGCTCCGCATGGGGAATTGAGGACTTCAGTGGGTTAATGGCCTATGTTCCAGACCCCTAAAAAACAAAAAAATCAAGCCATTTCTTAGCAAATCTCACTGTGCAAATTAGTTTAGACTCTGCCTCAAATTAAGATTTTTGGGGTAAAATTCCACCCATAGGCAGAGGTGCCACCTTAAGGGGTCAGGGTTTCAGTGGTGCATAGGATTTGTGCTGGTCTTCTGGACGGAGGTGGAATTTCATCCCTAATTAATTATTTTGTGGAATAATAACTAAGTAAATAGGCTGATGCCCTCAAAATATCTCAAAGCACCTTACACTAATTCTTTAACAATCACAACCCTCCCGTGAGGTAAGAAAGCATTATACTCCCCAATATACATATGGGGAAACTGAGGCACAAAGAGGTCACATGGTAAGTTAGTAGCAGAGCCTGGCATGGAAGCCAGCAGCTCCAGCTCCTAGTTCTCTGGTCTACTCAGTAGGCCACACTGCCCTGGTACAAAACAGCCACATGAAGTAGCTCAGGTGGTGGAGCTCAGCATGGCTGGTTAAACACGTGACTTACCGCGCTGCTACAGGGAATGTCCTTGACTTTGAGCCAGGCCAGATCTAAGGTCCCCTCTCCCCTGTAGCAGGACTGAAGCCTTTCTTTGATGCGGTCGTTGATCTTTTTCAGGATGAAGATGCACAGAGCAGACTCATCCAAGGACTTCATTTTCCTCTTTTGCCCCTTGGAGAAGACTGTGAAGAGGATATCGTCGTCGGGGCTGGCACCCAAGGACCTGGCCAAGATGGCACCTGCCTTGGATAAATAGGCTGCTTGGAGGAGCCGGTACTCCACCCCATTCTTCTCGCAGCCAATGGGCACCTCGACGTAGGAGTTGAAGGCTGTGTCCTCCTTGCAGAGCCGGACCAGCTTGGAGGTGTAGACCTGCTCCTTGGTGGTGGAGCCAGGCGGGGAGATCATCTCGGGCTGCAGGGTCAGAAAGTAGACGAAGTTGCCGCTGCTGAAGCCGTAAATGTAGTAGATGTCGAAGTCAGGGATGATGGTGAACGTGTCTGAGGGGATCTTGATCATAGAGGCCACGAACTCATCGTGAAAGACATAAGCGAACATCCCGTCTGCCTCGGAGTTCTTGGTGAGCTTCCTGCTGGAGATGGTGGGGAAATACTCCGGCTTGCCGTCCACGGCTGTGGCAATGAACAGCTTGTCATCCATGTTGCTGTAAGAAACAATGACTCCAAAAACAGAGCCACTCTCGTTTACCCCAGAGAGGTAATGCTCCTTCTTATGGAAGGGCTCTCCCAGCTTGAAGAGGTCGTCCAGCCTCAACAGCTTGCAGATCCCCTGGTAAAGGCTCCCACAGGCGATCAACCGGTTCTCCTTGTAGTCTATCAGGAGCATCTTGTTGATATTGTTAGTGAGAGTCAAGGGTTCATTGCAAGTCTGGACTATCCTGGGAGGATAGCACTTTGGGTTATCCTCATCTGGACCAGTCTGGTGGGTCACCAGAACTTTTAGGTCATTGGAGAGTTTGTAGATCCTGTTGACGGCCCCCAAGTAAATGTGCCCAGTTTTTTCATCAACCACCAAGTGGTTAAAAGTCCCCTCTGCCTGCTCTCCAGGGAAAGTGGCAAAGGGCCTCTTTGGATGAGGTGGCTGTTGCCTAGCGAGGGATGACATCATAGTAGATAGGAGCAGGTGGGCAATCAGGCAAGTCCATTTCCACATGGCCGCCGACATGGTTAGAAAGTTTTGTATTCCCAAGGGAGTGAGGATGCGGAGCGGCAAGTGTTTTCAAAGTCCCTTCACGGATTTTGTCCTACAAGCAAAGGGAAAGGAAAACAAAAGCATATTACTATGGAGTATTTCCCACCCCTCCAGCCTTCAAAACCATGCCATCCTCAGAGCACATTTAATTGCTAATCCCCCCTTTCTCATCTCTGCTCTCGCCGTATAAAACCAGCACAAAGGAACCCTCCTGGAAAGAAAAGACTGGCAGAAATCTCGTGCCAGATTAATAACCAGCCACACACACACACCCCATAACACAATAGAGAAATGCACTGGAAGCAAGCATAATGTAAAGGGTTAATGGCCACAGATATGGACTAGTATTTGCATTACGAAGCCCTGGCTTTGACAGGGGTCCCATTGTGCTAGACACTATACAGGCATATCGTTCCTGCCCCTGCATTTACAATCCAAACAGACAAGACAGAATGAAATTATGATCCCCTTTTTACAGATGGGAAACTTGAGTAGAAGAGAGATTCAGTGACTTACCCAAGGAATGGGTGGCAGAGATAGGAATTAAACCCAGATCTTCTGTAGCCAAATTCAGTGCTTTAACCACCCTCTCTCTCTGATAGAGAGTCACCTCTTACCTAGAAGTAACTAATAGAGTCAGTGTCCCTCCCTCCCTCTTCTCCTGGTGCTGTTCCACTTTGTATAAATTAAATATTCATAGGACCAGAGAGGAGAGAGCCAGAAAGACAGACTGACTCTATAGCCTGGTTTTTGGTCCTGACCTAGGACGTGGGACACCTAGGTTTAGGTCCTTGCTCCAAATCAGATAGGGCAGGAACTTTTTTTCTGCATCAGAATGAAACCAAAATTTTGAAACCTTGAAATCTTTCATGAAACAAAACCGTTTTCTGTTCAGCCCCAGTGGGAACCCAAACCTTTCCGTTTCACCCCTTTGAGCTGCAGTTTTTAGTGCAGCCAAAGATGATACATATACTGGCACTCCGTGTCCTTCCAGCCTGTCTACACTATGCACGTAAAGGGGTTTCCCAACACCATTGTCCTACATCACTGCAAACGCTGAATGGTGCTTTAACTGCCTAGGTTTAAAGAGACAGCTGTAAGTTGGCCTAGGTTTTAAACACACAGCTAAGTTCCCCTCTTTACCCAGAGACAGAACCCTGCATTAGCCAGGTTTGAAGACAGCTCCATTGTTACTGGGTTCCCTGGCATAGCTGCATTTGTATGGTAGCCAGGACCTGTGAACCTGCACCTCCTTCTTTTCATAGCTGATTATTTAACAAAAGCCAGTTCAGGTCCTTGGAGTCCTGCAGAGCTCATACAGCCACCGGAGACGGAGCTGGATTTCATTCTGGCTCACGCATCACATGTGGAACTTCCAACTAAGTGCTGAGTGCAAAAGCCTTATTAGAGGCAACCATCAGAGCAGGCTCCAAATCCAAGACAGTCACAAACCACCCACCCCTGAACGTTAGGCTGTTCAAAGCCTGGGTCAGACTGTCACAAAGTGCCCCTTCTCTCTTTATAAGGAGCAGAAGCAAAGCACCTTTGGAACCCATCTCAAAGGGCTAGGCTCTGCCACCCCTACTCATGCGGAGTTGTTCCACTGATATAAATGGTGTTAATTATGAAACAAGGGTGGTGAGAGCTGGTGCCAAGGATTGTAAGTGGCAAGGTGAACACAGCAGGATTTTCAGATCCCAGAGAGTTGAAGGTGCAGCTAAGGCAATTAGAACCACTGGGCTAGATCCACACCTAGTCTGAATCCACTAACATCAATGGCACTACAAAGAGGGGGGAGGGATAGCTCAGTGGTTTGATCATTGGCTCCCTGAACCTAGGGTTGTGAGTGCAATCCTTGAGAGGGCCATTTAGGGATCTGGGACAAAAATCTGTCTGGGGATTGGCCCTGCTTTGAGCAAGGGGCTGGACTAGATGACCTCCTGAGGTCCCTTCCAATCCTAATATTCTACAATTTACATCAGCTGAGGGTCTGGCCTATCTTCTTGTGACTTGGAAGCTGATCAGATCTGACCAGGAAGCCACATGGCAGGAAGAAATCTGGCATCACACAGTCACTTTTCAGAGTATTTACACAATTCGGATCTACGCACAAATCTCACAAAGAACGGTTGCATTTCTCTACACCCCTCCCCCCAGCTTTAATTTCCCAGCTGCTGCATTTGACACATGCTGGGCAGAGGTCATGCTGAGTTTACTTGAGGCATGTTTACTTTGTCCTTCTTTGGCCTTCTGGTCCAACAAATATTTTGAAAATCAAGTTTACGCAACAAAGTTCAAGAGACTCCCTCTCTTTCTCTCATCAGTGAGAAACTGTTCTCTCTGCACCCGGCCAGTCACACAGGGCTGTAAGCAGGGCTTTTAATAATCTTTATTATGATGGATAGAGTGGCGATGGGATGAGTTGTCCCTGTGCAGCGATTCCTCTTCAGCTCCTGTCTCAAGGGTGGACTCTTTCAAAGGAGAAAGCCGGACCCAGTGTTCTGAAATGTCACATGGTGCCCCCAAAAACTAGTTCTGGTCACTTGTGAGTTACGATCTGTGTTTCTAATGGCTGCCTAGCCACCAGGGTGATTGGAGCACTAGAAATACATAAGGAGAAAAGAGTCTTTTAAGAGAAGTTTTTATTACTTTTTCCCACTCTCTCAGCCCTGCAAAGTAAGGAAACAGGTTCTATGGTGGCTCATGGGTCAAGCATCACACTGTTAACCAAGGCCCCAATCCTGCAGTGAGGTCTACCTCTATAGAGCTCATTCTTGGGTCAGAGAGCTATGATCCAAACACAAAGGAAAATTCATCCCATGGTAGCAGCTAGGCAAGCCGACTGAAAACAACTTGGCTACACGGGGTTACGGAGAACACATGCCAGCCTGTAGAATCTTGGGGGCATAAGCCAGAAAGAACCCAGCTTGACGTTCAGATGCCACAAATACTTGTTACAGAGTATAAAGCACTTCAAAATAGCAAGTCTTCACATACAGAGAGAAGTCTGACAAGTGTCTGCCCTGCCAATCACTGAACAAGACACAGCCCCTGGCCCGAGATGTTCATCATCTAAACAGATCGGGCCGGGTGGAAATACACTGGCAGACTGGCCTGGGGGAGGTTCTGCCTTAGAGGTTTGGTTGGTTTCTTTATTGCAGTGCGAGGGGCAGGCAAGGCTTAGCGATTTGAGAGATTCATAAAAGAAAGGAGTGTTGACACGGGTGAACACCTGATGTCCTGAGACAGAGGGAGTGCTAGGCACAGGGACACCATAGCTGAAAGCACTCAGGAGGTATAGGTTCTATTCCCGACTCTGCCACTGAGCTGCTGCGTTACCTTAGGAACATCCCTTCACCTCTCTGTGTCTTATCCCCTTAGAGTGTCTGTCACCCTGTGTATATACAGCATCAGGCACAATGGGGACCCGATCTCTGTTGGAGCCTCTGGGTGCTACAGTCATTGTTTGGGTTTATTAAAAAAAACCAACAAAGTCAGTTTGTCACAGCATAGGGCAGAGACATGGATGCTTGTAATTAGTTATTTACTGAGCAGAGAGTGGGCAGCGTTCCTGCTACATCTTAGAGGAGGCACCAGAGAGAAAGAGTATTGTGTATCTCAAAATGCTTATCACCCCCATCGAGGGATGGTGAAATTACAGCCACTGGGAAGACTGAAACAATACAATGCAGTAAGAATACCCAGCTTGTCACTCCACACGGCCTGAAAGAGACTGATTAGAAAACAAATAAACATGGAAACAAAAGATAAGAAGGGAGCAGAAAATGAGACCTGGCATTCAGGCTTTGATCTATTCCAGTGGTTCTCAAACTGTGGGACCCCAAAGTAGGTCTCGACCCCATTTTAATGGGGTCGCCAGGGCTGGCTTAGACTTGCTAGGGCCTGGGCCTGAAGCCCAAGCCCACCGCCTGGGGCTGAGTCTGAAGCCCGAGGGCTTCAGCCCTGGATGGCGGCGCTCAGGTTACAGGGCCCCTGCCTGGGGCTGAAGCCCTTGGGCTTCAGCTTTGCCCCCCCACCCCACCCCACCCAGGGCAATGGGGCTCGGGCGGGTTCAAGCTTTGGTCCTCCCTTCTGGGGTCATATAGTAATTTTTGTTGCCAGAAGGGGGTCGCGGTGCAATGAAGTTTGAGAACCCCTGCTCTATTTGCTTACCGGGGAAAACAAAAAAGCCCAGAGCCCAAGTCAGCCTTGTGCAGAGATCTACAGTGCAGCCTGCACTTAAGGATTTGACTAAGCGTGAAGGTGTGGCCTGTGGAGACTTCATGTCCCAGCATGCAATGCCCTATCTTGATCCAAGTGGACCATCAAGATAGATTAGTGCATGCTGGGACCTGTAGTCTACATTGAAAAAAAATATGCAAATTACAGGCACTGTATCTCAAGTTACTGGGTGCTCCTCAGCTGAGTCACTGAGATGCAGTATTGAGTGATCACATCTGCGCTGCCTGGGTATCCACACAGCACTGAGCAATCCCCCCAAAGCTGTGTCCCAGCATGCACTGGGCTCAATGGAAAATCTGAGATGAGTTCTCTATGCTTCTTCACCCCCACGGGATTTTGGAGCAAGTGGGGTAGAGGGCAGATTGCCTCTTCCATGGAAAACTCTCCATGGTGCCCCTTGGGCAGCATCCCCTCAGAGGCTGCAGCCAATCCAGTGCAGGGACAGCCAGGGCTGACGAGAGGGGTGGGGATGCCGGTACAAATTACCGGGGCCCGGCAGTCCGGAAGGGGGCCCGGCTTCCCCCCATTGCCCTGTTTAGCCGGTCCACCCTTGCTGGGGGGCCCGAAAAAAATTTTCACCTGGGCCCGAACCCGCTCTCAGCAGCCCTGAGGACAGCTGCCTGGACATACTGCTCTGCTGGCCTGACCTACCTCTGCGTGCCCCACTCACATCAGAGCAAAGGGGACACTGCGAGACCAGCAGCATTAACAGCTCACAGTATTTCCTGGATGACACCACGAGACAGAGCAGCCAGCCCCTCTGCCACACCCCCTACGCCCATATGGTCCTGATCCTGCAGAACCTCCGGGAACTTCATGGGGTGCCAGAGAAGGGAGGAGAGGAAGATATCGCTCTCCCTTTCTGCACCCCAAAGGGGAGCTGCGCCAGAGCAGAGGTTACATTGTACATCAAAATGGCACCTGGGAACCTAGGAATTGCCAGACTGGACCAGACCCAAGGTCCAACTAGTGCAGTGTCTTATCGCCGTCAAAGACCAGGACCCGCTGCTTCGGAGGAAGGTGGATGAACCCCACAGTAGCAGAAGCTGGACAATCTGCCCCCCACATTCAGCCTCATCCTGGTTAGAGGATACCATTAGGCCCTTCCTCAGGAACCTCTAATGGGCGATTCCAAAGACAGGACAGCGTGCAGCCCTCTGGGAAGAGGTCAGCGCATCCCATGGTGATGGCAAAGTTTAGGTGCGGTGGGGCTACATGCAACACACGTGATATTCGAACTACAAACACAAGGATCGCATGGCATGTTAAGCTCATCCTCAAAACAAAGCAAGTTTCAATGGGAAAATTGAAACAAGCTCCTTTTTGTCCAAGGAAGGAGAAGGGTGGATTCGAAAGCAGTGAGTACTCAGCGGGGGCAAGGGGTTGACATGTGAATCAGTGCACAGGGTGGGGGTGAGTGCCAAGCCAAAGCAGGGGGAGAATTCGGGTTTGGATTCGGATTCAGCACCACCAAGGTCACACAAAAGGCTGGACTCACTTCACAAGCTGCGGCAGGGGCTCCGATCTAAAGCAGTCCGTGCTGGAGCCCGACCCTGATTTCCCCTGACCGCTATTGTAAACCCTGCCATGAATCTCTGCCCCGCCACAGCTGGAGCATCCCCCTGGAGTAAACACAGGAGATTAACCATTCCTCCTTTTGTGACACGCACCCGCTTCTGGTATGAACAGGTGGAAAACGGATGAGATCAACGGATCGTGATTATAGTCCCATCCAACCGCAGAGATTGTGAAAGCTCAGCTGTGAGATTTGGACCCCTTGGGGCTGGTCCTCTGCCAGAACAATCACTGATGAGATTCCAGCTGCACCGGGCCAAGACAGACCCCTTTGGGTTCAGGATCAGCTGGGTGCTAAAATCAAAAGACAGGTTTGAATCTAGGATATGAATGAGACACCATCCCCCAACCATAAGAGTTAGGGGGTTTCTCATCCAACAACTCCAGCCCCCCAACTGGTGTCTGATTAGAGAGAGTCAGGTCTCCGGCTGTGACACAGAGCCTGACCAGAGCGATCCGGCGAGTTCTCTCCAAGCCTGTGCCCAGTTCTGCTAGGAGATGCCTGCCGTATGGGTTTAGCAGTTAATGAAGCCCAGCACTAATCTGGCAGTGCATTCCAACTGTTTACTTTTGCTCCACTCATGCACAGCTATTCATTTCCCGGGACACGGGAGGCCGGACACGTCTGCTGACTAGGCAGGCTCCCAGCAACAGAGTCGCTGTGAAGCAATTCAGCACCAAGTACAGCTACACAATCCCTTTAATCTCAGCTAAACATTTTCCTGGCTTCTTTTAATAAACCCTGATTACCATGGACAGAGGCTTTTCTTTGGAAACTTGCATAGAGCGAGAACTCAGACAAGGACATTGTCAACAACACCCCAACAAAGACTGGCTTCTAACTTCAGCTAAATCCTTCCTCCCTGAACTTGCAGTCTGTTTGTTGCCTGATGGAAACTGAAGGCAGTTCTCTCTTTGAGGGGATCCCACTTTACAGCATCTTTTCTCTTGAGCCTGTGGCAAAAAACACATCCCAGCAAAACCGGCAGCTTGTCCTAAATAGAGAGCTTAGCTTCTGCAGTAGGTTACTCCCGAGGCATTTAAAGCACCGTGATGTTCATGGATCTCAAAGAAGGTTTTTAACTGTCAAAAGGGTTCTTGGATGGTGCCCATCACCTCAGTATCTGAGCCCACTCCAGAGGTCATCATTGAGTGTGCTTCTTTCCTTCTCCAAAGGGGGAAAGTTGTATGCAGACTTTATTTGTATTTTTCCATTTGTGAATGACGCGCTCTGGGTTTCAATCAGCGAAGGCAGGTCAAAGCGGTGCACTTCATGCTTGGAAGGGAAAGCTGTCAGGTTTGGAGTGGTCCTGCGACCCTCAGGGAATGTGCTCCCCAAAGACTACAGCAAAAAAAAAATACAATACCTATGGAGTCCTAGCAGTACGAATGGAAACTGTGGTGACCAGAGAAGGATGGTCTAGTGCAGCAGTTCTCAACGCGTGGGCCATGTTAGCACACAGCTGTGTGCTAAAGGCCGCAGGGCCCATGTGGCTGGGGTCCGGGGCTGCCCTGCCACGGCAGGGTCCGGGGCCGCCTGGGCTGCCCTTCCCTTCTCTGCCCCGCGCGGCAGGGGCCAGGGCACCGGGGCTGTGCTGCCTTGCCACACAGAAGGGTCCAGGGCTGCCCTGCTGCCCAGCCCTGCAGTGCGGTCTGCTCCTGGCCCCACTCTGTGGAGGGGTCTCTGGGCGAGGGCAGGCGCTGGGCATAGGGGTCTGAGAGGAGGCTTGGGGGGGCCGCAGGGGTTCTCAACCTGCAGCCCAAATAACACATTGTGGGCTGCATGTGTGGCCCACAATGATAAATAGGTTGAGAACCACTGATCTAGTGCTTCAGGCACTAACCCACAACTGGAAGACCTAGGTTCAATTCCTTGCTCTGCTACATACTTCCTCTATGACCTTGGGCAAGTCATTCTGACTGTACCTCACTTCCCTAGCTCACAGGGGTGTTGTGAGAATAAATGCATTGAAGACTGTCAGAAGCTCAGATATCACACTAATGTGGGCCCCAGAGGTACCGAAGATAGAATAGACTTGCACCACCAAAGTAGGTTGTTAGCTCAAACCCTGCCTGGGTTGGTGGTGACTAAAACGTTGACTATCTTGGTGGCTTGTTCTCGGTACCTTTTGGGAAACAAGTTCAGTTGCAGAGATGAGTGGCAGCATGGTGGTTAAAGGACACAACCGCAAGCTGGATTCTACTCCAGGCTCTGCCACCGACACACTATGAGCCATTGGGCAAGTCACCTCCCATCTCTGGATCTCCCTTCCATGAAATGGCGAGATAGTTGTCTGCAGTGAGGATCTCTAAGAACCGTGTAGCCACTAATCAG
This sequence comes from Trachemys scripta elegans, assembly GCF_013100865.1. NCBI lineage: Eukaryota > Metazoa > Chordata > Testudines > Emydidae > Trachemys > Trachemys scripta. The sequence continues at coordinate 7,827,380 of NC_048298.1, read as the reverse complement.
TGACGCCTCACAACAGCCTTATGAGGTACTGCACATAAGAACATAAGAATGGCCATACTGTGTCAGACCAAAGGTCCTTCCAGTCCAATATCCTGTCTGCCAACAGTGGCCAATGCCAGGTGCCAGAGGAAGTGAACCTAACAGGCAATGATCAAGTGATCTCTCTCCTGCCATCCATCTTCACCCTCTGACAAACAGAGGCTAGGGACACCATTCCTTACCCATCCTGGCTAATAGTCATTAATGGACGTAACCGCCATGAATTTATCTAGTTCTCTTTTAAACCCTATTATAGTCCTAGCCTTCACAACCTCCTCAGGCAAGGAGAGTCAACCTGTGGAACTCTTAGAGAGCCGCACTGGGAAGGTAGGGAGGAGAGAGATTAATAGGTGTATTATGGTCATGCCTAAGGTCCCAGATCAAGATGGGGGCCTTGTACAAAGTAACAGATCATCACAATCCCTGCCCCAAAGAAATGACAGTCGAAGGGCCTGTCTATATGAACAGTTAGTCTGCAGCAAGCTGACATGCAAATCTCTCTTGCACCATCCCTGCCGTGCACCTAACTGTCCTTGTTGACCCTGCTGCCACGCACTAAAAATTCTCTAGAGGACTTTGATCTACACCACTTTGAAACAGGAGTAGCTCAAAGCGTGCTAGGGAATGTTTAGTGCATGGCAGAAGGGCCCACACAGACAGTTAGTACACAACAGGCTTTCACAGGATTTCCGTCCCAGCCAAAGCAGTTCAGATAAGCATCCAAACCGAGCACCTTAGCCTTTCGGAGCACGGAACAGCACTTCCTAGACACCACTGCTCTCCCAGCAATGGCAAGGAAGCCGAACGTGAGGCTCTGACTCAGAAAACCTACCGCCTCTCCATGACTCAGCAAGCAGCTCTTTTCATGCTGGCTCGGGCTGGTAGACAAGGTTGCCGTTGCAGTCTAGTGCCAGTGGGCGGATGTTTTCCCCCTTTGTAATTTTAGTAAGATCAGGAAGTCACAAGTCTCTAGCAGACGTCTATACTCATGTAATCGGCGAGTGAGCCAAACCCCGTAACACACAAACCAGATTTCAGCTGCCTGCCTGAAATCCTGGCAGAGAGAAACCAAGTAAGTAAGTCCATAACCACAGAGACTTTGTGGTCATCAGCTATTCCACTCCATGCAGCTACAAGGGGAACTCAAATCATACATTCAATGAAACAAGTCCCTACTGCCTGAGCTATCGGAGAAACCCCACGGGCTGTGGTAGCCTTGGGCCTTACATCTAGAGTGGGGAAAACTGCATGCAAAAAAATCAGGGAAGCCTTCCTTGTCTTCCAGATCTGGGGTTTCACTGCAGATTCAGAAAACAGAGAAGGCGAGGCCAGAGAATTCTGGCCCAGCTCAGAACTGAATATGCATTTGGGGACCTCCCAGTCTAATCCCATTTTGTTCACGAAACCGCCTCCCCACTCAGCACCACTGACAGCCTCTGCTCAGGGGATGCCTGCTCCCTGATTACCCCTGACATTTAATGGAGCTAGTGATGGAGATGCATTGGCAGAGGCAAAAGATTGCAGGATAGGAGCAGCACTGAGGAACATTGATAAAGCTGAGTTTAGGGCCAAGGACTGGTATAATCAGAGGCACTAGCAGAGCAAGGAAGAGGGGATTAACTCAGCACTGGAATAGCAGGCAGGGTGGAAGGTCACCCACAGCACAACCAGCCAATCTATTTTTACCACTGTAGAGTATAAAGAGGCTCCAACTGAAATCAGGATCCCATTAGGGCACAGACTGTTTCTCATTATATATATCCACCCATACAGTTCTTAACACCAAGAACTTACTGTGTTAAATAGACAAAAACAGACAATAGGTGGGAGAAAGGATGCATTATTATCCCCATTTTACAGATGGGAACTGAGGCAGAGAGACTAAGCGACTTGACCAAGGTAACACAGGGAAGTCTGTGGCAGAGGTGAGAAACTGAACCCACATCTCCTGGGTCCTAGTCCAGTGCATTAACTACCAGACCAAAGCCCGACTTAGTCTAGAGAGGGTTTCCAATGATCTCTGAAGCATCAGTTATGGGGCACGGTGATCTGACAGGACCAATGGCCTGATCTGATACCGCAGATTCACTGGCCCCATGTTTCTATATGAGGCAAAAGAGTCGTGGAGGAAAGAGTGCTGTGTTATAAAGAAGGGGTAGTTGAACCATCCCAAGTCTTCACACAGAACTTGAACTCAGCATACAAAGATTGCCATTAAAAAGTCAAAATTCTCTTCTAAACGTGGTAAGGTGACCAGATGTCCCGTTTTTATAGGGACAGTCCTGTTTTTTGGGACTTTTTTCTTATATAGGCACCTATTACCCCCATCCTCTGTCCCGTTTTTTCCACAGTCGCTGTTTAGTCACCCTAAATGTAGGGAAATGCCAAGGACATCTCAGAAAACACTTGGTGGTAACCATAGGTGCTGGAACGAGGGGTGGGGGAGGTGCTGCTGCACCCCCTTGACTTGAAGTGGTTTCCATTATATTCAGGGTTTACGGTTTGGTTCAATGGCTCTCAGCACCCCCACTATACACATTGTTCCAGCACCCCTGGTGGTAACTACTGGTAAATGCTGACTTTTTAAATGGTAGCCACTACGTCTGAGATTAGAAAAAGTTTAGCATCTCCTTGTGCTTGCTTTATTTTCACAGAATTGCCTAGTTCTGACCAGGATTGGGACCCAGAATGCAAAAATGTTGCCGGATACACTGGTGTGTGATATTTCCATCATCACTGGACGCACCATACATTTCGTGGTAAGTCGCATCCTATTATTTTTGTCACCCTGCTTTCTGTGCCCCAATCCACTTGTTCGTCTCATCCACCTGCCACAGGTTGTCATTTAGACTGTAAACTCTTTGGAGAAGGGACTGTCATTTTCTGTGTTTGTACAGCCCCTAGCGCAACGGAGCTCTGACCTGACTGGGGTCAAGGCATTATTACAGATTAAACGTTAAATGAAAGGTTGTTCCAAACTCCAGTCCAATTTTGCAGCTGTAATAGAACTGCGCAGGAATGAACGAAATTATGGCTCAGGAAAGATATACTAAAAAAAAAAAAAATAGCATCATGGCATTAAACAAAATAGTTCTTGCCAAATTATAGCAAAGTTGGCGCTCATCTGAGGCCTTGGGATAAAATCCCAGAGAGCAGGACATCAGAGGCCAAAGCAAACAAGAGATGGCACGTTTCGAGGAATTTTCCTCAGGGCATGTTTGATAAAAACCTCTCCTCAGATTTTCCCTTCAGTTGGGTTTTGTCACAATTAACCTCAAAGGCAATGCAGCTGTCACCCAAGACGCAGGAGAAATGAGGTGAGTAAAGTGTAATGGAGAGCGCTGTACTTGTGCTGGCAGAGGCTTCCTGCTAGGAAGCAATTCTGAGCCAGGCAGTGGCAAGGGTGATTGACTCTAAGTGGTCTTCGGATAGCCATAATAAAGCCTATTTGGGCAGCTCAGATAAGTAGGGACTCAACTGTTTTACTCTGTTCACAGGTATTTAGGGGGAGAAGGTGGATGTGGCTTGATACGTTTAATGCCCAACACTACACTATCGTTACCCCATTTCACAGAAGGAAGGGAGGATGGAAGGCAGAGGTTGTAGTAACCAGCCCCAGGACACGGCCGGTGGAGCAGCTGGGTTCCCCCCAAACAGGTGGCGACAATCTCATTGAAAGTTCCCTTCTCTGACAAACCATTAAGTCATCAAACCAAAGGTAAAGAACAAACCCAGCTGCAGCACAGAGTTTGAATGCCAATGGGGAGTTATTCTTACTGGCCTGGACAGCGCTTACACCGAGGTTACAGACCCCAGGTCCTATGTTCTGGTCTCGGGATACTAATGGAATAGACATCAGGGATGTAGGTAGGATTAAATATGGACAAGAGACAAATACTGATACAGACAAGCTTATGAGAGAGATTACAGATCGATACTGTGTGTGATCAATTTACATATTATGTGCACACATACTGATTATTCCCCCTTGTAAATAATTATATTTATTCCACTCTATATGCATCCAAAGAAGTGGGCTGTAGTCCACGAAAGCTTATGCTCTAATAAATTTGTTAGTCTCTAAGGTGCCACAAGCACTCCTGTTCTTCTTTTTGTGGATACAGACTAACACGGCTGCTACTCTGAAACCTGATTATTTACAGTATAATAGAGAACCTATCTATATATGTTTCTGCACAGATCAATACAATTCATGCAAACACTGTGTGATGCAGGAAGTTTCTGGCATGTCATAAGAGGCTCAAGTAGCAATGCTTATATTTAAGGCTGCCTAACATTTTCCATTATTAGACCCTGTTTTCAGTTGTGCATAACTTCGCCAAATTTTAACCATTCAGGCTGAAAATTTCCATGTTGTGAGCTACCTCCGGAGCTGAATTTCTGGCGGGAAAGCTTTACTAAAAACAATTCAGCCATTTCAGAGGACAAAATTAGAGGAAAATGCATCAGTTGTAAGATTTTTTTAAAAAAAACGTTTCTATGAGAAACTCTAGCACCTCCATGCTTTGGATCAAGGACCAACATTTGGCAGGGGGTCACCCTGGTATCAGACATGTGCCTTTTGCCCTCCCTGTGAAAGTCTGTCCAATTTGGCCAAGTTACTGTTTGCATACACTCAGTAGAAACTTGTTAGAGTATGGCAGATAAATTCTTTGAAGAATTCATCTGCACTGAGCATGCTCTATCCCCTCACAGCTCCTATATGTTGACTGGACTGTATGTGCACCATCTCTAACAGAGCAAGGGTTTCAGGGACGGAGCAGGACTTTCCCTACAATTGCTCTTCCCAACAGCCAGGGACCATTGTGGCACTCACAGTCTCTCCTCCGCTCTCGACGTGCCCCCTGCTGGTGCCCAGACCACAGCATGGAGAAGGTTAATTAGCCAGATTGGAATACCGAGGGATGAGAGGGTGGGGGAGTTTTCAGTTAGCTTTTCTAAGGACTTGGGAAACTACATATAAAACAATACAGTAAGAGAAAGTTAAAAGAGGGGGAGGGGGATGTGATCATGGAGTTTAAGACTATACCATAATCCATGCACACATACAACACAGCTGAATGAAAGTTGCACAGACAATCTTAACCCTGGTATATCCTAACCTTTCTTTGAGTGTTTGATGTTGGAACGTGAATATACAGACGGACACACACACAGTTATATATATCCTGTATGCATAGGACACCCTCCCCAACCTGGTTTTTAAGGACAATACCCTGTCCTCCTTCAAACCTCTATTCAAGACCAATTTTTCCTGCGATGCCTACAAGAAATTGCCAACTGATAATAGCCAAAAACAGGACAAGACGGTGTGGAAGCAGAGAAAGAACTGACAGGAAGGGGATGCAATGCATGACAGTTCGTTAGCAAGAGTCAGGCTAACTGTAACCCTAATAACGCGAGATTTGTAGAAGCGAGGATTGTGTGAGGCAAGTGGGAAAGAACTGTGTGAGAAGTTGTTGCGACCTTGTGTAGATAATGTGTAGAAAATGTTGTATGTAGACTAGAGTCAAAACAAGTGAGAAAAGTAAGATATCAAGATGGCCTACGTATAAACAAAATGCAGCTGTTGCTTATTATTGTCTGTAATGAAAGGTATAAAGGTTTGCTGTAATTGTTTACCTGGAGAGAGACCTGTTTAGCTCTCTCCCTCTACGCAATTGTTAGAGAAAATAAAAGTATCTGACTTGCTGTACCCAAACAAAGAGTGAGAACTCTGTTATTCTCTGACAACGGGATGGCTGATATTGGGGGAGGAAGGGAGTTATTAGATTTTGAAATATATAAATGATTTGGAAGCCTCAGGTTATGCGGAGCTAGTCTACGTGTGTGTGTTACTGTTAGCCTGGCTCCCCATTGTTGGTTATACCTTCTTGTTGCATTTTGTGTTGAATTAGGCTCTTGTCTCTTCCTAAGTGTTTGTGCAGCACCCGGCACAATGGGGCCCTGAGCCTGATGGACATTTGGACTCTACCCCGGTTAAAATAATACATTTGTGTGTGTTACAGTATCAGCTGGGGCCTCCAGGGGTTAACGCCTCCTTGCTAAGCACCGTACAAACAGATAGTGAGAGACAGCCTTTGCCTCCCAGATCTTACAATCTAAAAGGGACAAAGAGGGAAAAGTGACTTGTCCAGAGTTCTACGGCAGGGTGTGGCCCAGTGGGGAGCAGCATACTGATTGCCAGGCAAGTGCCCCATCCACGAGACTACTCTCCCAGTTGTGCATTATATACGCCACTCTCTCACCACAGATCTCCCGCCTACGCAGTGCCACATATTATAATCTCCTTCCTGCACGTTTTATAAACATGCTCATTCCGATGGCTCCCGGGGTTATAAATTCACATAAAAAAACCCACCCACCCCATAACTACTTTGCCAATGCCAGCAGAATAGGCACATTACACACTCGAGCTCCATTGTTGAGAACACTTTAAATAGTTCAGTGGTCATTGCATTCAATTTAGAGTCTGAATAGATGCTTCCAAGGCATCCTGAAGTGATAAGGTGCCGAGAGGCCTGGGGCTCGCGCTGCAGCTCCACCTGGGGTCGCCTCGTCCGACTGTTCTGCCACTAAAGCTTTCTTGGATTTAAATGTGCCCTTCCGCACACAAGCAAACATTTAAATGAGCCGCTGTCGGGACTGCCTCACAATGCCACACTCCAGGCAGCTTGTTGCGCTGCAAAGCACATCTGTAGAGAGTGGATTCTCCCTCCTTTCATAAATACCCTCTGCGGTTAGATCCTCAGACATCAATAGGAGCTGCAGGTGCTCAGAGCGTCTCAGAATCTGGCCCTTTGTTTGCACATACAGTCGTTTGCTGCTATCAACAATCATTCTAGAGCAGCCACAACGAGGACGAGGTAATTGCTTAGCTGCTCACAGGATTAGCTTTGCTAAGGAGACGGGTATAACACAGACCAACCCAAACCAGGACCACTAATCCAAGCCCCTTCAGATTTCAAGTGAAAGGGAGGGTTCTGGGCTTGAATCTCAGGATCCAAGATAATTCATTAGTTCAGATCTGGGCCAGCGGCACCAGAACAAAGTTGCTTATTTTCCGGTTCTGGTTCAGGTGCAACCAAAATGTCACCACCGAACACAAGCCTGATCCAGATCCAAACACCATCTGGTTTACCCACAGCCTGAAGGGCAGCTGTGCGTGAAGTGCAGGATATTTGGAAGTGGGGCGGGGGGGGGGGATGTTAGAATTGTGTCTGTTCATCCACAGAATCAGGGGTGCAGGAACAATGTGTATAGTGCGGGGTGCGGAGAGCCATTGAACCAAACTGCAAATCCTGTATATGATGGAAACCACTTCAAGCCAGAGGGTGCGGCACCTATGCATAGAATCCTCGAAATTAGAGGTGGGATGCTAGATACCATGGTGATGGGCACATTAGACAGGTCATCAGAGGGATGTACAGAAAGAAAACTACTAAGTCATCTATTCCATGTGCACCATTGTTCCTCGCAGTATATTTAGTGCAGAATTACTCTTTGCTGCGTCCCATCACTTTGATCTCTCACTTTCCCCCTTTTTCGCAAAGTGGGGATAGCAGACACTTCACCTACCTCACGGGAGTGTGGGATTCTGAAAGGGGCTTGCTTTGCAGACAGTGCTGAGCGCCCGCCCACCCGCCCTCTGCAAATCAGGCTGAAAGGGGTCTCCCGTTAGGTCCCCAAAATGATTAGTTGCTTTTGAAAATCTTGGGCGCTAGCTCTTGCAGGGCAGGGTTTGCCAATGGAAGCCATGTTGGTGAACGCTGGTGACAGGACCAGTTCAAAGGGTAGCAGAGGGGAGAGAGCGCGTGCAAGTTTAGTTGGTGCACCAGCGCCTTTTAGTCCCCATATTCGCCGGGTGTGTGCATGTTAACACAAGGGGGTTGTGTTTGTACGGCACCTTGCGCAATCCCGACTGGCGCCTTTGAGCCATGCCACCACGCAACTAATGAACGGGCAAAGGCCAGGGCACTGGGTTTGTCTCCACAAAACAGCTGGGGGGGGGGCAATTCCCAGCGTGGGTAGATAGACACATGTTAGCTCTGCTTCAGCGAGAGCCTAAGAATACAGCGTGGCCAGGGCGGCATGAACTAACCACCCCAGTACAATTCTGCCTGACCCCCTCTGTACATACTCGGGCAGCTACCCCATGCTCTACCACAGCCGTGCTGCTGGTTTTCGGCACTAGCTCGAGCAGAGATAGTGCCTATCTGTCTACCTGTGCTGGGAATTACACCTCCCAGTGGCTGCCCAGCTGTCCCAGAGCACCAGTGCAAGGGGGGGGGGGAAAGAGTAGCTTGACTGATGTTAACCCTTTGTTCCCTGGAGAGCTGGTTCAGGGTAAGGGTTATAAACTGGCTGCTTGGGGCTTTCCGAAAGGTCGGAGACAGGGCCATAAAGCTGGGTTGAACTCCAGGCTAAAGTTGCTTGTTACAGGCCTTCTCCTCAGAGATAAATCCCCTGCTGACTGCCTCCGTCCTGGCTTTCTGCTCACTTATCCCCCAACCATCTTGCAAGAGCTGGTACGCAGCCTGAATCCAGGGGAATTTCTTTACATAAAAATAAAAAACCGTTTCTCTGTAATCCTGGAAGTCCAAATGCAGCAAAGTGGATGGCACAGTGTTTGGGAGAATGTGAGGGATCCTTGTCAATCCCCTCCAGAAGTATCTACGCTACAAAAGGCATATTAGGAACCCAAGAATAAGGAATTGACTTCTAAAAAAGACAACAAGCTCTGAGCACAGAGCAACACGTCTTACAGTTTCAAATATGCTCTCTCAACCCCGAGCTCCTGAGTGGGGGGATTTTTCCATGCTTAAGAACATGCAGTTGTTGCAATAACCTTCTGCGTTAGCCACAGCAACGGCCAGACCCTGGGAAGAGGCTAATTATGGGTGGCATAGTAAGACATCCAATAAGACTGCACAGGAGAGAACAAGACAGCCGCACACAAAGCAGGGTCTGCAGACTTTTTGTCTATTGTAATACGGAACCTTTTGAGCAACTCAGATTACAAAAGAAATGGGGGGAGGCAGGGGCAGTTTGGAAAAGCTTTTTATTCCAGCTTTAAATTACATTCGTTTCTAAGGAACTTCTTCCTTGTGGGCCAGGATTGCTTGCTGGACCCCCCCGTGCAAGTGAAAAAGCGGGTGGGACATACCCTCTTGCACGCCAGCTCACGGGACTCACCCATGTAGCAGCATGGAGTCGGGGAGAGAGCAACCTCTGGCCTCATCTACACTTAAAACGTAGGTCAATATAGTTACTGCGCTCAGGAGACTGAAAAACCCACCCCGCGAGTGGCTATGCTCCCTAACCCCTGGCATAGACTCGGCTAGGTTGAGGGAAGAATTCGTCCCTCGGCCTAGCTATAGTCGCTTGGAGAGGTGGGATTACTACAGAAAAAACCCGTCCATTGCTGTAGTCTGTGTCGACACCACGGGGTTACAGCTGTAGCTGGTGCACCATGGGGCGGCTACTAACACTCAGGTGGGAGGGGAGTGCGTGGGATCTTGGCTAAACCCATCCAAAGCACAAGCCAGCTAGGGCAGGGAAAATAACCTGCCTGAGGTCTAGGGCTGGCATGGAATACTCCCCCCGCCCAGAGCACCTTGGAAGAAATGGGGAGGAGGGGAGATGAATGCGTCACAATCTGGGTCAACACAACTAACCGCTGCCACTAATTTAGGGTCTTCTGGCAAAGCTGAGACCTGAAGATTTTCCTCAGACACAAGAGGGTGGGAAGGAGAGGAACAGGGAACTCCTGGTAGCAAGACTCTCCTACCAGTTCTCCCCATACCTCAGACCCCCTGTGAGACACCCTGGAGATGGGTGTCCTTTGAATGACAGTGTCACCCTCTAAATGACACGGCTGCAAAGGAACTACAGAGTCACGGCAGATACTGGGAAGGGTGTGAAATGAAGAGCTAGGACCCCTTCCCCCAAAGCATGGGTCAGGACAGGACAGGCTCTTTATCCGAAATTTTAAAAAAATAAAAGGGGACCCAAACAAACAGATACAGATATATGCCAACTGCAAACACACACACACACACACACACACACTTGAATTCATCTCAAAGGCTGAGGGCTGCCGGGTGTCAGCCGTGGAGATGTGCCAATGACAGCAATTCTTGACAGCCCTTAATAACACCACTTACAGAAGCTGGTGCGGGAGGGGCTGGGGGGGGGAAGATGGAGGATTCTATTAGAGGCTGGTTCTTAATCAATCTCAGCATCCATGCCAAAATGGGTTACAATCAAGCGCTGATGGCTACATAATTGCAGTCCATGCTTTGGACCTGTTATTCTAACAGCCAACAGAGGGCACAACAGGGAAAGCAATCTAGGCTCTCTAAATTGGGGAGGGTCCCATCGCTCAAAGGGTATTTGGGATATCGGGAAGCGCTGTTTTCTGGATGTTGTAGACTTCAGAGAACAGCTTAAATGTACTCTGACTTGTGCGTGATGTTTTCACATCCCCCTATGTTGAGCTCTAACGCACCTTGTACTCTCTTGCAGCATCTGTGTTTTTAACTCTTCCTTTGTATCAGGACTGGTCCAGGAGGCAAAGTCACCCACCGCTCAGTGGCAGATGGGGATAGGGAGGAAACATGCCTAGTGCCAGAGCAGGGGAGTGGGAGTCAGTGTTCCTAGATTCGATTCCTGGCTCTGCAGTTGATTCAAGATGTGATCCTGAGCAAGTCACTTAACTCTGTGCCTCAGTTTCCCTATAACTATACTCCCTACCCACGCCTGGAAATGTTGTGAGGCTCACTTACTAAGTGTAGAGTGTTGCGAGCGCCTCCCATGAAATGTGCTACAGAAATGCCGTGTGTTATGATTATTTACTTCAAGCTCAGAAAGTACCTATTTCAAATACCACCACCTGGAGTGGCTGAAAAATCAGGCATGCAAAATACAGAGACTGTGCACTGAAGCAGAAATGGAAATTGACTTGATAGATGCTTCCCCCTTCTAATGGATAATACTTACCTAATTATGCCTGTTTGCTATTTCCTTTTCCTGATCTCTTTGCGAAATTATGTATATAAAACCTAGTCTTAAAGTTGCTATTTTCCTTCAGATTCGTCCCTTGGAGCCATTTGTCCAGTGAAATAGAGCTAAGGAGACAATTCCCTTGGTCGGGGAATGGGGGGGGAGAATAGATTTGGTTTTTGACATGCATTCTCTTCGCTTTTCTTTCTGCTGCATGAAATTTGTTTCCCTCCTCCCCCACCCCCACTTTCCAATCAAGGCTGCCGAGTCTCTCGTCTTGTCTCCATGTTGACTAGATGTTATTAAAATGTTATGACACTGCCCCGCTGTAATAAAGCTCCACTCAAAGATGTTGCTACGCAGGTGGCTGAAAAGCCACCCTGGCTAAGGTGAGATGCTGCTGGAATTGGTAAATGAATGCAGAATTCAGGACAAGCAGCCTGGAGCTGTAAAGATATAAGATTACGGCAGGAGACGACACTGATTTGGAGAGTCACTTTAAAGGTGACACAGTCTTGGTAGGTAGGACCCGAACTATGGCCTAGATCTTTATTATACCATGTTGCAAAATTCATGGCATTCTTTAGATGACTTTTCTTCAAGCAAACATGTTCACACCAGCAGCCCAGGGATCAAAAGCAACCCTTCAGCCGCAAACCACCGCGATGCAGTCCAGCGCTCGTGAGCAAACCCGTAACAAACAAACCAGTCTGCCTGCAGCTTCACATTTCTGGGAAACAGTAAAACAAAAACAAGTCCACACACGAGCAGCCCTATTAAAAACCAAGGCAGTGTCAGTGAATCTGAGCCCTCGTGAGCAGCTCTAAAATCACAAGCCAGAGGAAAAACGCATGTAGGTTTTCATTTTGTTGAAAGGAAGAGGAAAGAGCTCCAGGATCTATTCTGCAAAAACGAAGGGAACTGCCAGGGGCCAGAGCAAACTTAGCATAAATGAACATCAGCACAGGATGCAGGGGGCCCGGATACCGAATTTGGGACCCTCAGAACATGGCGTTGGAAGGGACTTTGAGTCCGGTGCCTTGCTATTGCGGGAAGCACCATCAGATAATCCCATTCATGGACTTCTGGAGCTCCATTTTAGAACTAGTTCAGTTGTTTGCTCTCACTCTTCCTACCAAGAGACCGTTCCAGGATGGTTAGAAACTGCTCTCTAATTGCCAGGCTAAATGTTTTCATGGACAATTTATACCCATTTGTTGTTGTGCCAACACGGTCCTTTAGCCAACGTTGTTTATGGCCCTTATGTGTTTATAGGGAGCAATCAGATCCTTTGTCAGCCTCCACATGGCTAGGTAAATAAGCCGAGCTCTTAGGCTCTCCATTCCCCTCATCATCCTGATAGCCCTTGTTCCACACCTGTGAATCCCAGGTGAATTCAGTCCACCATGATGTGGCGTGGGGGAAGGATGACAACCACACGCAGCCTGGCACCCGAGCACAGCTCTGCAATAATGAATCGGCCACAGAGCAACAAACCAAGGTGCATCCCTCGATCCTCTTCAGCAGTCTGACAACACCAAGCCAGCAGGCATGCAGGCCAGGACTTATAAGTGACCCCAGGGTAATAAGCAAACATGAGCACAGCCACTGAAGAGCAACCCTACAATAACAAACCAACGTGTCCCCAAGGAAACCCATTCCACTCTCCATCATGCAAAACTATATATATAAACCCCATATTAAGTAATCAAAAATACCTCTTCAGTCTCCTTTTTACACAGGATATCACCCCTGGATATAGTCTGCTCTCTCCAATAACCCACACTAGACTCTGCCCTTCTTCTTTTACACAGGGTACAATTCTACCCTTGGATGCACTCAAACTGCCACCGAGTCAGGAGATCACACCTAAGGGCCCATTCTGTGCCTTTTGATGAGGGCTGAGCACCATCAGCTCCCTTTAACTTTAGTGGGACATGAGGGGGTCTCAGCACCTCTCAGGATCAGGCCCTAGCCCAGCGAGAATCCTCAGCAAGATTTTGCCTCTAATGAGGCTCTGGAACCCCACTGAATTCTGGGAGAGGGGGCGCTGTATTCAAACCCACCCCCTGCTGTTTTGATGCCCAAATCCAAAGGAGCCCATTTTCTCACTGCCAACTCAGATGCTGCTAAAACCTCCTCGGGAACCTGATCTTGCCAGATTGCCACTGGTTGAACGGAGAGCTCATGAAAACAGTCCAAACTCTAGCCTCCAACCTAGACGCTCCCTTCTCAGCTCAGAACCAGAAGCCTACTCCAGACCCAGACCCTGCTTCCTTGGCCCATCTCTTAAGGGCAACAAAAATCTCAGCTTTAGCAGAAAGGGAAATATAAAATCAAAAGGCACAAAATTCACCTGACGAAACAGCAGCAGTGTTGATGCCTGGAAAACTACGTGCCTATTCCCCGCTGCATGTTACTTATTGACTGATTTTGGTGTGGGGGGTTGGAGGGGGGGAAGAGAGAGAGTTAAAGAACATTCAGAGACACCCCCAACCCCCAGTCCTTTAAAGAGATGCCTCCACACTCTGTACGGCTGGAAAGAACTAGTCTAACTCAGAGCTGTAACAGGCAGGTGAAATGAGTGTTACGGTGTCGCCAGGAGACATGACCATCAGCAGCACGGGATATCCTTTGGCTGCATCAGCTTAGGCCCTGCTCCCGGCTGACGCTTTCTGCATAGCGCCAATGGCACAGCTCAGTAACAACTCAGAGTCACTGCCGTAAAACAATCCAACCCGCCCACAACCACGGCAAACAATCAAATGCACCCGGGTGCAGGGAAAGCCCCTTCTCAAGTCTCTCCATTAGCTTCGGGAAACCAGGGTCGGTCTGATCCACCTCCATTACAAATGGCAGTCAGTTCAGGTCACACCTGGAACCAGCTCTTTCAACTGTATCTCAACGAAGGGATTTTCATCCTGGATCATGTCATTGGTCCATCTAAATCCAGTCTGTCACCCTCTGCTGCACTAGACCATTGGTCCATCCCATCTTGTATCCCACCTCCTGCCATACCAGCCTCCATCACTGGTCCATCAGTGCTGGCATCCTGCCTCCACACGGTAGCTATTAACATGGGCTTCAGAGAGGCAAAAATAAATCCTACGCTGCCCCTGGCCAATTGTGCAATGCTGCAAACAAAAGGGGAGCAATCGCTCCCGTAGCCACTGTCCTGGCACAGGAGCCGTTACCCCTTTCTGCAGAGGGGATCATGAGTCGGACTCCCCCCACCCACGCCTGGTTCCTTGACAGCACGTGGAATCTCAGGAGGCCATCGGTGGAGACTATGGGAGATTTCCCAAGAGGAACAGAGGGCAGTTGGCTCCCCAGTTCCACTGAAAAATCAATACACCCCTTTGTGCCTTTAAAAATCTGCCTTGCATTTTCTGGCCCCACTGACTCACTCATCTCAGGTGCCTTGGGGTGCTTCTGCACTAGCATCGCCCCTTCTCGAGCTGCCAGCTAACGGGGCACGAAAGGCAATTAGAGAGGATTTGCCTGATTGATCTCCTAGTTTATTTTTCCTCATAAGGGCGCTAATGCAGTTTTGCCCAGAAGTCAGTAGCAATGATTGATGAGATTTCCTCATTTCCTGGGCTTTGATAAACCCATCAAAGGTGCTTAAAAGCGGCAAGGACTCGGGCTGCAGGAGTGAAGTTTTGTTAAGTGCTCTGCGTAACATAGGTATGACGAGCACCCACGGCACCTCTACAAGAGAGTAGCAGTGGGGTATAACCCCGTCGTAAAGAGCCACCAAGGTCTTTGGGACACAGCAACTCCTGTGGTCTAACACATCTGAAGCGAGATGTCAGAAACACGGTAGGCACCAGCTAACCCACAAACCCACGGAAGCGTATGGGATAGAAACGAGGGGTCCTGCTTCAAAACGCACTGCCACTGAACTGTGATGTTCAGCTGTGCCTTGCTGTTTTCTCACTCACATCGCCACTAGAGGCAACTGAGACAGCCTCCATTCATGGGCAATGGATTTGAAGGAGGTGAGGTATTAGCTCCAGCCATCATGACGCAGGATCACAGGGGACTTGACTCCAGACTTCCCCCGTCACATGACCAGGCCGAAAGCAGAGGTAGAATCCAGGACTTTCCTGCTGCCAATACTCGGCCCTCAACCACCTGTGCAGCACCCATTAGAAGGCGACACAAACCCTGGAGCAGGTCTGGTTCCATCTAGCAGAGGTCAGTTACATGTGCACACATTCTAGGAACTGTCCCTCAAGCCAGCAATTCCCCCCATGACTTCCATAAGAGCTACCACTGCTCGGCCCCTCTCACGATCAGGGCCTTAGACAATCCACCACACAACATCACTCTGTGGATGGTAGTGGTTCCAGGAGTGACACTGCTGCACCTCCTACTGAGCGTCGATTCCCAGGGCTCCCACGTGATGTCTGGCAGTATCACTGGTGGGCAGAGGGAGGAGTGACTCAAGAACACCTATGAACATATGAGAGAGTAGAATTTGGTCCCATTAATGGACAGTAGACAGGCGGTAATGACACTCTGTTTCACATATAAGCATTCACACACATCACATGACATCAGATTCATTGCACTGGGCTGCGTCCTGCCCCATTAAACCATCTCACGCTGTAAGTGGGTGTTCCACCGCATGTGAAGTCACCTGATGTAACATCTCCTCAATTAGCAGATACGGAGCCCCCAATTGTCGTGGGTAATTAACAAGTAGGATCAGTGCAGCAATTACCCACAGAGAGCCCCACACAGCAGGAACTTCCATCCCTGCCTATTGCAGCAGGGACAGAAGTCAAGCTTTCCTTCCACCATCCTGCATCTGAGCCCAGACCCCTGGGCTCGTACAGGGGGCAGGGAAACAACCAGGAGTAGAATGAGCAAGATAGGAGGCTGCATTTACCAGACAGTCATCGCAGGTCCTGTGAATATGGTATTTGTGATGGATGAACAGACATATTATTACAGGACTGAATGCAAACGTTTCGCCCCAAATGGTGACACACGATTACTAGTTTGGAAATGACTACGCTAATTATAATGAAACGCTTCACTCAAATCCCTCTCTGAAGGGCATATCTGATGAAGGAACAAACCTGTGACGGGCACCGACTGTAGGATTGGGTGAACTGGATCAGACCCCTGGGCCATCCAAGTGCAGTTACCGGTGTCCTGCAGTGGATGATGCCCAGCGCTGCAGAGGAAGGTGTCACACACACACACACACACACACACACACACACAATATGGGCAACTGAGCAACGATGCTCAGTTCTGTGTTTAAAGATGAACTGAAACACCTTTCAATAACAATGCTAACTTATGTGTTTCTATAGCAACTCATCACCATAGCATCCAAGCACTGCACAAAATACGGCTCAATCCTGACTTCTTTGGGGCTCGGCAAGGATCCACCCATGTTGATTTGATTGCAGGGTCAGGGTCCACGTGGCAATTGTCCAGGCTGGAATCTGCTCTTCAGCTTCCAGGAAACTCAGCTGGTGGTTTATTGGTTTCCTTGACCGTGGTTGTGCCTTTAGCAAATAGGTAGATGCAAGAAGCTCCTGCCAATTTGGTCAGGGCTTTGGCTAAGTCTAATCTTCTCCTGTTGCTTGTCCTGCAGGCAGCTGGCCTGTCTAGATCCTTACACAGCCCATCATTGTCCAGACAGGGAACTGAGGCACAGAGAGGTCCCATGCCTTGCCCTAGATCACACACTGTAACACAGCTGGGACTCAAACCCAGATCAAGACCCAGTCCAGTGCCTTAAATCACAAGGCCATCCTCCCTCCACCACTGAGTCCCATTGACTGCAGATGCACATGCTTCATCGTAGGTTCTTCGTGGCATCGTCCCTGAAGAACGAAACCATCTCAGTAGGTCTCTAGAGAGGATTAAATGCAAGAGTGGGTTCTCACTGAAAGTCTCCACAAAGGTCTGTGTGAAGGAGGGATTTGAATGGGGAAAGGGTGGACAAGGAGAGGGAGGAGTTCCAGCCACTAAGGGTGGATTGGAAGATGGTGCAAAGAGACGAGTGGGAAGATGGAACTGCTGGGTGCCTTGAGGCTTTGGCAGGGGGAGGTGGACAAGTGTGAATTTATGATCCCTTTGTGCAGCACCTCGAAAGTGCAAACATGCAGCAGACAATAACAGCGGCACTAGTGAAAAGTGAAGGAAGGAGGCTCATGAACGAGGCATTTAAAATTGATAACGAGCCGCAGATACATATCAACGAGCACTTACAGGAATGCACTGGGCTAAGAGAGACAGGACAGAGGCCTGAACATGCAAGCATACAAAACCAGCTCCAGCCCCTGCATCCTCCAGCTGACAATGCAGCCTGCAGTCCAGCCACACAGAGATGATCAGAACAGGGCAGCACTCCGAGTGGAAGAGCTCATGCAGCGCAGAAGGCCAGGACTGAGAAGCACCATTCACAGGAAACATGGCAAGATGGCACTTTGAGCAATAATCAGTCCTTCAACCAAGATGTTCTCATCCCTCCTTCTATTTTCCTTCCACTTTAATTTCACTTCTCTCCATCTGGGTCACTTTCATTCTTGCATTCAAAGGAAAAAACAGAAAAACCCTTTTGTGGTTTCACATTGACAGGGAGTTGTGGGACCTAAGTATTGACTCTCCTATCAACTCACTCAGAGGATTTGGGCCAGTTGCTTCACCCACCCCTCCCCCATGCCTCAGTTTCCCACCTGTGAAATGGGGGTGACAAGGCTTATCTCAAAGGAGAGCTGTCAGCCTGAATTCATTACAGCTGATAAAGCTTTTTGAGATGCTTTAAATAGGCACACGTTTTATGATTTTATTATACATACAGATCTTCAGCTATACACAGGGAAAGAACAGAAGTCCTTCTGTTCTAAGAAAACAGACCTTGACCATTTCACCTAAAGGTGATGCTTGAGCCTTCTGTCTCTGGGATCCCAAACACTAGAGGGCCAAAATCAACATACACTCGAAGCAGGTCTATTATTCTACCCAGCAGAGGGCAGTACTGCAGAGCACAGACACGACAATGCGATGAATATGCAACCCCACTGTTCAGTAAGTGTTTGTGTCCCCCTCTAGTGGCTGGTCCACTACCACAGCTACCAGAATCAACCTTCAGCGCAAGTGGTAGAAGCTCATGGTCTTCGTACTCTAAATCCGGTGTTCAGCTCCCAATGAGAACTGATGGAATCCCCTCACCGCTCCATACATCCAGGAAGAAACATAGGATCAAATGGGGAACAGAGAACTGACTGCAAAGGAACGGATGTTAATTGACATGAAAGGAAAATCCAAGCGTAATGGAAGGGGGAAGGCAGTTTCCCTCAGAGTCCCATATAAAAGGAGGGAGATTATTATTAACACAAAGAATTCAAAGAAAGATAAGACCATGTAAAAAAAGAATCCCTCCCCTCCCCAAAGTAATAAGAATTAGAGTTGGTCTTGGGGGCTTCTATCCATTGGGGGAAAGAGAGAGGGGGGCCAAAAAACTTGAAAGCTAAACATTTTTCAGCCAAGCCCTCCCCCCACAAAAAATTCATTAAAAAACTAAACATTTCCTGGGGAAGTTTCCATTTCAATTGAAAAACCATTTTCCATTGAAGAAAATGTGAAGGGAAACGTTAGACCAGCTTGAACAGCTCTACATCTATTCCTTTTGAAAACTGCCAGGTTTACAGCCTCTGTTCTGTCTCTTTGCACAGAACAGATGAGAGCTTTCTCTTCTGCACCTCCTTTAATCTAGAGCAACCTTCCTGTCCCTCTCCATATACTCCCATTAAAAACCTCTTCCCCCCCACCCTGACACATGTCTAGTAAACAGAGGAAAGAGAAATGAATTAGCAATGGGCAAACAGGGACCATTCACCTAAGCCTTTAGAGGGTTCAGATAAAATGAGTTCCAGATCTGAATCCCCCCCCAGTTTCATCCATCTCACTTAGGAAGTATAATTATGACTTAATTAGAAATGTTTACATAGCTAAAAGTACTCTAAAGTAGTACCATCAACCACAATTTACAGATGGGGAAACCGAGGCACAAATCGGCTAAATGACTTGCCTAGCAAGTGACTTGTGACAGAATCAGAGTCTCCTTCCAATACATTGTGTACAAAGATGCTATAAAAATAAAACAAAGCTACATTGTGCATCAAGTGCTCGCTATTCCATCGATAGCCTCTTGCAACGGGATACACCACTTTAGTCTCCTAACTGAGTTTTCTTTCTAATGTAACATTATGGACAAATCCCTAGTCAAAAAAACACAACACCACACACTGTTGATGATCAAATATGCTCTAACCAAGTAAAACAGAAACACGAGCACGGAATTTTCAAACCCGTTCCCACCATCCCAGTGTAACCATCTTCCCTTCCAAACAAAATAATAATAATAAATAAATAAATAATAATAATATCAAGCGAACAGTTTATAGAAGAAATGAAGTGGCAATTTCCCAGTTCAGCTGGGGATCAATACGTGGGCTTGTCATGGTTTTTATTTCAAAGGAGCTGTGCTCCTTTCTCAGAAGCCCAGACTGACAGAACTCCAGTGCTTGACTTACGATTACTTCATCTCGGCAAGATATTTTGAATTTAAATCTCACTGCAGTTGGATACAGAATCAGCCAGGATTTGATTTACTGTTAATTCATTGCTCCGATTCCTATAATTCTACATTCAGTCACCAAACAGTTTAATGCTGATAGAATCACCAGCGCGGTACTTTATGAATGGGCGTCAGGGGAATTTTGTTAGTAAGTGCATGTTAGCAACTGTTATTCACTTCAGAAGGAGTGGGGAAAAAAAAAAGAAATCTATACACACAATTCTTGGTTCAGGTACCAGCAGTTTTGGAGATTGAGAAACATACTGTGCCACTTAATGATTTAAGAGCAAAACAGCTCTGGGATTATAAACTATGTTCCCCCCCGCCCATCTTTCCTCTCCAATACGGTATTTCACACTCAAATGGAATCAAAAGCCGGTTCAGAGAGTGGTTCATTTTGCACAACATTTACATGCTGCGTTGGCTTGGAGAGTTCATCTAACATCAAGATTTATTTCCCCGGACCTTGTACATCACAGGCAATGAGGACAGGGGGGAAAAGTGTGTGAGAATAGATCATGCAGATGCGTTTAATGGAAACTGATTCTATATTATCTGCATTAGAGCCACACATTCACCCGGTCAAAAGGACAAGGTAAAGTTCTAATGCCAGTCACCTCGCATTAATTGATGGCTCAGAGCCTTGGTGTGGAAACCCAGACAGGCCACTTGCACACAAACAGATACAGCTGGAAGGGAAGTCAGAAAACAGACATTGCAGGCAGGAGAGATGAGGGCTGGCTACAGAGGCACTTGCTACCAGGTCACCGGTTCAAATCAGCCTGGGTTAGTAGCAGCTGCAATTTAGTACCTCTGCAAACAATTCAGTGAGTCTGCATCCATTTCCTAGTGGGACAAGGGTCCTGAAAACAAAATCCACTATTGAGATCAACACTAGGTGGCAGCCTCAGCAGCGAGGTCAAGGACAAAATGACCTGTCAATTCCTCGAGCAGGTTTGCCTGCAGGGTAGGGATGTAGTCTAGTGGAGGGAGGCAAAGGAGCATGGAGGGAAGCTTGCACTGTTCCTGTTCTCTGGATTTCAGTCTACCCTCCAGGAACATCGATCAAGCACCTTTCACCATTAAATTCACCCAGGCACTTAAGGTGGAAAGAACTAGCACTGTTCTGCTTAGGGCCTCCATCCAAGAGCAGCCCTACTTAAGGTTTCTAAAGTGCTTCTCGTTGCCAATAATGCCCAGGCCTGTGGGAGCATTGGGAGACACTCCCTGGATGCCTTGGCTAACATGGGATCACTAGCAAGCTGCAGGAAGAAGATCTTTAAACCTAGAGCGCCCTTTCAAAAGTGTTCGGCCCACGGGGGGCTTTATACGAGTGCTGTGAACAAGCATGTCTGCATTATGGCACCATAGTCATGTTCGTGGCTATAGTAAATGCTCAGCTGGAACGTTTTCAGTGTTTAGGTCCTCTTAGCTGGGCAGGTTTTGTTTATGTTACAAAGGATGCCAAAGAGCAAAGAATGCACCAAGTTAGAACAGCAGAAACACTAATTAAGCGGGAAAAGACAGCTACATAGCTCCAGTAGTACCAGGCAAAAAAATAAAGAGAAAGGGCCGCTTTTATCCAAAGACAGCCACTACAATAGGCTTTCATCATCACAGTAATACTTAGCATTTCTGTAGTGCCCGCAATCCACATGCTTTACAATCCACACTTCCCCGACTGCTGAAAAGACTAGCACCCCAAATTTAAAGAGGGGAAACTGAGGCACAGGGGGGCTGACTCAGCCAAAGTGGCCCAGCATGTCAGAGGCAGGTCTAGAACTATTCCACATACTTCCTGACAGCCCAGCCCCATGCTTTAACTACCAGGCCAGGCTTTCCTCATTTTAAGGCATTCCGGTGCCACTTGAATTTCAACGAGTTTGAGTTGTCTTTTTTTCCCCCCAAATGGGATTTTGCAAGTATTTCATCCTGAATATTCCCGCTCTCATGGTGGCTAAAGCACAGGGACTGGGAGCCAGAAGAGTTGGAGCTTGATACAGACTCACTGCTTAACCTTGGGCTAGCTATTAGGGTCCAAGCTAACTTCTATTACAGTCGGTGGAAAGACCTCTTTGAGTTGACGGGAGTTGGGCTGAACCAATCACCCCCTCGTGCTTCAGTTTCCCCATCCATAGAATGGGGATAATTATGCTTTTTCAAGGGCTCCAAGAGCTCTGAAAGAGAAGCACCACAGGAGTGCTACGTTTTCTTCTCTTGAGCAGCTTGTGGGAAAAGCAGAGAGAACCCCAAACTCCCATGAGCAAATGTGCTTGAAATGCAACTGCCCAGGCATGGGGAGCCCTCCTCATCCAATGCCCAGCACTGCAACAGCACAGCACTTTGCACACACAGACTAATTTGTTGCTCAGGCCTCCTGGCTGTGGGGAGGGAAAAGCCTCCGTGACTGTTGTTGGGAGGAGTTACAATCTATTTGGAAAACAATACAAGAAAGAAAAAGCCCTTCAAAAAAAAAAAATACAGAAAGGAAGATGCTGGGATTGGGCCTTTACCCAGTTCTTGCTACTGACAGTGTCACTTTTAGTCAGTAACATACCCTTTGAGGCGTTCAGGGTGACAAACCCCACCTTACACTTGCAAGCAAAAAGATGGTCTAATGCAGGGATAGCCAAACTGCAGCTCGCAAGCCACATGCGGCTGTTTTTCAGTTAAAGTGCAGCTTACCGAACACCCCTCCTGTCCCTCTCACAACCAGACTGGGGGGCGGGGGGGAAGCTCGGGGCTTCTGCCCTGCAGCAGGGTGGTGGGGCTTGGGGCTTCTGCCCCACAGGAGGTGCCTGCCAGGGCTGAAGTGTCCAATCCTCAGCAGACACACCCTGGCTCTTGACTCGGAGAGTCAATAAATTTGGCCACTCCTGTAGTGGATAAGATCCTAGAATGAGACTTGAGAGACCCGGGTTCAAATCCCAGCACAGCCACAGACTCTTTATGACCTTGGGAGAGTCACCTAATCTACCCTGGACCTCTATTCCCCCATATATAAAATGGGGATAATAAATCCCTACTTCCCAGAGTGCAGAGACAATAAAATCCATTAATGATTGTCAGTTGCTCAGATGCAACAGTGTTGAGGGCCATGTAAATACCTAGACTAGATGATAAAATAAGGCACTGTCTCTTTAAAATGTTAGATTAGGATGGTGTTGAGATGCTAATCCGCAAAGCATGGCACCATTGACCCCAGAACTGAAAAGCCTCCCCCGTTAATACCGTCACAACACACAGCAGTGGCGGGCTAGCTCACAAACACAAGGAGTCTCAGATTTTGCTTTTCAATTTTCCTTCCAAACAAGAAATGAATTCCAAATAAGCATTAACCCCAACTAAGCCTGAACTCCAGAATACTTCCGACTCACACGCTTTTCCTCTGAGGGTCTCAGAGTGTTTTAAAACATTAATTAACCCTTGCAACACCCACTGGGAAGTAGGTAGACATTATTGTACCCATTTAGAGATGGGGAAACTGAGGTACAGAGAGGCAAAGTGGCTCATTAAGGCCAAAGGGGGAGGCAGTGGTAGAGGCGACAACAGAACTCCAGACTCCTGGCTCTCAGTTCAGCCAGTGGATGTGAAATTAGACGACTAACGACCCAGCTCAACAAAGCCAGAGACTTCGAAATTCAGGTCCTTAATTCAATTGTGAGCCATTAAAAAAAATTCACCTATTATAACCCAGTGGCAAAGGTTCACTTGGGAGCCTCGTCCTCAGTGCTGGTGCACCTGGATCACTTTGGTTTGCCTCAAAGCTTGCTAAGCCTCTCAGAGCAAACCGAACCCAGCGCCAAACACTCTATGTACACAGAGGGGACTGGAGGTAGTTTGATGGGGGAAGGTGTGAATATTTTCTCTCAAGGGAGAAACTCTGTCTAGGGAAGGATTTTCTACAGCCCTCATCACTATAGTAGCCAAGAGCTGGGTTGCATGCTGAATGGACTCAACTGTCTTTCGTGCCGAGAAGGCAGCTACAATTATCCAGCAAAGACTCCCAAACAGCACCGGGATTTATCATGAGGGAGTATTTTTAAATGCCCATCTTCGACGTAAGCCACACCTAAATCATGCAGCTGTCATGAAGTTTGCATCCCATTGATTTCTCCGACTGCCACAAATTTAAGACAGGACTCAATGGCAGATTCTTGTGAAAGGCTGGGGGCTGTTTTTTTAAAATGAGAGCTAACCAAAAGGTGACACTTATTTTAAAGGTGTCCCCACATTGAATATATTCAGGGTGGGAAGAAAAATCTTATCCTTTAGGATTTTTTTTGTATGTTTCCATCTGAACATGTAAGAAAAACCAGACATAGCTACATAGAGCACATCTGTTGCACTGTTTGAAGCCCAACTCTTATAAACAGCATGCTTAATAAGAGCTCCCAAATAAAAAACTAGACAATTAAAACAATAACAAACGTTTCTCTGAGCCCTGAAGCCTTCAGACTATGGCTGAAGGCGGGGGGAGGGCAGGGGGAAGAGGAGAAGAGAGAGAAAAAGCACCTAATCTCACACTGAGAGGCACACACTGTAATTAAAATCACAAAAAAGGCAAAGGCAAGCAACCCCATGCTCCACTGGTTCTCTGCATTCACAGATTTAAGTAGCTTTTATAAACACCCGGGTGAAACTGAGGACAGATAAAGAGAATAAGTTAACATGCTTTATGCCTTCTAAAATATTTGTGGAGTGCTGGTGCACGCTCAAGATAAGTCCTTCGGGGGTAGAAGGTATTGAGTTGGTTGTAAAATTCCCTGGAACCTTTTTCATGGTTTCCCTGGAATGATAGCAACCTCTAGCAGTCACAGCTGTGCACCTGCCGCACGGATCCAACCCCTTTTCCAACACACACAACTATCTGTGCAGCAGTTCACTCCCATCCACCGCCAAGCTAACTTGGGGAACAAATCCCATGTTCCTTGTGGCAGAGGGAAGCCATGGAACTCCGGTGCATTACACCAAGGTTTTTGCATAGCTGCTAATTAATGCCTGACTGTTGTACTAGAAGCCAGTTTAGTGCAGACTCCGGGTTGACATTTATATTTAAAAAAAATACAGTCCCATATTTTGCATAACCACCGCTTCATATGAATAAAGATGACATTTATAGGAGAGAATGTTTCCTCCCTCCCCCAAGGCAATAACTTTATAAAATCCTAGAAGGGAAGTGGGTGATGGTATATGGGGAAGTTTCTCTCTATATATACACACATACTATAAAGCTAAACAAATAATATGGAAACTGATGAGGCTTTGCGAGCCTGGGTTTATCTGGGAGGACCTCATCTGCTGCTGGAGTATTATATTTCTATCAAAACCATGTGCCGCTCAGTGTTTAGATCACTTTTCCCTGTCTACATAATTTAGGGGCATATGTCTGATAAATGAGGAGCATCAATATTCAGGTTTCAGTTGCAGTACACAGAGGCACAAAGAGATTTATCAGGACTAACTGTGCAGGCTAGATTTAGATATATTAAAAAAAACCTCACCAAACAGCTTGTGGAAAAGAAACTGTTTTCTCTTTCCCTAGATATTGCCAATAGGAGGTGGGTGTTTTTCCCCCCTCCCTTTTTTTCCCCCTCAATCAAGCAAAAGGGCTGTTTCGCTCTCTCTCTCACACACACACACACACACACACACTCCCTCCCTCCCTAGGAAACTATAATTCTCCCAGGGAAGCAGGGTCTGCTACCACCTTGTCAAGTGAAGTTTGAAAATACAGTATGTGGGAACTAAGGGAGAGAGAGAGAGATCACAGTGGTTTGAGCAGGCAAAGCATCTTCTGTCAGATTGGATGGCTTTTGCTTTACAATGGACACACACACACACACACACACACACACACACTCCACACTTTACTCTCAGTTCAACACCAGCCCCAATAATAAAGTCTGTCGAGTCTGATTGATTTCACAGTACATATTTTCCTATGTACACATACAGAGGACTACACCTATCTATAGAGAAAGATACACACCCCAATTTTTGGGCCCACAGAAACCCCCAATATAAAGTATCAGAGGGGTAGCCGTGTTAGTCTGAATCTGTAAAAAGCAACAAAGGGTCCTGTGGCACCTTTAAGACTAACAGAAGTATTGGGAGCATAAGCTTTCGTGGGTAAGCACCTCATGTCTTCTTAAAGGTGCCACAGGACCCAATATAAAGTCTCTCACCCAGACCATGTTCTCTCATCTCTAGCATTTTCCACACAGGTGTGTGTGTGGGGGGGGGGGATGTTTATTTTTTTTTTTTTAAGAGAAGGCATCATCTGCCTCTATTTCTGGCAGGCAAACCAGAATAACTTCAGTCTCTGGACCTCAGAGGGGAATCTGCTGGGGAAACTTTATCACCCCTGCGCTGATTTTGCAGTGGAGGCTGGAGGGGAAGAGGAAAGGAAGAGGGAAAACTACTGCAGAAGCAGCAGCTGGAGTGTGTCTGTTTCTTCCAGAAAAGTTCAGCAAAGGGGGAAGCTTATGAAATTTGGGGGCAGGGGGGAAACGTCGAGACTGGGCGGTGGGCTAGGATCTGGCAACCCCCATCCCTTTCCAAGGGCTGATCTGGGAGGAACGCTCTCAAAGCCCATCCTGGCAGCCCCCTGCCCCACTAGCGGCTGCCAGATGTGGGGGGCGGGCTCCTCCATTCCCGCGGCTGAGAATCTGAGCAAGGGACCTCCCGGGAAAGCTGCAGGCAGGCAGGCAGAAGGGGGAAATCAAGAGGCGATGGCAAACAAATACACACACCCCACGCCCGCCACCTCACTGAAACTTGCCTGCTAACAAGTCGCTGGCCGTGGGGTTTCGAACGGCGCAGGCAGGCAGATGCTGACGAGACTAGATCGACATCTGGATCTAGGGACCAGCATCCGCTCCTCGCACACAAATCGCCCATGCAGCAGCCTCTCTCTGGAGTCGTGGCTCGTTTTAAGAAGCCGATCTGGATTGAATCGCGGCATCCATGCGGATTTCATTTTAACACACCCACCCACCCTTTTGGGAGGGGGAGGGTGCCGGCTCGGGGGGGGGGGGTTAAGGAATCCCTCCCCCTTGGTTAATAGCATCAGGGATTCCCCCACCCTGCCAAGCGCCCAGGTGTGGCAAGGGAGGGAGGTTTCTACCTGCCCCTACGCCCCCCACCCCCGGGCTAGAGAAGATCGGGGACGCTGGCTGGCTCCTTACCTGGGAAAGCTGGTTTTTTTTCCTTCTCCCTCCCTCCCCCGGTCTTCAGTGCAGGCGCCGCATTGACACTGCAGATGGTGTCTCTGGAAATGTGTCTCCGATCCCCCAATACTCCACGGCTGAAGCGCCCAGGCAGCCCTTTCCTCCAGCGTCCAAGACGAAATGCCCCGCCAGCCCCCCCCCAAATCACCCCTCCTTCCCTTCCCCCCCAAATCAGCAAGGGGGGGGCTGGCGCTGAGCGCGCGGGTGGGGCTGCAGTCCGGAGCGGCACCTCTCCGCCCGTTCCCCCGGGGCTGGAGGAGGCGACCCGGGGCTTCTTCACTCAGCCATGCCCGGCTCCCCTCTCGGCTCCGCGGCTGCTCCCGCTGCTCTGTGCCCGCCTGGGAGGGCGCACACTGCGGCTGTCTCGCCAGCCTTGCTCCCGCTGGCGCTGGCTCGCTCTCCAATGGTGGCTGGGGGGGGGGGGTGGCTCTGTCTTAGACACACACAAGCGCCCCCCTCCAGCCCAAACAGCCAAGGCCGATCCTGTAGCAGCGTGGGGGGGGGAGGAGGGTTGGCACCAAAAAAAACCACCCCTCCCCAATCCCGGTTTGCAGCGCTCCCGGCTCCTTGCTCCTGCTGGGGGAGGGGGGGGCTGGGCTCGCTTCCCTCCACCCCTCCCGCGGCAGCTTCGCTCAAAGTTTGCTGGAGCTCGGCTGCCACCAAACTCTCCGCGGCTCGCGGCTGCCTCTGGCTCGCGGCGGCGCGTGCACTGAAGCGCTGCCAAGCCTGCAACTCCGGCTGCCTTGATTTACCCCCCCTCCCCCCCGTTTCTAGACTCGCTAGTGACACCTAGGAGCTCCAACCTGATTGGGCTAATTGTGAAATTTCATTCCCAAGGGGGGGGGGGGGGAAAGGGAGACAAGGGCTCAAGGCAGCGAACACACGCGCTGCTCTCCCCCCCCAAAAAAAAATCCCTCACACGCTGCCCCCCACCCTGCCTTGGGCGCTCTTCTGCACTGGGGGGAGGATCCGACCAGAAAGCACAGGCGGTCACTCCCGCCGCCTGGCTGATAATCCTAGAGAGGCTGTTCTACCGCCTGCGTCTTCCTGTCACTGCGGGCAGGCACAGGGAAGGGGGCAAGCCAATAGTTATTTGATCCGCTCCTATGAATCAATCTTTGCTCGGCTTCGCCTCCTCCCCTCCCCGCGCTGCCCTCCCGATCAGGCCCGTGAGACTTAAAAATCCACCCCCCCCCCCCGGGGCCCCCCCCTGTTGCCAGGTAAGGGGCTAGCCCCGTGCAACTCCAGAGGGCAGCAGCGGGGGAAAAGGGGGGACGTTGCTTTTAAGGAATTAGTCTCAACTAGAGCAACAGGTCTGTCTCGCTCTCAATTCAGTAGAAGATCAATAGAACAGATGCAATGGTGATGGACACTTGACAAATGTCCAAGACAGAAAGGGAAGATAAATGCACAGCACTGCAGTTGCAGTGATAGACACAGGTGCCATGTACAGCCTCCAGCAGGGGAAAATCTAGGTTCCAATCCAGCATCTGTAGGACTGTCGGGGTTTGGGCAGAACTCAGCCCAATGCCCCCCCAATTCCTACCTGGCAGCTCTGAGCACTGCGTATTTTTGTGACCCCTTAGGGACCAGGACTGTGTCTCACTATGTGTGCGTACAGCACCTCACCAGGTGGGCCTGATCAAGGCCTCTAGGTGATGCCACAATACAAACAGTAATTGTAGTTCACTTTTAAAAGCGCACAATAAAACACGGGGCAGAAATCTATTTCCATCCCCTTTTGCACCACTCCATTTTTTTTTTTAATAATATGTTTTCCTTGAAACAAGTTTTATCTCCCTAGGGTGTGTGTATTCGTGTGTGTTGACTGAACCCTGGTTTACATTTCCTGATGGATGGGGATTCAAAGCCTTTTTTTTTTTTTTAATATATAAAGGTGGTGCATAAAATGTATTTATTATTCTTTATCTCTTGTGTCTTGCAAGGAATCATTTGTTTTCATTCAGAGAAATGAATGCCATGTGAAGCTTGAAGAGTAATAACACAGCAAAATGACATGGGAAGAGTAAGACAAATCTGCAAGATACAATGGCAGGTGAATAACCTCTGCAGATCACAGCTATTGTGAATAGTACAGTATTATTTAATGCCCATTGCACTTCCATTTAATAATACACACGAAAAATCAGTGGGAAAATCGGTTCTGCCTTTAAAACTCAGCTATCCCTAAAACAGATGATGTAGATTAAAAAAAAAATCAGTTAATCTGAGGAGGCAGAAGAATCAATGTGATTCTATTTCTTAAAACAATGGCTCAAGTCAATATATTGCTCATATCTCTGGATTCCATAAGGATGAATGACAAACGAGACTTTATTTATAGTCTCTTTCATGCACCAGGCTGTGGGGGTAGAGAGGGGTCAAGACTGGATAACCCATATGGCCTCTTCTGACCCTGTGAATAGCTGTAGTAAAAGAGCCCCAGGACATATTACCCAGATCTGGAGAATTGTAATCCATCAGATTTTATTTATTTTTGCCATTGACTTTAATGACATCAGGATCCAACCAGTGTTGTGTAGATGCAAAGACTCATCCTGAGAGTTGCTGAGCACTCACAACTTTCAGAGGAGTGGCAAATACTTCGCACCGATCAGAATCGAGGCCTCATTGTGCATTAGGGTGGAGAGAGCTTAGCGGGTCAGAGCTGTTTCCATGCAAACTATCTGCAATGCCTGATTTCCCCCTTGCTCCCTATTCAAAAACATCCTGTTTAACATCCCTTTGCTAATAATGTCCTAGATTTTGATGCAGTTGACACACTGCCCATTTAAACGGTTGGAGATTTCTTCCCTGATGGTGACGGGGTGTATAGCTCACAGCATACACATCCTTTCATTTTGTCCCTTGTTATCTAACCACATACAGGGAGCATTTATGACAACATCCAAGGCTTCTGAGCAGAAAAACATTTTTTCTAGGGTATTTTATTTTCTAAGGGACAATTGAAACCAACTACAGCACATAGAAGCCAATTAAAAAAAGAATAAAAGAGGGTGGGGGGGGGAGAACCCTCACAAGTTGTTCTCCTCCTACCATTTTACAGGTCTGTAAACCAACCTTGTATTTAAGTTGATAAAAGCCAGATATTCTTGCTCAATAAATCAGCTGATGCTGCTTGAGGATTTTTTAAGCTTGGTCTGAATCACAGTTAAAAACCTAAATTATAGCGCCACCTGCAGGGGGCTCAAAATTTCAGCAGCTCTGGAAATCACAGGCCACAGCGAGGAGTTAAAAACGTGAGAGAGCAGGGGTGGGGGTTTTCCTGATAGTGTCTAATTGCACCCAGATGCACTCTAGGGCAGGCATGTGGCTGGGATAATGCCACTTCTCAGCTCCCTTATGGCCCTCATTTGGCCTAGTGTCTCACAAGGCTGCCCCAGGCCTGGGTTATCCTAGCATGACACCT
This sequence comes from Trachemys scripta elegans, assembly GCF_013100865.1. Taxonomy (NCBI): domain Eukaryota; kingdom Metazoa; phylum Chordata; order Testudines; family Emydidae; genus Trachemys; species Trachemys scripta. The sequence goes on along the minus strand of NC_048298.1, from coordinate 7,797,046 downwards.
CCTATTGCTCCAGCATCCTGAAGAAGCACCCTCAATCAAAAGCTGTTAATTTAATTTTCTGAACACTAAATGCCAGAGTGAAACGATAACTCAGGCTGGTGACGCAGCTTTGCTCAGCTCACAGAAGGCCACCTGCTTCAGAATCCTGATTCCACCCCCCCCTTCAGATGTTTGAAGCTTAAACAACTTCACCAGCTCAGCTGACACCCAAAACAAAATTGGCCTCCTCTATTGAGCGGTCACCATTTTTGTCTCTGACAAAGGAGGTCTTCATCACGCTATCGGCGTGTAAAAATTTCGTTACAATTGGTTTTAAGGCTGGTCCAGAGCTTAGCATGGTCATTCCTTACACTCCTGGGCAGGGCCGGCTTTAGGCCAATTCCACCAATTCCCCCGAATTGGGCCCCGCGCCTAGTGGCAGGGCCGCCCAGAGTGGGGGGCAAGTGGCAGAGTATCCCTTCCCTGGCTAGAGGGGCCTTTTTAATTTTTACTCACCTGGCGGCGCTCCGGGTCTTTGGCAGCGGATCCTTCACTTGCTCCGGGTCTTTGGCAGCACTTTGGCGGCGGGTCCTTCAGTGCCGCCGAAGACCCAAAGCGAGTGAAGGACCCACTGCCAAAGACTAGGAGCGTGGCCTGGTGAGTACAAGCCCCATGTGGTTTTTTTACGTGTTTTTTTTAGTCATCTCTGTCGGGGCCCCGTCGAACCTGTTTGAATCGGGCCTCGCACTTCCTAAAGCCGGCCCTGCTCCTGGGACCAATGGAGCCCAACTATCGCTCTCTGGATTGGCAGAGACTAGAAGAGACCAAACAAGCTGACTGCATAGAATACAGGCCCTCGGTGGTTGCCAGGAAAAAGGAGGTGGGAAGTGTATGTGAAAAGCAAGGAGTCTTGTCCTTTAATCTTCGCTTGAGAGATTTAAAGTTAGATTAACCTGATAGGCCTTTTCCAGATCTACCTTCTAGGGATCTTGTCCCCAGTGCCAGCTGGGGGCGGGGGGGTGTCCCCCCCCCCCGCACTCCCCCCCCCCAGCTCCACAAGATTCAGAAAGCTGCTCATTTGTTCTGCAGTTTTATCAGCCTCCAGTATGGGCACACAAGGAAAAAAAAGACAGAACGGCTGGAAAGGGAACACAAACAGCCGGCAATGAAGAGGAGGATGGAGAAGGGGAGGGGGGAACGTGGGAAGAACAGGATTCTGTCAGCAATGTAGTCAAGTGCCTGCTTCTGGAGGAGAATCTAGGTACAAATACTCAAGTGACAGGGAAGGAGAGAGCCCCAAAGAGTATCTGGAAAGCACCCGTGTATTTATTTTTACCATACTTGTATGGGGTCCAAAAAGCCCCCCCCCCCATCATATGCTCTTGCTGCTAGGATATAACTAGGCACGCAGTGGCACATGATAGGACTGGGTCATCTAGAGCAAAGATGAGCTTGGCCTAGCAATCCAGCAGGAGGAAGGATGCCTGGGTTCCATTCCCTTGTCTGCCACTGACTGGCTATGTGACCTCAGGCAAGTCACTTAACTCCACTGTGCCACAGTTTCTCCCCTTCTGCAAAATTCTCCCTCTGTGAGGCAGCAGATAAGTAGTGCATGGCTTAACATTTGCAGATGCGTATATGAAACACCAGGCTGGAAATCCATTTACCCAATGAGACGCACTGGTCAATCAGTGCCCATTAAAAGGTTTCCCTTCTGGACACTGCCAAGCAGCTGGACTATTCGTGTACTAGAGGTGTTGCCTACCAGACTCGTTTTCATCAGTTTTTTGCAGGTGCCTAGGAGTCGTTTCTCATTGTCCCTGTGAGAAAATTGGGCAAGAGGAGCAAGGGGATGGTCAAAAAAAAAAAAATCAGATCATTAGAGATCAGAGAGACCTAATAGTTTAGATAGTCCTCCCCCTTCCTTCCCTCAGCAGTCCAGGACTCTTCCCTACAGTATATATTCTGCTGTGTTATCCAGTCTAGTTTTCAACTCAAGCAATGGGGCTTTCACCACTTCCTTTGGGAAGCTGTTCCCCAGTCAAACAGCTCTCACTGACAGGAAGCTGTTCCTGATTATTTGGCCTGATTCTCCCCCCTCCCCTACCACCCCATCTCCTACTTTCTACCCCCTTGGGTCTAAAGGTACTTTTAGGCTTTTCAGTCTCCCAATCCCCCACCCCAGCCACCCACCCTGCCCCCACAACACTCCAATCTGTCTCTTCTCTAGAGAGACAATAGCGAGATAATCTCTTTTATTGGACCCACTGATGTTGGTGAAACACAACAGAAAGACACCAAGCTGGTCCAATAAATTTTATTACCTCACCCACCTTGTCTCTCTAATAGCCTGGGACCAACACCGGCAAGGTGGTGATGTGGCTCTCAACCACAAGGTGAACAGCTCTGTATCTTTTTCTCCCCTCTTGTCCCACATGGTGGGTTGAGAAGAAGGATCTGGTCTTGTTTCTTCCCAGAGGGGATCAGCAGGCAAGACATTTATTCCCATTCTGCGAGCTCCGCCTAGCCCTGGGGTATGCTACCAAGGTAGTGTTCAGACAGTCAGTTACCGACCCCTTCGCCTCATCTTGCAAACACTTTCCAACCATCGAGGCTCCCCTTCCTCTCCCTTTGGGTCCCTGAAAAGCTGCCTGTCCTTGGAACCCCACTGAACTATTCCTCTTCCCCCCACTTCAAATGTTTGTGGGCCGTTCTAGTCGCACCCTGGCTCTCATGCGTCCAAACAAAGGGGCAGCTGGAGGAAGGACGGGTGAAATGAGATCCAGGGGACCAGAGAGGACAATGATAAGGAGTGCATAAAGCATAGCCCGGCGCTGTCGAATTAAGAGGACATGAGAGAGGAGACGTTTCAAACTGCAGGAGACAGGCCAAGGGGCCATAATACAGAAGCAGGTAGGTGGAATGACAAAATACAAGGAGGACAAATTCATTGCTTTTTCATTATGGAGGACAATACAAGTGGGACGAACAATCAATATCAAGCAAGGGAGGTAGGAGCACACTGCAGGGAGATAAGGACCTGGGATGTTCAGCATGAGGGGTGGTACAGAGCTAGAGAGCCATGTTGTACACACAGAAGGCATGGCAGCGAAGAGTAATACAGGCTGGAAAGCTGAGAGGCCTGAAAGCAAGAGTGAACGATGAGGATGCAGGGAAAAGGCAAAAATGGGACACTCCAGAGAGGAAAGCTAAAGAGGTTGGTAAATAGGAGGATGGGCTCAGGCAGAATCTGTCCTGGAATTGGATGGGGTTAGGACTAGGAGGGATGTAGGAAAATATTTATCTGGAAGGAGACTGGGCACCGTGAAGAAAGGATAGTGCAGTGGTTAGAGCACTACTCTGGGCTAGTCACTGCTGTCAGAGCTCTGATAGCAGCCGATGTAGACATATCCGAGCTAGCTTGGGTAGCGATTGCAGCAAAGCTGTGACAGCCTGGACTAAACGCCCAAGTACATCCCCAGGCTCTCTGGTGGGCTGATACCCAGACAACTCTGTAGCAATCCCTCCTGATCCTGGGGGTTCTGACTCATGAATTTTGCTAATAGTAGGTGGTACAACCAGCCATGGAAAGAGCGGGGTGTGATTTCATAGGGGGCGAGTTACAAGAAGACAAAGAACGCCTATGTTTGCATACCATCCCCATGGCATCAGAGTAAAAAGGACAGAAGGAGAAAGAACAGAAAATGAGAGAGAGAAAAGAAAGGGGTTAGTGAAGAAAGAGAAACAGGAAGGGGAAGTGAAATCCATTTCCCTGATGAACAATAGAACTTGTTAAAGAATCAATGGACAGTCCCCACTGTAGCCTTTATTTACAGTTAGAAGAATGCTGTTAAGTCCCTTTATGTAACCATCTTTTAAAGTTGCCCATTTTCAAAGGGAATATCCTCTTTATCTCACTGTAGAGGGGCTTAGTCGATCGATCTTTCCCATTACTCAGTGCTTACAAATAAAAACAAGTATGCATGTATGCTAGGTCCTGCAGTTAAAGCAGTACAGATGCTGTGCACACTAGGACAGCCTTCTGCCCCGCGTTGTATATGTGTAGGACTTACACAAAGGTGTCACTACTTTAGCTTCAGCACCAGGAGGGTTATTCTGCTATGAAAATGGACCATTTTTGGAGTGAATTTGTAAGATCTTTGACCCCTTTGCAGTACTGGGCCTTCCCTGTAAGAGTTGGTGTCACATCATCTAGAGCAGGGAGTTGAACTCCTTATGCGTCTGGGTGCATAGAAATGGTTAGAGCAGAGCAGTGATCTGTCTAGTCCATGATCCTGTCTCAGCCCATGGCCAGGACTAGACACTTCAGAGGCAGGCGCAAGACACCCCATAGTTGACATCTATAGAAGTCTCATCAGTTAGTGGTTAGCATATATCCTGGAACCTTATTTTATTCAAGTGGATACGGTTATCCATATAAAATGCCCACGCCTTTTTTGAACCCTAAGATCTTTGCCTCAATAACACTTTCTGGAAGAGTTCACGAGCTAATTAGACTGTATTAAAAAAAAAAGTATGTCCTTTAATCAGTTTTAAATTGGTCACCTTCCAGATTGATCGGAAGATTCCTTGATCTTGTATTTTGAGGACAAGAAAGTAGGAATGCTCAGGTTAGCTTCTCTAGACCATTCATTATATTGTACACCTTCCTTGTATCCCTTCTTATTCATGCCCCCTCTAAACAGTCAGATTTTTTCCTCAGGCTCACCTCAGATGGAAGTCTCTCCATGCCTCGGCTCATTGTCACGACCCATTGCTGGACCACATTTCTATTTAAACTGTTTGGATTACAAGCTCTTTGGGGCAGGGACTGTCTCTTACTATGCGATTGCTTCCCGTTGTGCCACCTGCAATACAAATCTCAGTTGCAGCCTCTCTAGACACTACCATAAGACAAATAAAATAATGCTGTCCCTTTAAACTCAGTTAATGTCTCACCTCATGACTTGACAACAGCCCCACCCCCACCCCTTTAACTGCTTTTATACAAGTTCCCGATGAAGGAATAAACCTGCCAAAGGAATAAAAGCTGCAAAAGGAAAAAGCTTGCTGTGCATGTTGTAGCCCTTTATATCTATGAAGCCCCACTGAAGCCCCTCTCAAATGAATAGAGAGATAATGTTAATGGAATTATGCATTGTGTCTGATCAGGGACTGCCACTGAAAGATAAATGCCAAGGCAAAGCGGAGGCATTTAATCAAAAATAAACCACCTCACCATTTTTCTTCTTCCAAAGAAGCAAACCACGGTCCTGTCACTGCATATTATTTTGCTGGCATTATCTCTTATTTCCAAATAATTCAATAGAACGGGGAGGAGGGGGGAGGTGGAAATGTGAAATCAAATTAGAGTGACCCAACAAACTTGTGTTTGCACTGGAAGATTTAACATGGCAGCAAATCTAGTAGGAGACAAATTGCATTCGAATTAATTTAAGGGAGATAATTTGGGGCATATCAAGTTTATTTAGGATCAATTTTAATAAGCGAAAATAAAGTCAAGCAGTGGGTGATACAATCAGCCAATCAAAAGCCAACTCTAGTAGAGGTTTAGACAGTAGACGGTCAGTTACTTAGGAAGCCATTATGTGAAAAGCTCCATTTTTGTATGACTGAGACAATTAAAGGGGCACTCTCATTTCAACCAGCTGAACCTACTAGTTATGAATAAATTCTGATGAATCTGGCCCCCTTCTCCCTATTTGCAAGTAGCCAGAGCCCTTAGCACATTTTGAGGCTCTGAGGTAAAATTCACTTAGGTGTGGATGGCCAGCAGAAGGCCCCGCGCAGCACTTTAGCCATCAAAATGGCACAAAGCCATGTTGTATGGTCTAGTACAATGGGCACCAGACTGGGTTCTGCCCCTGGTTCTGCCATGAACTCACTGGGACACCTTCGGCAAGTCACTTCCCCTTTGTGTTCATGTAATATAGCCCCATCTGTGCGCTAGGTATACTACAGAGAGGAATGGAAACAGGGTCCTTGCCCCCCTGCAAAGAGATTACAATCTAAATACATTGGGTTCCACCACAATTTTATCTTTATAAGCCTTGGAGTTGATAGTATATAATGGGCCAGATCCTCAGATGCTGTAATACAGCCTGGCTCCCCTGGGGATAGACTTACACCCACTTGATCTGGCCCAGTGTATTTATTGAGCCAATAGCTGGTGGTGGAAGACAGTCACTGCCATTCACCAAGGACATTCACTCGTGACCTGAATGCATTTACATTCCTAGACTGGGGATCGTTTTGAAACTGGAGTTTCACTAGTTAGTATCCAAAAATATCACACCCAGCTGGTGCAAGCTCCCCTGCTGTGGAGATTTTCCAGAGCACACCAAACTCTGCTGCTGCAGAAACTCCCTGCTCCCCTTTAATCCCCCCAGCAGACCTTCAATCCTCAAAGAGACAAGGCACAGGTAAGTGTAATCCTGGCATTCCCATAGGAGGGCTACACATACAGTTACCATACTCCATGTGGGACAAGAAGGAATTAGACCCTATTTCAATGCGGGGGGGGGGGGGAGAAGAGAGAAGAGGAGATGGAAGGATATTGTCTCCAGGGGATAAGTGGAAGTCACTAGTTTTTTAGTGATTCAAGCGAGACAAGACTTTTAGAGTATTTAGGTTTTGGCTTTAAACTCCACACCAAAAGGCTCCTCATTATAAGTGAGAGCGCCCCTTGATGTACATTGAAATGCCAAAGTAAAATGCCAAAGTAAAAATTCACCTAAGCAGCACTAACACATCATTATCATAATGATTGATTAATAATAATAAATCAGGGAGCCATTACAGTAGGCACTATGCATTATAAACAATGATCACATCTCTTATCTACTGACATGTTTTCCCTGCAGGGGACGGGGGTGGTATTAACCCATGAGTGGTAGGGCCAGTTTGGGAAGTCAGGGTTTCAAGCAACCACTTCTTTCACTGGTCCAATCTTCCAAATACAAGGATGTACAAGAGATTTGCTCAGATTATCAGGCACTGCAAGACATATTACATCCAAAAGCAATGAGGAAAATCTGTGCCTGACCCTGGGAGAAAGGAGAGACATGGCACCACGCTACAGAACGACCTGCCACCAGATCAGGAACAGACAGGGGTCAGCCTCCAAGCACAGCATGTAACCCTATTATGGGTGGGTGATATTCCCACCCTGAGAGACACCTGCAGGGTCTGCTTCTTCCTCACCATCAGAAGAGACCAGGGTGCAACATGGAACCCATGGTCTGACCAGGAGCCTGGCCTATGCAGGAGAATGGGAGTATGAGGCACCCCAACCATCGCTCCCATGAGGCAAATGCGAATTGACATATTTTGAATTCCAATATTTCCCCCAAAACCTCAACATTTTCCAGCCAGCTCTCATGGCTTACGCCCCTGCCCATACAGAAATGAGCTATACCAGTATAGCCACCTTTATACTGGTATTACTGCATCCACTCTTGGTGGTTGGTACCACTTGGAACAGTTTGTGTGAAGATGGACCTCACCCTTTAGCTTGTCCTGCCAACGAATTGAATTGAGAACAGACCCAGCACCATGGTAGTTACTAATGCATCCCCTGAATACCGGGCATTCCAGTACTTCCAGGAATGGCATGGGCCCACCTCCACTGGCATGACCCCTCGCACACAGTGCATAAAGTCACACTGCATGGAGGACACCATTTTGAAAAGCATATTACCCTGCCCCCTACACTAGCACAGTGTGAACTTCAAAATGGCCCCATCCTCCATGCCATGCATGATACCAGTAGAGTGACCAGATGTCCTGATTTTATAGAGACAGTCCCGATTTTGGGGGCTTTTTCTTATATAGACTCCTATTACCCCCCACGCCCTGTCCCGATGTTTCACACTTGCTGTCTGGTCACTCGAGATACCAGACAAAACCACATCTGGCTTATATCACTCTGGACAGGGAACAAGTCAGACAAAAGCAGGACTGTCCAGCTTAAAACCAAATGAAGGGCCTGCCTATGGCGTGTCATCACTGCTCATCCTGTTGGAGAACAGAAGAACTGTTCACAGTCCCTCTTAGGAAGCACGGTTGTTACGGCCCATGGTTTGTTGTCCCCTGTCAATGAGGATGCAATTGGAAATGATACATGCCGGGCCATAAAAGATTGGGAGGCCTTTAAATCTTCATAGTGATTTATGCCTCTGTAATTAAGGGCTTTTAAATTTTAATTTAAAAGTTATGGGAGTTGTCTTTCCTTCTGAAAAATGCATTTATGGTTGACTGCTTGGGTGAACTGAATAGCATTAAGCCCCACAGAGTCTGCTAGCCCTGAGATCACAGCGCTTCCTCAAGCATAGGCAGTGGGGTGGGATAAAAGAGGAGAAATAAATGCCAACTTTTTACTGCAGCTTTAAGATCCTGCAATAATAAATCAGCTAATTTCACCTAGACGGCTCGGAATAGGCTCTCTGTGTCCTAGCCACTTTCCTGAGAAACTCTGCAAGACTCTTCAAGGGGTACTGCCAAAAGAGCACAACAAACTGTGTCCCAAATCTTTTTGCACTCTGAGAGAAAGTTATTCAGACAGCAGAAAGTCTAGGGTAGAGTGCAGAACAGAGTGGTGTGGAATCATTGCTGCAAAGCCAGTAAATCTGGTTATTGGGGAATTCCCCCAGCATGTGAGCCTTCCCCAGGTGGTACAGATCTGAGGTATCAGGTTCACAGATTCCCAGGCCAAAAGGAACCATTGTGATCTAGTCTGACCACCTGTCGAGCGCAGGCTAGAGAACTTACCCAAAATAATGCCTAGGCAGCCTAGAGCACATCTTTCAGAAAAAAATCCACTCTTGATTTTAAAGTTGTCGATTATAGAGACTCCACCATGACTCTTGGTTAATAGTGCCAATGGTCAGTTACTCTCACTATTAAAAATGTATGCCTGATTTCCAGTCTGAATCTGTCTAGCTTCGACTTCCAGCCATTGGATTGTATTATACATGTCTCTACTAGATTGAAAGACTCATTTTTTAAATGTGTCCCCCGCCACCCCCCCCAGATACATACAGACTGTAATCACATCACCCCTTAATTTTTGTGGCTCTTTTCTGAACCCTCCCCAATTTATCGACATCTTTCTTGAGTCGCAGGTACCAGAATGGGACACGGTGGTTGGACCATTGCCAAATTGGGAGGCAAAATAACCTCTCTACTCCTACATGAGATTCCCCTGTTTAATGCATCCCAGGATCATATTCGCGTTTTTGGCCACACTGGGAGCTCATCTTCAGCTGATTATCCACCATGAACCCCAAGTCCTTTTCAGAGTCACTGCTTCCCAGGATAGAGTCCCCCATCCTGTAAGCATGGCCGACGTTCTTTGCTCCTCAATGTACACTTATGGGTTTGTACATTTATGTACTCTAAGTCACCTTCTTCCCAGCTGCAGCAGTGTGTTGGAGGCACAGCTTCTCTCCGGCTATCCTTGACTCCTGAGAAGGTCCCTTTGGTGTCCTAGGACAGCTGAGAGCAAGGCCTCATCTCCACAACAAAGCTGTGCTTGTTTAGTTAGCTCAGTTCTTTTGTGCGTCCACCTTTGTTTCAGTTGAGCAGTGCCTATCAAGTGAGGTCAAGTTGATTGCTTACCAAAGCAAGTTCAATCAGTAATGGCCCTCAAATCAAAATGCAAGATTCCACTCAAGTGTGATTGCACCAAATTAACTAATCCAATACCACGTTCTCCTGTAGACTACGCCAGAGTTACAGAAGCCTGGAGGTCACTGGCTTGGCAGGCCCCCCAGCCAACTCCAAAATCCCAGGAGCTATAAAACTGATAGAGTCACCCTGCTCTCCCTACTTCAGTTCCTGCACAGAGTCCAGAGCAGAACCAAAACAAATCAAATCCATTGTCTGGTGACTATTAAAACATTCTGGGATGGAGTCTCAGAAAGCACAGTTTAAACAAATTTTGGCAAGGAATATGAACTGGACAGGACTCAGGCTGGCTGAGTGACCTTGGGCATGTCACTTCATCCCTATGTTCCTCATCTGTAAAACGGGGATAGTGAGACCAACCTCCTTTGCAAAGCACTTTGAGATCTACAGATGAAAAACACTAGTGTTAATTATTATTAAGGCTGCTCGACAGACAGATCCTGTGGTTCTCTCTAGCTCCCAGACTAACTAAACAGCCTGTGCTGCATTGTGTCACCGTTCAAGGTGTCTCAAAGACCTGAACTGGACTCCAGAGTCACAGAAAGGAGTGCTGATTGCAGTACCACTTAAATGCAAAACTGAGAACTTTGGAGGCTGTAAAAGAGTCTACTACCATTAGGCATTACCACGCTTCGGCTGGGCTAGCACCCCCTGCCAATAGTCACTCTGACACGGTCATGATTTCTCCATTAGGTAACTCAGACCTCCAGCCAGTTCACAAGCTTCAGTCCACCCCTTCCCAGGTCCCCCTGGGCCACTTCCTACTTCAAGGCTTCTTGCTTTCCTTCTAGGGCTCCCAGTTTTCTCCCCTGTTTAGTCACAGTCTCTCCCAGGCCTCCCTGCTTGGCAAACTTTCCTCAATGTCTCTGCTTGGTTAGGATCCCTCCCTGCTCTGAGCTTCCAGCCAGCTCTTTCCCTAGCTGCACCATAAGCCTGGCTCTTTATGGGGAATTGCCAGATTCCCTTCAGGTGGGGCTCATTCTGTAATCAGGTTGGCTTAACCCCAGGTTCTCCAGCCTTATTGGAAATCCTGGGGGAAGCCACCCTGTTACAAGGTTTTTCTATTTTGGCTTGGGCAAAAAGCCAGGTTTCAGGCTGCTGCCTGCTTCCTTATTTTAGTCCCCTGGTCACGGTTTTAAAATTAGTTTTCCCTCATAAAGTAATGGCACAAACTCAGAACCTCTTTGATTTCGAGTTACAAACCCAAAAGGGACCTGTTTTCCAGTTCAAGTTAGGATGCCGCTGAAATCTCATGAGAACAGCAAATCTCATGGTATTTCCAGGAGGGAGGAGGTCACAGGGGAAACAGCTTGAAAAGAGCTTGATGGCTTATGAAACCTCAAACTTCTCTGCGGCGTTGGGGGAGATAGATGCTTAAAACCATAAGGAGAGAGCAATTAAGAGGCATAGGGCAAGAGAGAAGGGGGATGTTCGAGGTGAGGTTAGAGATGAGATGGAACTGATGGGGCAGAGAAATCCAGGGATGCTGGTCCAGCCAACAGAAGCAGAGGAGAAGGCCCAAGCCAGGGCCGGCTCTAGCATTTTTGCTCCAAGAGGGAATGACAGCCCCGCTGCCGGACGTGCCGCCCCACTCTTCATTGGCCGCCTCAAGCACCTGCTTGCTAGGCTGTTGCCTGGAGCCGGCCCTGGCCCAAGCATTGACAAGATGAAGGGAAAAAGAGCGGGCTTGAGTCAAGATGAGCAGAAAGGTAGGCGTGAAGAGTGAAAGTGATTTGCAAGGTAGGATGGAGTAAATATAACCCACCGGCTCAGCATGTGTTGTGTGTCCCTCTCTAGTGGTTGGACTAAATGAAATAAGATGAGAGCCTACTCTTACTACCAGCGTTTGGTGCCTAGGCCTAAGGTCCCAGGTTCGAAACCTGCTGATGAGCTACAGTGGGGAAGAGATGTGATTGCATAAATCCACTGAGCGCTCAAACACGACCCAAATCTCCTGACTCAGTCCAGCAGAATACCTCCAGCGACAGGGCGTGATTCTGACCCCAGCCCAGGGTTATACTAGCCTGAGTCCATTGGCTTCAATGGAATTACTCTTGATCTAGAGTCGGTAAGACCAGCGTTATACCCGCTGTACCTACGTACTGTAGGCTCTGATATTTAGAAACCGGGATGATGTGGCTGGCTGAGCACAGGAACTAGGCCCCAGCCCTGCTATGAGTTTTGCACAGAGAAACCACTGCACCTGCACAGATCAGAGCCCTGGCCAGTATTTGGTTATAGTTATGAGATCCAAAGATGGGGCATTAGGCTGGGCGTCAGGACAACCCAGTTTCGGGTCTCAACTCTGCCACTGACCAGCTGTGTGACCCTGGGCAAGTCCCTCCATCTCTCTGTTTCCCCTCCCACTCATTGTCTGTCTTGTCTACTTAGCCCAATAGTTCTTTGTGTCAGGGGCTGTCTCTCATTGTGCACACAGACTGCCTCATGCTATGGGACCCTAATCTTGATTGTGACTGCTAGAGCTACTGTAATACAAATAATAATTTCCAGCCCATCTATTTTTTATGTGCTACTGATCTATATTAAACAGTTGGTGATTAGTACATTTATGCCGCGTTAAATCTAGATGTTTGCTTTTCGTGATGTGTATATATATGCATGGCTTTTAACTTTATGTACGGTAGAGTGTTTTAATTAGAAAATCAATAATTTTTTAAAAGACTTTCAAACTTATGAATGCTGCACAGTGCAACGTTCATGGCTGGGTGTAGCGAGCGTTCTCTGACTCTTCGTTGGTGCAGTACATAAACCTCATCTATAACAACAGATCAGCAGACTTTTTTTTAACCCAAGAAGCTATTCATTCCTTATTATGTTGGCTGAGTCTCTCTTCCCCAGTGAGGCCTCATTCCTGCCAGTTGATCCACACGGGTCGACCCCTGCACCTCTGAAGCCCCACTGATTTCGATAGAAGTCACTGCTATTGAAAGGCCATAAGAAGTATGATCTAGTGGGTAGCGCACTGGACTGGGAATCTAGCAACCCAGGTTCAATTCCCAGTTCTAACAGAGACTTCCTGTGTGACCTTAGATAAGTCACTTAGTCTCTCTGTACCTCCGTGCTCCATCTGTAATGTGGAGAGAATACTTCATGGGGAAGGATAAAATCCATAAAGGACTATGACATGCTTAGATACTGTGGTAATGAGGGTTGTATAAGTAGCTGGAGTCATAGGATGAATAATTACACTGAGCTTTCATATAGCTACATCAGTAGCTATCAAAACACTTCACAGCCTTTATTATATTTATCCTCACAACACCCCGTATAAGGTAGGGAAAAGCTCATATCTCCATTGTACAGATGAGAAACTGAAGCACAGAGAAACCAAGCAACTTGCCAAAGGTCACACACAGGACAGGGGCGGCAGGTCCAGCTATTCGGCGGCAATTCGGCGGACGGTCCCTCACTCCCGCTAAGAGCGAAGGACCTTCCGCCGAATTGCCGCCGCAGATCGCGGCTTTTTTTTTTTTTTTTGGGTGGCTGCTTGGGGCGGCCAAAACCCTGGAGCCGGCCCTGGTCACACAGGAAGTCTTTGGCAGAGCATGCGATACAGTGGCTCCTTTGAAAAGGGTCCCATTCTTTGCAAACAATGTTGGTCTCGGACCTGACAAACTCACTACACCAAACACGTGTCTTGCAGGATATATTTATCCATAAAAAGTAGCACGTGAGGTATCTCCAAAAAGCTCCTAACTTGTAAAGAGTCATACTCCTTGCAAGATGTGTATATGGGCAATATTTAAGGAATAATAGAACTATACTGACAGGATCCTTTATGGACTTGGAGTAAAAGTTAGGGCTTGTCTACACTTGAAATTCTACTGCGGCACAGCTGCTGTTGCGGCAACCCTTCAGTGTAGACACTCGCTACAGCAACAGGAGAGATTTTCCCATCAGCGTAGTTAATCCACCTCCCCGAGAGGCAGTAGCTAAACTGATGGATGATTTCACAGGGGTTAAGTCTGCTTAACTAGGGGCAGGTCTAAACTACAAATTTGCAGCTGCACCCCTGTAGCACGGCTGGTGAAGACGCTCTAAGCCGATGGGAGCGAGCTCTCCCGTCGGCTTAATAACTCCACCTCCATGAGAGGCAGTAGCTATGTTGGCAGCTATGTGACGGCGGGCAAAGCTCTCCTGCCAACGTAGTGCTATCTACATGGGGGGAGGGTTAGGGTCAGTATAACTACATCCCTCGCCCAGGGGGGTGGATTTTTCACACCTCTAATAAGGGTACGTCTTCACTATCCGCCGGATCGGCGGGTAGTAATCGATCCCCAAACGCGCTCCCCGTCGACTCCGGAACTCCACCACAGCGAGAGGTGGAAGTGGAGTCGACGGGGGAGCCGCGGCCATCGATCCCGCGCTGTGAGGACCCGAGGTAAATCGATCTAAGATACATCGACTTCAGCTACGCTATTCTCATACCTAAAGTTGCGTATCTTATATCGATCCCCCCCAGTGTAGACCAGCCCTAAGTGACTCAGCTGGATTGATGTAACTTTTGTGTGTAGACTTGGCCTTAGTCACCCGGGAATAATGTGTCTCAGTGGTGGGCCATTCAAGCAGGAGAGAGTTGTCACCCCGCCCTGTTTAGCCAGTGATGCAGGCAAGGCTCAGTTGTCTAGCCTTGCCCCATCTCAAGACTTACAAAGGAAAAAACATCAGACACAACTGCAAACAGTCAAAACGTCTTGGAAGTAAAAAAAAGAACATGAATAAAGACAAAAGACTGTCTCAGGATAACAGAGAAAGGGAAAAGGCATGAGGTGGCCTTTCACTGAGGGGACAACTTGGGGAGCAGGGATGCTCCAATGAAAAAGTGGATCCTGGTTTCTGTGAAGCCAGCAGACTGAATTTTGGGAAGGGGAAAAACCTACTTTATTAGACAGGAAAGGTAACTATGGATAAATGTGGACTCAGATTCATGTTTTATGAGTTTGTTTTGTGGTGTAACCATTTGTTTCCACCACTCTCTCTCGGTTTTAGTTAACTCTCCATTCTTTCTTAAATAAACCTACTTTTGTTTGATTATAATTGCTCACAGGTGCTGTGCAGTTTACAGGAGCAGGGGTTTAAGGTAAAACCAGTAAACCAAGTCACACTGCTGCTTTGTGGCAGAGCAACTGGGATTTTTGTGGCTAGCCAGTGTCAGGAGCTGGATATCACAGGAGAGCGATTCAAAGGGACTCAGGTGCGTCTACTGTTAACCTGCAAGGCGAAGACAGGGCTGGTATAGGGCAGAGGAGAGTATTTGATGAGCTAACAGGCTCCCAGAATTCGGGAGCTGACACCCAGTTAAGCACATGCAAATCTCCCTCAGGCTGGAGACAGGGGATAATGAGATGACCAACAATCCTGGTTGCCATGAGAACGATCATAGAACAGGGAACTGAACCTGAGTCTCCCAAGTCCTAGCCAAATGCTCTAACCACTGGACATTTCTTCCTCACTTACAAGGTCTGCCTCACAGGATCAGGGCCTTGAAGGCCTGGCAGTGGTATGAGCCATCAAAATGTTAGGACCCCTACCCTAGAGTAAAGTTGTTTCTCCAAACCTTTGAGCTCAGTTTTCTCCAAGTATAAATCCATTGGGCCAGAGATCTGCAGTTGGCATGTTCATTGTAGTCAATGGAGCGATGATGATTTACACCAGCTGAAGACGCTGTCCCTCATTGACCTCAATAGAGTTAGAGCTGCATAAAGGAGAGGAGAATCGGTCCTCTCGGGCCTACAGAGTCAGGAGACACACATCAAGAGAACAGCCTCTCTCACCGTACTTTGGCATTTCTGCTTCTAGCCAGGCATTGGCAAAGACGAAGGAAATGATTTAAACGAACCTGGAACTTCCCAAAAGGTCTGGTTTGAATTCTGGAGCAAGGTAGGGGCTGCAGTGAATTATGTAGTTGCCCATGGCCATACTGGATCAAACCACTGGGCCCACCACGGATGCACCCGTTTGCCCTATAAATACACATAATCTTACAAAGCTTTTGGCCTTGGTGGGAATGTGCCATCTCCTCAGGAATAAGAAGGGGAAAACATAACAGGAGTTAAGAGCACTTACCAGCTAGAGGAGATGAAGATACAACAGTTACAAAATCAGCTGCCTTGCTCCATTTAAAGTGCCAGCCCCCTGAAAAGCATGCTAGGAAAAAGTTCCTACAAGGCAGCAACCTTACCTTAATAAGAATGAGTAGGGATTAGGCAGTTTTCAAGACAGGTGTTGTGTGTTCCGTCATTACATTGTTGTGTCAGTTATATCCTGTGGCAGAGAATTCCACAGATTAATTCTGTAAAACAAAGTGGCAGGACAACTCACACTGAGGTATTTAGTAGTTTAACTGATTGGTAAATCTTATCTAGGGAGTTAAAGGGTATTGCTGAATTACCGCTTCCAATGAAAGTTAAGTCCTAGGCCCTAAGTATTTTTATTAGGATTTATTGAGCAGCGTTAGGGACCTCAGTGAAAAGTAAGACATGGTCCTTATCCCAAGGATCTTATGTTCTAAATGAGAGAGACAATGTCAATGTGGTTCATACACATAATTAACTGGGTGACCAAATGAAAATTTGTTCTCGAGGCACCGTGTATGTGTCAGAACAAACCGTAGGGAGTTCAGAGAGGGACTGGCATGAGAGGAGTTAAATCCTCATTTTCCCACTTGTGAGGGGTTTTTCCTTCACAGTACTTTGTTCAAATTAAGGGGTGGGGGCAGCATTGTCTAATGGTTAAAGCAAGGGATGGGAGTCAGGAGACCTGGCTGCTCCTTTAGACTCTGCCAATGATGCTGTTTGTGACTTGGCAAACCATTTATTATTCTTTAATGTTGGTAGCAGCAGCTAGAGGCCCAAACCAAGATTAAATCCCCATTGTGTGAAGTGTTGCAAATACATACAATTAAAGCGACACTCCCTAGTTTACAAGACAGCGAGTGGGGAAACAGAAGTACTATTATCCCTGTTTTACAGATGGGATGCTCAGGTGTGGTAACCTCAAATGGTGAAATTCAGTTTCCCATTCAAGGTCGCACAGGGAGTTTATGCCAGAGCCAGGAATTGAACCTATGTCTTTTGAGTTCCAATCCAGTACCTTAATCACCATATCAGCCTTCCTCCTTATTTAGACCCTCTACTTATTTAAATCAATGGCACAATTCCCATTAACTTCAGTGGGAATGGGCCCTTTAACCTCAGCGTGCCTCAGTTTCTGCAGCTGCGAAATGGGTATTATTCTACCTCCCCACCTTCACATAGTCCATGGAGATCCTCCCATCGTGAGCAAAGCTGCACATCAGTACAAAGTGGGATTACCATCACCGCTGCTGCCTGCCACTGCCGAGGGACCCAGAGTTACTCCAGGCAATTAAAGCCAATGAATCGATTCATTTCAGCCAGTCTGCTGAGAGGAAGATAGAAACCTCCTATGGCGGCAGGAGCTGTGACCACTCATGTAAACACAAGTTAATCAACAACTCGCATTAAATAAGTAGAGTCAGGTGATGACCCCAATTTCTTTTATTCCAGGGTATATTTCTTCAGCAGCAGCTCCCATCAGCGTTTACAGCTTATTTCTTTGCCACTTATATCTAATTAGGACCCACATTCAGAACACGTACAGGCAGTGGTAATTACACAGGTCGGCCATGCAGGAAGTGAGGAGCTCATTCACACTGCCTGGTGTGGCTTTTTCGGGTACTTCTGCACTGCAATAAAAGACCCACAGCCAGGGGTGCTGGAACAATTTGTATAGCGGGAGAGGGCCTTAGAGAACCAAACAGTAAACCCTGTGTATGATGGAAACCACTTCCATCATACACTCCAGCACCCCCGGCATCCCGTGTTCCGGCACCTATGCCCACAGCACAGCTGTGGCTGGCCCAGGTCGGCTGACTCGGGCTCGGACTGCAGGGCTAAAACTTGCAGCGTCGATGTTCAGGCTCCGGCTGGGCTCTGAAACCCCATGAGGGGCGCGGATCCGAGAGCCATTTACGCTGCAATGTGCCGGCCCCGCCTCCTGTGCCCCAGGAGCCCAAGTCCGTTGACCCGGGCTTTGAGACTCAATGCTGCGGGTTTTCTATGGCAGTGTAGACGTAACCGTAGGGGTTGCTGGAATTCAGGATGGAGCAGCTACGGCTCTTCCTGCGGACAAATAGTTTGTGGGACTTATACCGATGCTTTTTGAGTCAGGGTGCTCCCCTTCATTCCCAAGAGTGGACCCTGACAGCCCAACTCACCCCGTAGAGTCCTGGCATAGCTAGAGTGGCAGCATTAGTATTACTTGTATTACATACAGGCCCCAACCATGATCAAAGCCCTGTTGTGCTAGGTCCTGTACATGCACGTTGTAAGAGACAGTCCCTGCCCCGAAGAACTTCCACTCTAAAAAGACGAGAGACAAAGGGTAGGAGAAAGCTATTTTGGGGCCCTTCTATGGGGGGGGGCCTTCTATGGGGCCCCCCGTCATCGCAGTATCTGAACACCTCACAATCTATAATATATTTATCCTCACATAACAGCTGGGGAACTGAGGCACAGGTAATCTAAGGCTTTGTCTACACTAGACAGTTGTACTGCTTTAACGGTTCCTTTATAGAGATAGCAGCACAACGCTCCCTAGGGTGGACTCCGTTATACCAATATAAAGGTGTGTTACACCGGTATAGTTTATTTCCGCATGGGTAGACGAATATGTTCTCCTGCTATAAGTTACCTTTGTAACGTTCATACTAGAGATTGTGCTAGTACAACTATTTCACAATAAACGAAATAGTTATACCAGTACGAAACGTGTGGATAGACCAGGCCAAATCTGTGTGCATAAGGTCACACAGGAAGGCTACAGTACTGCTGGGAAATGAACCCTGAGCTTCTGGAATGCAGACCAGGGGTTTACCCACAATACCGCCTCTTATCTGAAATCAACATGTCGCCCTCACATCATCCAACACTGCCTTGAAGTTGCAATGAACAGCACATTCGAATGCTACACCACAGTACTGGACAGGGAGCAGAGAAGAGCACACGATCCAATTGAAATTATAAGGAGAATTTAGAAATGCAGACTGTAATTGATTTTCAGAAAGCAGAATATGGACACAGGCACTAAAAGAACCCGAATCCATTGTGTAAAGTGAAATTGGACCTTTAAGGGCCAAGTATAGTGAGAAATTTAATATCACAAGTCACTGTGAAAACCCCCAGTGGATTACGATTTCATTAGAGCATTCAAACATGTCAGTTGCAGAAGCATGCCAGGGATTGTACAATTCGAAAGAGCCAAACACTGGCTCCGGGAACGATTTTTTTTCTTCTCTGAGTTGAGCTAATTTTTGTAGTTGCAATTACTTCTAATCTAGTTGCTACCTTAATACAACTTAATACAATGGGTAAAATAGCCTTTTATATGTACTGCTTATATAGCCACAATAGCACCAAATGGACTGCAGAGCACCACAGGGAATTAATTCCATCCTGGGAAGACCCGAGCCAACAAGCTCCACTCGTTCAGTTTATAAGGTCACTGGAATCCCTCAGTGGGAATTACTTCCTTGTAAATTACTGCCGCGCAGCTATTATTGTGTGTCAAATCTCAGCTCTTACAGGTGGTAACCTTATCAGGTGCGGAGGCTGCCTGCAGATATTGTTCCCCTCGTCACAAGGAGACTTGATTTGGTTACAGGGAGAAGACAAGCAGTGAGGGCTAGGCCTGGCAGCCAGGAACTTAGCTAGTATGTTGATTGGCGCCAATAGACACTAGCTAGAGCAGGGGTGGCCAACCTGTAGCGCCGGAGCCTCATGCGGCTCTTCAGAAGTTAATAAGCGGCTCCTTGTATAGGCACCGACTCTGGGGCTGGAGCTACAGGCGCCAACTTTCCCATGTGCCAGGGGGTGCTCACTGCTCAACCCCTGGCTCTGCCACAGGCCCTGCCCCCACTCCAATCCACCCCTTCCTGCCCCCTCCCCTGAGCCTGCTATGCCCTCCCCCCTCCCCCCTTCCCCCCAGAGCCTCCTGCACGCCACAAAACAGCTGATCAGGAGGTGTGGGGAGGGAGGAGGAGGCGGTGCTGATCGGTGGGGCAGCCGGTGGGTGGGGGGTGCTGGGGAGGAGCTATTGGGGGGGCTCCTTACGTATTACTATGGTTCTTTGGCAATGCACATTGGTAAATTCTGGCTCCTTCTCAGGCTCAGGTTGGCCACCCCTGAGCTAGAGCTTCTGATGTATAGTACAGGCTTGCTGTGAGGTCTTGGGTGAGACATTTCTCTGTCTAAGACATGTCTATCTATGGAATACCTAGATACTTATGAGTGGTGTCTCTAAGCAGCAGTGTGGTCCAGGGACTTTAGCACTGGCCTTAAAATCCAAAGACTTCTGAGTTCTAGTCCTCCTTCTGGACTTGCTGTGTGAGTGACCTTGGTCAAGTCCCTTAGGCCTGATCTACACTAGAAAATTAGGTCTGCTTAATTATGTCACTAAGGGCACGTCTTCACTACCCGCCGGATCGGCGGGTAGCAATCGATCTATTGGGGATCGACTTATCGCATCTTCATGGCGCGATACAATCGATCCCCGACGGCTCTGCCGTCGACTCCGGAAATCCACCGTGGCAAGAGGTGGAAGCGGAGTCGACGGTGGCGCGGCAGCGGTTGACTCGCCGCCATCCTCACAGTCAGGTAAGTCGACCTAAAATACGCAACTTCAGCTACGCTATTCACGTAGCTGAAGTTGCGTATCTTAGGTCAACCCCCACCCCCGGTAGTGTAGACCTAGCCTCAGGGGTGTGACAAATCCATACCCCGGAGCAGCATCGTTAAACTGACTCCTGGGCAATCCCTACAGTCTGGAGAAGGAATCTTTGGTAAGGGTGCTGCTTGCTTTGAAATTATAGGGATGGAACCCCCAAAGTAGCAGGACACATCTGTTGATTTTTATCTTTTTTACTTGTGCTTGAAGAGGTAGTGAGACAACCAATGGAGGTAGAGTTGCTATCTGCTTCTCATCCCCCTCTAAAGTTAGGCAGAGGGGGCCCTGCAGAGCACTCTGTTTATATGCACGGGGATGTCCCGTGAATCCTCCGTAGATATCTTGATGAAACTTTCCTGCAGGTAGTCTCCAATCCTCTGCTGAAGATTTCTGGGGAGAGCTGCCTTACTTCTTCTGCCACGGTAGGACACTTTCCCACGCCACACAGCAACTACTTCAGCAGGAAGCACAGACGCCCACAAGCTAGCAGCATATGGTCCCGGGCAGCACCCTGATGCCTGCAGGAGCTCTTCCCCTTCAGCCTCCATTACCTTCAGGAATGAGATATCAGCTAAAATCACTGCCATCTGTATTCCACATATACTTATACCCATGAGCTATCCTGCCCCAGGGCCATACTAACCATGGCTGCTGTGACTGCCGCCGTGCTGTATAAATCCCAAGGAGAAGTGAGACAGTAGTGCTGACAACTTGTGCGGATCAAGGGGAGCAAGTTCAGTATCCTAAGTTTCGATTTATCTCATGAAGACACTGACAATGGTACTGCAGCGTATTGTATCTTCAGCAGCTGCAAATATGGCCTTGAGGGTCTCTCCATCCCCACTGGCAACTCGTCTGATCCACATAAGGAGAAGAAGGAAGAGGGCTCTGGATGACATGTTCCAAGAGATCCTGCAATCCTCTGCTGCTTCACACAACAAGCACAGGGTTTGGAGTATCACCCTTGCAGGCAGCATGGACAGGGATGGACTGGAGAGGAGAAAGGCGCAGCAAAAGGACAGCGATGTGCAACAGGAGATCCTTGCACTTCTCAGGTAGCAAACAGACTCTGATGGTCCTGCAGGTTCAACAATCCCATGCTCACCTCCCTCTGCAGCCCAGAGAGAATTGCATCCCGGGACCTCCCCACGCCATATCTTGCCTGGCATCAGGGGCCACTGCCCGACCCCTACCACTCCATCCCTGGGGACATTAAAGACATTCACAGTGTTTAAGGTCAGGCTTAACAAAGCCCTGGCTGGGATGATTTAGTTGGGGATTGGTCCTGCTTTGAGCAGGGGGTTGGACTAGATGACCTTCTGAGGTCCCTTCCAACCCTGATACTCTATGATTCTATGACAGTCACACGTACACTGACCTGTGAAAGACACAGTGGGTGTATATGTATCTGGAATGGAAGTGACTGTTCTTTCCCCTTCGTAAGTTCTTTTCCCTTAAGTTATTAAGTTGTATTAAGTTATAAATGTTTTTCTATTTGCATCGTTATAGAGCAAAGCTCTGTTTTTGGAAACATAATTAACCTTTATTAGTTCACAATATATGCTGGGAGGTGCTGACATCATTAATAGACAGTATTAATAGGTGCATTGGCCATGTTGTATTACTACACACACAGCATTCACCCAAGGGTTTATACAGGGCTGCAGAAGACCAAGGACAGGTAGAGCAAACTACAGCAACACACACTACTTTGGCCCACTACTAAACTGGTCTTTCAAAACCTCCTTGAGCCTAGCTGCTCAAAGTCAGTAGACAGCCAATCCACCTCCGCCCTCCACCCCAGCAGAAACTTTTCCCTCTTTGCTTCACAGATATTATGCAGGACACAGCAGGCAGCTATAACCGTTGGAATTTTTTTTCACTGAGGTCTAATCTCATGAGTAGACAGCGCCAGCAACCCTTCAAACTACCAAAGGCACATTCAGCTGTCATTGCCTGCTTAGCCTGTAGTTGAAGCGCTCCTTGGTGCTATCAAGGTGGCCAATGTATGGCTTCATGAGCCATGAGAGCAAGGAGTAATCCACTGGTTGGGAAAGAAAGTTCATGCTTGCAGCTTTCTGAACAGCCCTGTGTTCTTAAAGATGTGCGTGTCATGCACCTTCCCTGACCAACCCACACTGATGTTGGTAAAGCATCCCCGATGATCAACCAGTGCTTGCATTACCACAGAAATGTAGCCCATTCTGTTGATGTATTCTGTGGCAAGGTGATCTGGTGCCAGATGGGGATATATGTGCCATCTGTCACCCCACCACAGTTTGGGAACCCCATTGCTGCAAAACCAACCACTATGTCCTACACATAGCCCGGAGTCACAGTCCTTTGAAGCAAGAGGCGATTAATGGCCCTGCACACTTGCATCACAGCAGCCCCCACGGTGGATTTCCCAACTCCAAACTGATCGGTAGCAATCGCACGTTGCAAGTTTCCAAAGTGCGATCACCACTTGCTTCTCCACTGTGAGTGCCGATTTTTGGTGTCACTGCGCTGGAGGGCTGGGGTGAGCTCTGCACACAGATCCAGGAATGTGGCCTGGAACATCTGAAAGTTCTGCAGCCACTGTCCCACAGCACTCTAGGCTCTAAGGAATCATCATGTTCCCCACGGCTCTTCTTGTGTCTCTACAAATACTGCAGGATCAGGTGACCCAGGCTCACAACGCTCATCACACTAGCACAAAGCTGTGCAAAATCCATGCTTCTGTCACAGATGGCAGACAGAGAGGAGGGACACACGGGTTTGTGTGAGCGATTTTTAAAAGTGGTACGAAACATTATGGGATGCAGATGAAATTATGGGAGGGAGAACATGCATTATGGGAAGTTGAACCCATGCTCCCCGTCACCTCTGCATGATTCCTTTTGGCCCCAAGAGGCATTGCAACACCTTCCCAAAATACCTGGTGCTCAGAGCTGGATTTACACCTCACCCTAGTCAGAACATCTTCAGCACCTCCCACGCCCCCACCTCCAGCTGAAACGGAAAGAAATATAAACACAGCCTCCCCAGGAAGGCACCAGACCCTCCACCATGCATGGCGCTCCCAGCCAGGAGGGGACTGTGGCTCTCCGCACGGCAAGCGGTCCCCGGGTGTCTTTCGTCCCTCTTGCAGCCCAGCATGGCAGTCGTGTTCTGGCTCTGCCCATGTAAGTGAATGAGGCGCCGGCCACGCCCCTTCCTGGCATGGGACAGAGGCAGTGGGTGGCTGAGATTGGGAAGGGGCTGAGACACTCCCAGTAGCTGCCCCACCCGGCCGCGGCTCACAGCATCCCCAGGCAGGCTGACTCAGACACTCAACCTGCTCCAGCCCCACAGACTGAGTGGCCGCCTACCCACGCCAGGAGCCTGGCTGCCCATGGGGGAGCTGTATGTATTAACTTTTTAACTTTTAATCCACTTCTAACTTTTTGGTGCCCCTAGAACGCCAGCGCCCCTAGGCACGTGCCTACTGTGCCTAATTAGAAACCCAGCCCTGCCTGCGCTACATGGTGGCGAGTTGCACAGTAGGATAATTACCCATGGTACACTGCTCTCTGCATCGCTACAAGCGCTCCTAGCGAGGACACGCACCACCGACACCAGGATCATAGTGTGGACACGCACAAGTGATATAATAACTGCAGCAGCTGAATGCCGACGTAACTTAAATTGATATAATTCTGTAGCATAGACATGGCCTTAGTCTCTCCAGCTATAAAGTAGGGATGATAATGCTTATGATTGCTACGTCCCAGGACTGTTGTTAGGGTTAAGGAATGGCTGTAAAGCACTGGTATTTCAACCTCATCATGTCTCAGTTTTCCCCATCTGTAAAATGGGGGTACTACCTCACAAGGGCGATAAGCAATATAACACTATATCCAAGGATGGGATTTACACAATAGAAATGGATATAATTTAAAGCAAAAAGACTAAAACAAGGACAAAAAGTCAGCACTGTAAGTGGTAGGAGTGATGGGGGGTGAGGGAAGTGTGTGCTAAAGATAGTATTGCCATGAGTTTGGGAAGAGCTGTATTATTTGAGATTCCCAGAGGTGTTTAATTCAGGGTCTCCAGAGAAGGAACAATAAAATCATTATTGCATCCCTTATATTCTGGTTGTGCAGAGCCAGCACGGGGGCTAGGCACCCCTTAGCTATTCAGGGATTTTGCAACAAATAGTTTTCTTCATCGGAAAATGCCAGTTCATCAGAACTGTTCGCAAAAAAGGGTCACTTTTGACAAATTTCCTGTTTTGGAAATATATATATATGTTTAGTAAGTTGAAACTCCTCATTGTGACATTCTTGAAACTAAAAAGTTCCATTTATTGGTTCAGAATGACATTTCATTTAGAAGTGTAAGTTAATTTTTAGTAAAAAAAAAAAAAAAAAAAAAGTTTAAAAATGACGAAAAGATCAAAATCGCAATGATATCTTCCCAATGACTTGAGCTGATTCTTTTCCAGATTTGGGGTCACATTGTTTAGATTTTGACATTTTGTCCTGATTCGGGGCAGGAACATTTTTCAAAAGCTCAAAAACTCTCCCGGGATGGGAAAGCCATTTCCCATTGTCATGGTCTCGATGTTGTCTTTCAAGGGGCTCCAGCTTCTCCTGGCTAGCCCTCCTTCAATCAGGTCAATTCCTGGACCTTCCCCTCTAATTAAGACTAACCGCCCTTCAATTTTATGGCTTGCAATCTGCTTAAGTCCCTTGGTTACTTTCTTGGAGGCAGCCTGGTGCATGGCTGTCACCCCTTTCCTGTCCCACAACTTTCTGCCTTCTTTTCCTTCACTGTACTCTCCTTTATAGCAAGCCTTGTTTCCTCTATTGGCTACAGCTGTGGGTGCCTGTCTCCATGATTGGCAGCTCTGGCAGCTGTGTGGGGGGGTGATCAAGCTGCTTGCTTGTAAACAGGCGAGGTTCTTCTCCCCTCTCTGTCTACGCTCAGAATGGGGTTCGTAGACCCCGTTACACCCACCCAGCCCTAGAATTGCAGGTGCCTTGAACCTCTTAGGAAAAGGCCACTGCAATCATTAGCCAATAAGTGATCCAGGACAGGGGGGGCTGCCCTATCTCTCTGCTGCCTATAAGGCTCCCTGAATACCCTCAGCACTATATAAATAATAGCAATAGTCTGGGCTCCCTGGGACTGCAGGTTCACTCCCCTGTAAGAGTCAATTTATCCTTTGGCGACAGAGACATTAAATATAATGCAGTTCACAGCATGGGGGCTTGGGGGCGAGATGCTCAAATGTCGAGGTCCTGTCTGCTCTGCGGGGTTGTTAAAGATCCAACAGGATGTTGTCACAAGAGAAGGGATTCAACTCCAGTGTCCTTGGCCAAAAATGTCCCCTTCTCTCTAGTGGTGTGTGTTGGCTGGTGGTTCCCCACCACTCCAGAGCTAGCTGCATTGCAGTGATGCTGGATACATCTATTTTAGGATGCTATCTGGGGTAAAAGGAACTGGATCAAGGCACAAATATTATTCCTTTAGTATTTTGTCTCCCCTCTTTACTTCCCTCCTCCACTCCTGTCTCATTCCCTTCGGCAGAGGGGTCCCCTAGAAAAGGGCCAGTTGAGAAGAGAACAGCAAGTTCAGGGGACACTACTGGGTCACAGCAGCTCCCGGAGACCATCGAGTAGCTTTGCATTTGAGGGAGAGTTCTGTGGCTGGGAAGCCAGCTCTCTCTGCTATGTAATAACCACGCTAAGGGGGATTTGGATCTTATCAGCACACGGCCTAGGGCTCGTAACTCAACTCCGCCACTCGCCTGCGATGCAATCTCCCCCTTATCTCTTGCTGAGGAATTCCATATCTCCAGCGCAGTTAGGAGGCCTTTCCCCTGGAGAGATGCTACTTGCAGATTTGCCAAATGAACAGATCCGTGTGATAAGGCTTCTGCCACACAGAGACCTGCCGAACACTGATAATTAGAATGGTTTATCTCTGCAGAAGAAAGGTGCTCCACCCTGACCTCTTCGCAGCACTTCTTCCCTTCTCATCAGCATACAGGACTAGATGCGCCACCACTGCAGCACGTCAGACATGCCCCTAGCCCCACACAGCTTAAAGTCCAAGAAGGTTTTAGCTCTGGTGCCCTTTTCCAACTGCTAGCTGAGCAGCTATCACTTTGAAATCCTGCCTTTCAGTCGTACCTAAAATTTCCCCCTTGCAGTTTCAGCTGAATACAAAACCATCCTTCACTCCTGCATGCTCTTAAAAAGCTGCCGTGTTCCACCCCAGAGCTGGCTGCATTTGGGTAGTGGGTGAAGCGTTTCCTCTTGTATACTGTATATATTGCAGTTTGGGACCCCTGGGGATTAAAGTTGCTGTATAAATATAAGATTTGTATTAGAACGGAAATCCACAGTCATTGCAAACAACAGGCATGCTTTGAATTCTCCCTCCATCTCTTAAGACTCCTAATCCCCTTTATAAGCGATATGAAAATGCATCTGTTCTTATCCAAGGAGAAGAAAAATGCTGACAGGAGCCATTCAACAGAGATTCTCTGTGGTTATTCATTGTCCCTGAAGTACAGTGGCCCTGACCTTTAGAATTGATACATGGGGATAAAGCAGCCGAGCTAAATCAGATAGGATGCTCTGGATACTTTCATACGGGGGCACAGAAAAGAAGGATGGTTTTGTGATTAAAGCATTGGACTGTGAGGCAAAAAACTCTAGGTTGAATTCCTGCCTCTGCTACAGCATTCCTGCATGCCCATGGGCAAGTCACTTTATCTGGATGTCAACTCCCCATTTGTTATATGGGGATAAAAATATTCCTTTGTCTATGAACAGTAAACTGTTCTGGGCAGGAACTATGTGTGCAGCACCCAGCGCGATGGGACCCTGATCTTGGTTGGGGTCTCTAGGGACGACTGTAACACAAATCATAGAATATCAGGGTTGGAAGGGACCTCAGAAGGTCATCTAGTCCAACCCCCTGCTCAAAGCAGGACCTATCCCCAACTAAATCATCCCAGCCAGGGCTTTGTCAAGCCTGACCTTAAAAACCTCTAAAGAAGGAGATTCCACCACCTCCCTAGGTAACCCATTCCAGTGCTTCACCACCCTCCTAGTGAAAAAGTTTTTCCTAATATCCAACCTAAACCTCCCCCACTGCAACTTGAGACCATTACTCCTTGTTCTGTCAGATCATCCTCATAATATATTAGTGGGGAAAACAGGAAAGTGTCAGCAAAAGTAAAATTATGCTTCTCAGCAGACCAAGCAGATGATGCAAAAGAAAAACCTTTAAGATGGACATGCCTCTTCCCCACATTTATCGCCACACTCCTGCCTGTTTTAGGCCCAAGTGCCTGCTTCATGCACTCCAGAGAGAGTTTTTGTGGCATTCAGGTCTCCTTTTTCATGGAGGAACCTCTCAGCTCGTCTTGGGCCTTTGGCCGACTAATCCATTTGCTATCAGGGCCGGCTCTAGGCACCAGCAAAACAAGCTGGTGCTTGGGGCAGCACATTTTTAGGGGCGGCATTCTGGCGCCAGAATGCCGCCCCTAAAAATGTATCCCGGCCGCCCTAGCTCACCTCCCTGCTGCCGCTCGCGCGCCACAACGTGCGAAACAGCCGATTCACGTGCCGCTGCTCCCCCTCTCTCCCAGGCTCTCAAACCTGGGAGGGAGGGGGAGATCCCGAGCGGCCGCGGCGCGCAAAACAGCTGATTCGCACGCCGTTGCTCCCCCTCCCTCCCAGGCTCTCAAACCTGGGTGGGAGGGGGAGATCCCAAGCGGCCACGGCGCGCGAAACAGCTGATTCACGCGCCGCTGCTCACCCTCCCTCCCAGGTTTGAGAGCCTGGGGGGAGGAGGCAGGGCTGGGGATTTGGGGAAGGGGCAGAGCTGAGGCGGGGCCAGGGGTGGGGTAAGAAAAAACGGGGGGGGGGCGGCCAAAACTGTTTCTGCTTGGGGCGGCAAAAATCCTAGAGCCAGCCCTGTTTGCTATGCATCCGAAGAAGTGGGTATTCACCCACGAAAGCTCATGCTCCTATACATCTGTTAGTCTATAAGGTGCCGCAGGACTCTTTGCTCCATTTGCTATGGTGTCTAAGGTTCAACCCCCCTGCTTTCTTCTTCCACAGGCGTGTTTTGCTTGGTTAGCTTCCCCTTGTTATTAAGGCTGCCCTGTCCTGACCCTTCCACTATCAATACCTAATTCCATAACAAACTGTGTGCAGTGTTGTTGTAGCCATGTAGGTTCCAGGGCATTAGAGAGACAAGGTGGGTGAGGTCATATCTTTTACTGGACCAACTTCTGTTGGTGAGAGAGTCAAGCTGTCAAGCTACACAGAGCTCTTCTTCAGGTCTGGGAAATGTACTCAGGGTCACAGCTAAATACAAGGTAGAGTCCTAGAGCCAGGCTCCAGCCCAAGCCCAAATGTTTACACTGCAATTAAACACTAATTAAAGCACCTATGTAATGCAGTAATACAGTAAATGTTGTATCCGCATCCAATCTGCAAACACAGTCTGTGGATATAAAGTGGATATTTTCAGGTTTGCAGGGCTCTAAAAATCAGTGGAGTGGTAGTAGGACAGGTTCTTTCTGGATAACCTAGGTCCAGCCACTTCACTCCTCTTTGTCTCAGTTTCCACCTTGGTATAATCGGCTGCCATCATAATCCAAACACCTGCCCTGGAAGAGTCTCGCGATCAGTATTCTTACCTTAATACCCTTCACTGAACAGCTGCTTAGATTAAACCATAGTCTCCATTAATCAGTGAGCTCCACAGCGTAGCCGCTGCTGAAATGAACTTTGTTTTCCATACACTAGTCAGTAAATATTTTCCATTTGGGATGTTTCCGGGTCTGGTGATTGGCTCTCGCACAAGAGTTCAGCAAACGAAGGGCAGTTCCCAGAATGTTGTAGCAGCTCAGATCCAGATCAGAACTTAGTGGACTGGGCCTATCATATTTTAGCCACCCAGGAGCAGCGCCAGGGTTTTTGCCGCCCTGGGCGGCAGCACTCCTTCTCTGAGCATTCGGCGGCGAGGGTCCTTCCGCTCCGCGTCTTCGGGGCACTTTGGCGGCGGGTCCCGGAGCGAGTGAAGGACCCACTGCCAAATTTCCGCCGAAGACCCAGAGCAGAAGGACCCCCCACCACCAAATTTCTGCCGAGGGCAGCAAAATGCTGCCCCCCAAATCCTGCCGCCCTAGGCGACCACCTAGGGTCACCTAGTGGAAGCGCCGGCCCTGTAGCCACTATTAAATGGGTTGAGGTGGCTGCTCTAGACCTCTCCTCAAGTCCAACATAGTGTCACTTGCATGCACTGTATACACATCACCTCTCTCCCCAGTCCCTGTTCAAAAATGAGAAGCATCAGATGTAGCAACCTGCATGGAGTCTGGCGGGAAGAGCACACGCCACAGGAGGGAAGAGTTTGGAGGAGACAGCAGGAAATCAGGCTGTTTGCGCATGCCAGGAATGCTAGCTGCAATTGCCAAGTCCCTGTAAATAGTTCTCTTAATAAAAGTCCAGTTTAGCTTTAAAAACATGGAGTCCTCTCGTGTTATTACCCAGCATGCGTTCATGAAAGAGAAATGGCTGGGAACTAGCTCTGTAAAGGGGGTGAAATAGACATGAATCACCCACACTGACTCAAATAAAGAGAAACAAGACTATGCACCATGATTTCCGATTTCCTCCTCCTACTGCCCTTCCACTTAGCTATAGTCTATCTGTACAAGCATCAGAGATGACATAAGCGACAGCTTCCCCGCTGTGAAATCAAGGTCACCCTCAAGTCCCACAAACAGAACCCTGTCAACAGCTGCACCATGGCATAGTCCTGGGGTCGGCCACCTATGGCATGCGTGCCAAAGACAGCACGTGAGCCGATTTTTCCTGGCAGGAAGCGGCATGCCATTAAAAATCCTGCCCAGCCCGGCCCGCTCTTCTGCGCCCTCTGCTCCCCCGCCCCCCCGCGGGGGCAGGGGGCAGAAGCATAGGCGTGCGCACGGGGTGTGCCAGGTGTGCCCAGGCACACCCTAATGCAGGGGTGGGCAAATGGCCCCACTCTCCCAGCGCGGCAAGCCGTGGGGTCCGTGCTCCCGGGCTGGAGCACCTGGCCGAGCGCAGCAAGCCGCCGGCCCCTCCCCCGCCTTCCCCCCTCTCCTGGAGCCGTGCCGCCACGCGCGCAGTGCTCTGAGGGGCGGGGCTGCCCGCTCCTGCGGAGCAGCATGTCTGGCTCTGCGCGGAGCAGAACATGCTGCTAGGACCTCATGTCCCGGGGGTCTGGCTGGGGGCGGGGGTATGGATAAGGGTCAGGGCAGACAGGGGACAGGTAGGGGGTAGAGTCCTAGGGGGGCAGTCAGGGGACAAGGAGCAGGGAGGCTTAGATGGGGGTGGAGTCCTGGGGGGCAGTTAGGGGCAGGGGTCCCAGAAGGGGGTAGTCAGGGGACAAGGAGTGGGGGGTTGGGGATTCTGAAGGGGGCAGTCAGGGGGCGGGAAGTAGGAGGGAGTGGATGGGGGCAGGTCGGGGGGCAGGGCTAGGGCATGGTGGGGGCAGGGCTAGGGGAAGATGGGTGGAATAGGGGCATATCCCCTC